>NC_132935.1:62666433-63002370 GCF_034638445.1 Ciconia boyciana
ATCCTATGAATTTAAAAAAATATCAAAGGACTAACAGAATGTTAACTAAATTGAGACTTGCCTGTCTGAGATTGAACTGAGATGTCAGTGGGAAACACTGATAGACTAAAGGAAGCAGCCTAAAGAGATGGTGAAATACATCCTTCCTTAGGAGGCATATGTACATATTGAGAAACGGAATTATGCTAAAGGGATCTGTTTGGAATCCCATTTATTTATGGGATGAAGCAAAATAAATGATGGTTATGATCAGGCCTATTACACATGGAGAGTATGTTTTCTTTTTTCATTTTGCAGTTGTCCCCTATACCTCCTCAAGAGTGGTACAGAAGTGTATAGAGCATAAATTTTATACATGGGAATGTATTGGAATGAGAAAAAAGGGTGATTTGAATTTCTGGATTTCCTTATGTGTGGTTATATACAACTACATTATTCTGTTGATGCTCAGTATGTAGTTTCACTGTTCCCAATGCAGATTATACTGAAGAGATGCCAGTATTATTAATGTTGACATTATCAGTACTGCTCCACACAGCGCTGCAAAACCCTGTATGCTTTTGCTTCTGTCCAGCATCCCCCTCTTCCTTCTTCCTCACCCCCAATTGCTGCTGGAGCAACAGTGTGGAGGAGGGAGTTGTGGGGCTGTATCCCCCTTTGCCTCCTATTTGGCCAACGCACTCCTATGCCTTCCTGAGAAAACCCTGGAGTAGGGTGGAGCAGAACTACAGCACATGTGGGGCTACTGGGAGCCTGCAAATCCCAGTATGGGACTGGGCAACAGAAGGGACTGTGCCAGGGTAAGAGGTCCCAAACCCTAGAGCAATAACGGAGACAGTTTGTGGCCCTTGTAATACCTCCCTAATGGGGGCAGACTGGAAAGGGCAGGTTAGAAGAGGAGAGGAAGGAAAGTGAAAGACCTTTGTTTCCACACACATCAGCTGTGAAAAGGTACGTAAGGTATCATTATGTTCTGTTATCAGTATTATGAGAAATTCAGGTGGTATTGCCCATCAACACAACATCTTAGTTACAGGCTATATGTTTAGTTTTGATGCATGCATATAAATAAGAGTTTGAGTATGTATATATGTATATTCTGTATCCTTCTGCATATAAGAATATCAGATTCATTACTATTTCCCATCCTGCTAGCTGACATCAAAGTTTTGTAGCTTTGTTTTGAGCAGCCTGAAATTATGACTAAGTTGTGGATAGCAACTTCTCAACCACTGCTGATCTCTTTGGGCTGTTAATTCAATCAGTGCAACTGATTTTAGTTAAGAGAACCAGTCTGATGCAAATCTATATGAATATGACACATAATAAGAATATGATACAAACATCAGTATGGAATGGTAGCTTTAGAAATGTGGAATATTTTAGATACAGCTCTAGAACCTTAACTTCTCTTTCCATAGGAAGTTACAAACATACAAGAGAGAAAGACTAGCCCAATCTAACTTGCATGCCTTTCATCCTTAAAAGCAACTGTCAAAGAACTCCCATCAAGTCCCATAAGTCTTCACAAGACTTATGGAGCTGGACTCTTTCTACATATAGTAAAATGGCCAGCTATGAGATACCTGCAAGTGTGTGACTGTACCCCTCAGGATCTGACCTATAGACTATAAATGTCACATCCAAACTGTACTGCAGCAGGGCAGAGAAATGATTTTAATATTTTAAAAATAATACTTAGTGATTTCCATCCACTGCTATCAAATCATAATAAAAATGGCCAGAGCATCCAAACTAGTCTGTTTCCACATGCCCAAATAATTCAGATTATATATATTCATATAACCCTCATGCCAGTTATTAATAAATCCTACCTGCCTCCCTCTCCTTTCCCCAAGAAAGTATTACTCCCATTTCAGCAAGCGTTGTACCCAGTGAAACAGGGTAGATGACATGCCCAGTGTGGTACAAAGCTGTAAATCCTAAACCACTACAGTGCTGTCTTTACCTGTCTTTGGAAGGGCTTATATATAATATGAACTTTGGCTAGCTGCTGTGTCTTGCATAATTTTGAAGCTCTTTTGTCTTGTTAATAATCTTATTTTTGGCTGTGTCTCACCACACTGCTGCTTCCTTCTGCACACTGGCACTAGGCAGGAGAGATAACCTGCAGGTCAGCTGTGAGCTCTGCTTTCACTGTACCATATGATGCTCATTCAATTTCAATGGACAGTTTTCATGTTTGCTAGGTGAAAGCATTAATTTACAATTAGAAGTTTAAAGTTATTTTCTCTCATCTTTTTAAGAGGCCAAGGAAACATGTACATTGGCCAAATTGCGAGGACTTGCTAGTTCCAGTATCAATTCAGCACTTCTCACGACCTGGCTCCAAAGACTATAAACTCCAAGTGAAAACAGCATTGTAGAAGCAAAGATAAAGGACTCTCATACTTTAAGATAAATGGGATATAGGTGATATTTTTTTTTAACACCAAGAAGAATATCTTAATGGTAAAACTGGAAAAAACCCCTCAGTCTCTTTCACCAAGGAATAGTCTTTTGAAATATTTGTCTATTCCCAAACTCAACACAAATGTACAAGCTATAAAACCACACTGGTGATAAAACAGAAATTATTTAGATTTTTGATATTCGTTTTACATCTTGACTGTTGTGGATGAATTTTTGTGTTAACAGTTAAACAATATCTTAACTTTATCTCCTTCAGTTACATTGATTATTTAGGTTTTGACCTAATTTTAGTATTAAAGAGCTTCTAAAACTAAAATTGCCAGGAGAAATAAAGCTCAATTTTTAATTTTTTCCCCAAACTGTTTCTGCATTTTTCTTCCTCCTCTGTACATCCCACTCACCAAGATCCTAGAACTAATAGAAGACCTTTTCTTTTCAGATAATTACATGAATGTATATCTGAGTTTATGAGAAACAGGGCTAAATGCATGATATTATACTGGCACTCAAGAAACTTCTGGGCTGTTATTTACATACCATCTTTGTTCTCCTAAATGTAAATGTATAGAATATTCTAATAATTTTTCTTCAGGACTTCACTGACCAAATTTGACCAAATACCTCTGGCCTGTTGTCTTTTGGGATAAAGTTCTAATCTTAAACCGAAGTTTTTACACAGAAAATAGTAAGATGCAGGCTCTGGTATCAGGTAAAAAGTTCTGTTGGTTTACTTTCAGCATCCCCTAGCGGTGATATTTATTTTCTTATCAGACATACAGAAGAAGTAATTTGACAGATTTGCTTACATGGATTGGAAGATCAAGAAACTCGTGATGCCTTAAAAAAGATACAGTCTGTGGAAAAAAAATATATATTTACAGGTCTTGCCTGTTAAATTTTCAAAATTATTTTAGAGGTGAAAAAAATGAGGAAATGGACAAACCCCCCATTTCTTGAATCATATATCTGGTTTGCTTAACAAATGCTGGTAGCAAAATTAAAATAGAAAGATGGAAATTTTAAAACAGCCTCATTTTTGGTTCTCAGACATGAACCCCTTGCTATTATTATTTGTTTTCATGACATTGCAGCAGAAAGTTAAATAAAAAAATGAGTTAAACTGAAAATCTGTGTTAAACATGAACTTTTTCAAAGGTATGTAGAGATTGTGCTGCTGCGCATTTACATTTTACTTTGTTTAAATTTTAGCATAATTAAACATTTTAGTGATGTCTAAAACAATTGATAATTTAATCTTAATTTGTTAGACAACACATAAAAGCACTTAAAAAAAGACTTGAGTGACTCAGGAGGCTGAATTCCACCATTTTTCACTGATATTCAGGCTTCTCTGCTGAACCTAGTTAATTTTTAATGAAAACGGATTCATGTGTTGAAAACAGGCAGTACATGCTTAAACCTGTAACATAATTTAGACAGTCCAAAATCAAAACTACTTAATACGGTTCTCTGTTTCTTTCATCTAACCAAAGGAAGAAGTCAAAAAAAAGAAAATTATTCTATTAATTCAGGGAAATGAAAATGAAGTTACAATAGTTGTTCTCTGTTGCTACTGTGTATGCCATGTTACAGTTTGGCAGAGTCTGTACAACCAACCATTTCTCTTCTCCTCTCCACCAGAAGACCCGTGGCTATGTGTACCAGCTTTGATGGGGCTCATGTGTTCCCCAACACATCCGATTTTCATGTATGTGACTGTTTTGTAGACTTTCCACAGAGAACTAGAGGCCTGTATGGGAAGGACTACCCATTCAGGTGTCCTGTGAAGTCTCTGTGCCTGCCATATGATAAAGCTCGAAACAGCAGTCCAATGTCAGCAAGGGTGTACCCTGGGGTCTCATTACAGTCTCAAAGTTCTGCATTTCTCACTTCATTCCATGTGGTTTCCTCCTCTACTCTAAGCAAAGTATTTTAAATATTACTAAGGTGATGGGCAGAGTTGAAATGGAGCTGGTGTATATAAAGTTTCTAGACTGGTGTAGAAGAGACTGAATTTGCAAAGGTTGTGTTTCTGGCTCTGTGTTTGGGACTCTGAAGAGCTCCTGTTTCTTTCCCCTTTGCTGACATCTCCTCTGGGGAGGAGATCTTCAGATTTTTGTCAGCTTCAGTATGGTGTCGCACATTGAAACACTTCCTGACAATTTGGAGTTCAGCAAATACCAACCCATTCTACTGACATGTATTTTACTCTTCTGAGTTAAGATGGATTGACAACCTTATTGTGTGCTGTTGTCATTTATTTGAATATCTTTTAAAGAGTTTTTTATTTCCCTTTTTATTAGTAGTAGATCAAAAACTACTCACCCTAAAGTAGTCAAGATGGCATTTCAGGGTATGTATAACCAGTGTCAAAATGGAGACAGATGCCACTAGAGAGCTGATGAAGAAAAGGAATGGGATGGGAAGGAGGAATTTGTAGTACAACTTTTGACAAAGGTCTTATCTGTTGGTTGATTAATACTGTGCAATCTACCTTTAAGACCCTAAAAGATTGGCTATATTTCATATTTCTTTTACTTTGCACAGCAGAAGGGAGACTGTTTGTTTGTCACTTTTAGCTTGTCAGGTTTTGTTTGTCACTTTTATTCACTCTCCTTTTACTGTCCCAGCACCCCCAAATCATTAGGAGTGTTACAAGGTACATCCCTGACCTCTCTTTTTAGTATGGTCTTGTGGTCTGTGAATCTGTCTACCCGTTTTTGTGTGTGATGATACTATCTCCTTCCCCTATCTGTTGACTTCCATAAGTTTAATACCCAGTGGGTGAAGAAGTATTTTGTTTGTTTTCAGTCAGTTTCCTACTAGTGTTTCAACAAGAGCTACCTAGTTCTCTAATTGCAGAATTTGGTGAACAACGTTTCTGTGCTCTGCTTTTCCATGGCCTTCAAGATTCTGTAATGCCTCTTCAGCCCCGTACTGAAAAGTCCCAACCTTTCTCATCTCTCCTCATAAGGCATCTCTCTAGTCCCTTGATCATCTAGTTGCCCTTCTCTGCACCTTCTCTAGCTCTATTTCCTTCCTCAGGTGCAAAGACCAGAACTGGGCATAGCAGTCCCAATGAGGGCATGCCAAAGTTTCTTAAAATGGCACAGTGACAGCTTCTGTCCCACTCTCAACACCTTTCTCTTGATATCCAACATTGTATTGGCTTTTTTGGGCTACTGCTGCACAATGATCTGAGAAAACTGCAAGTGATGACTCTAAAATCCTTCTTAATTATAACTGCATATGCAGGCTTTAGGGTAGTTTTCCCTAACCGTAGCCTTCTCTGACAGCTCATCTACCCACTTTTTTACCCACTTATAAAGTTTGTCAAGACTTTTTGGCATTCCTGGCCAATGACTTGACTTTTTACCACCTGGAATAGTAGAATTGGCTGCAGGCTCACAGTTTTCACAGTATAGTGGTTTTCAGATCATTGATAAAGAATGTAATTGAATCAATCTGTCATTTATCAATGATTTGTCATTTATATGTGACAGATCATTAATGATCTGTCAATTATCAATGATCTATCATTTATCAATGACAGATCATTGATGAAGAAGCTGAATGAAGCTGTAACCAGCATCAGTCCCTGGGGGACATGACTGCTGACTCCTGCTGATCCTGAAAAGTGTTTATTAAGCCTTGTGTTTTGATTCATATTTAAGCTGTGAAAGAATTTTTTTCCTTCCAGTCCTGTGGTAACTGTTTTCTTTAATAATAAAAGGCTTTTTAAAAATCTATGTGAAGTATGTCTGCTGGATTTCTTTTATCCACATGCCTATTGATACACTCAAAGAACTCCGGAAAGCCAACGAGTCAGGGTTTTCCTGCACAAAATCCATGCTGGCTTTCCCCAGAGACTGTTTATTTACATGCTTGTCACTGTTTAAGAACAAATTACAGTATGGAGGTTAAATGGATTTGGATACCAAAATGCCTTAATTACAGATAAATGCAATGTTATGAGTTACATGACTTTCCTGAATTTTGGGAGAGATAGTGCAGTCCAGAAGAAGAGTGCAGCAGTCCCAGCCGTGCGATGCACAGTCCAGGGAGGGGCCCTGGGTGTCTCTCTGGTTCCCTCTCAGGATCCTCCCCACATACAGAAATAGAGTCTCCCCTCATATAACGGTGGGATCTCTCCCCACATACCTCTGGGGTCTCTGCCCCATGTACCATGAGTGACACTGACCCCATCGGTTACTGGATCCACAGGCAATACCCAACTGGGATTGCCTGTTCAAATCCCCCCTGTGTCCTGCACCTGCCTGTGGTCACGGCCATGGCTGCTTGGGGCACGGTGGTGGCTGATTGCATGTGAGGTGCTTTGCAGTTCTGGTAATGGGGCTGCTCCCCTCTACCGCAGGGCTAACTGGGGTTCACATCCTAGCACTGCTGCCAGCCAGGCCCAGCCATGCCAGCTGCCCCTTCATCTATACACAGTCATATAGCTATTCATACAGATCAGTTCCTTGCATTGCCATTTTCCTGTAACATCCATACCAATTTCAGTGCTGGAGGTGCTAGGGTCAAGTACAACATACTAGGGTCAACATTTGGGCTTCAGCAGATGGCACTGTTAGCCATTGCCCATAGGTTGTTATACATGTATCATTATACTTCCACCACAATGTAAATTCTTCCCACAGTCATTTTCCAGCAATTTGCAGGTGGTCAGCACATGTTGGCACTATGAGTTATATGTAGATGAACTAAACCAAGTTCTCTGTTATGGTCCCAGTCTAAGTCTGTAGTTGCAGCCAGAACTGCGCTGTTGCCCTTGGCACACCGACCAGCCCTGTGTTCTGCTGTTCTCCTGTGGCTCTGTTTGGGATGGGTGCATTCACATGATGAACTTGCATGGGTCTTCATTGTATCTGATGAGCTACCTGTTGCCATACCTCAGCTGCCCTAATGTGTTTATCCTAATGCTGTTTTCCAGTGTTTTATCCATTCCTACACAGCCTTGTGGTTACTATTCAGGAATATGTATAGACATGCCCTGTAGGCCACTTTCACCTTCATCCCCTTCTAACACTGTCTGCGTAGATCTGGCTTCTGCAAGCTGACTGGGCACTTCTCTTACACACAATTTAGCTATGCAGTGAGTGAGGGGACTCTGCAATGCTGCTTTCCACAGCCTTAGTCCCCTTTGGCGTCTGCAGGAACTGTCAGTGAGGAGGGTGTACTTTCGGTCATTATATGAGGGTCCATCATAAGGTGATGCTTTGGTGGCTGTGCTTGGGCCAGGGGTCTGGTTCATAGTTCTTCCTCGAAAAATTAATAGTTTTTTTCTACCAGTGCTGGGCATACTTTGCTTCCCAGAAGAATTCACTGGGCAATCAGTGCAGTCCACTTGCTCCATGTAGGGGTGCAGTGGCTGGGTGGTACCCTTCTCTGGGTACCCAGGGTGGTACTGGCAATCAGGGCACCAAAGTAAGCAGTTGAAGTGTCCCTAGTATTTCAGGTGCTGCTTGGACTTCTCCATAGATGGCAAGGATCTCTTTCTCTTGGGAGATGGGATCAGATGTGCAGGGCTGATGCACCCAAACGGTGCGATAAATATCACAGAGAGTAAATTTCCCACAGCTAGTTTACTTTTTAATGATGCAGAGCTTGGGGGTTTAAGTACCGGTCTTCATTTAATATAGCTGTAATAGTCCATCAAGTACTTCCTTCTCACCTTCCTAAAAATGAAAGAGAAATATCAAGTTGCTCAGGAACAGAGAACTCTTGACAATGTGGCTTTGACAGTGTTGCTAGGAAAGAGTGGGCCAAATTGCGAAAAGCAGCACATGAAAACACTAAGACAGAAGGGCATCACAAAATATGTCAGTTATCACTCTTGATTACTTTTGATTGATGGCGGCTAAAAGAAGCTCATAGCTGTGAGCAAGAAAAAAATATCTTCTAGACTGATGTCTGCTATGTTTAACAAGGCAGGCTATTGTAATTTTCTTAGGTGTGGAGGTGGCGGGGGGAAATCCAAATGCTGTTGCGTTCAATATCTAACACCAATTTCTCTTTTGAATTGAAATTATCTACAAGACTCTAAATTTTGTCTAGCAGTGTACATTAAAAAACGTAAGAACTAAATTGAAAATAGCTGTCTCCCACTAAATGCTGTTTATGTTAGGATTAAGCATCAGATACTCAGACAGAAGAAGAGTAAAAAAACTATAGGGCAGAAGAGATAAAATGCAAGCCTAAAGTGGAAAGAAAAAGTTGTTTTTGGATTCTTTTTCCAAAACATCTGAATTTAGGAAAATGGAAGTTGTTAGAAATTCAGCTAGAGGTATGGTGAAGAAGTACATCTCACTTTTAGGCATTATCTGGTGTTTTAGGCTGCCATAGCCAAGCGGCAGCTAGACTTTAGCTGATCATTCACGGGCAGCTGTGTAAAAGAAGAGAAGATCTGCATTACTCCTTAGCACAAATACCTTAATTTTCCCATGCTGTACTGCTTAGCTGGACTACTTCATGCACTGTGGTGCAAAGAAGAATTGTGGATGCACTAGAACAGAACTGGAATTTTAATTTGGATTTTGTTTTGATGTGACTACAGAGAGTTACTGTCACCAGATTGGCCTCTGAAAATAACATGTTTCTCCATCTGGTTGCCAAACAGGAAATAAAGCAAAACAAAGCCCACACATTGGTTTAGTTTAGACTGCTTTGAATTGGATTTACAATTAGTTTATCTTGCTGAAATGACCCTTTTATTTATTTCATGCAAAATATTCCATACAAATTTAAGAATTTCATTTTGCTGCCTTCATGTCCTAGGCATCAGTTTACTTCAGCATAATCTCAGATACAATACAGAGCCGTAAGAATACAGAGCATTTAAAAACCCTTGCTTACATGGCTGGCAAATGGCAGAGAAAGGTTTAAAGCTTGTCCCTGGAAAAAAGTTCCAAAGAAGCACCAATACCAACCTTTGTCTCTTATTTTACTTCCATGTTAATATCCCCAGAATTTCTCAAATTAATTCTAAAATGTTTACTATATTAGCATATCAAGTTTGTTTGCTTTATAAATTATTTAAAATTATGCCAGTTCTACATTAACAGTAATTAGTTACCCTTCTATTGCAACTGAACCAGGTGACTTATTAAAGCTATCTGATTTTAAACCACTTCTAGGTCTATACATTGATGTCAAACATGTTATTACATTTCTTCCCCATTTCTCAATTAACTAAAGCTTTCTCCTAACAAAGAAATGGTAGGATAATTCAGTCACTTTTGTGCCTTCTAATTAAGTAGACCTCTCAAGGGTCTAATTTCCTACAAAGTTAAAAATCCCATTCGTGTGAATACAGTGAAAGAAAATCAACAGCAGGAACTGAGAACAGTTTATTTCAGAGTGCTTCATAACATGGACATCTCTGCACTTCCCTCTAATGTAGTTTAACTCCCTCTAGTAGAGATGAGATTTCAGCTGGGGTTCCCCTGTGTAAAGAATAATACAGAGGCTGTATCTTCCAGCTGGAAAGATGAGTTTCACCAACCTTAAATGGAACCCTGGTTGACTTAGTGACAAAAACTGTAGGACTTGCAATTTCTAGTTGTAACTTGCTACTACAGGGAACTTTAAAGCCTCATCTCTCTTCTCTCTTCCTGTAATGTGATGTAGTTTCAAAGGCACTCACTCTGCCAAAAGGTACCAGGGAGGTTGTGGCTTCTGGTAAATAGGGCCCGTGGAGCAGCCACATTTCCCTGATATTGCAAGGGAACTATACAGTCTCTTTTAGTCTAAGAAAATTCTGAGTTTCTTCAAGTTGCCAACTCCATAAAACATTCTAAACCAATTTTTCATATAAAGTAAAAAACCGATCAAGAGCAGTGTTTGTATCAGCAGTAGTATTTCTTTCAACAGAAGACCTCCTCTAGTAATGGAATGGACAGTCATGTACAAAGTGCCTTTTAGCACGTAATGATTGCAGTTTGTTAAAATCCTTGTTGAATACTTTAAAATAATGCTGTTACTGCAGGAAAATACAAATTGAGAACTCTCTACCTGGAAACATAGGAAATCAAGCTGGTAAACCAATAGGTTTTTAGTTCTGTAATGAAAGAGCTCCAACCTCAAATTTTGAATTTAAATCAATGTAACCTTAACCTGCAGAAAGAGAAAACTGTAAAGAACAAGCATTGTACCATCTTTGAAAGTAGGACAGGAACTAAATGTAGAATTCAGCATGATATGATGTTTCTTAAAGGTAAAATTGTGGTCATGCTGAGATGTATGATTGACAGTGGAAAATATCTTTGGACTACTCAAAGATCAATTTTAATTGGAAGTTAGGTCAGATGTAGGAAAGTAACTTTTGGTAACCAAAAATTTATGCCTGAAACTAACTCAAAATAACGATCAAAATCACAGGTTTCTAAGGCTTGAGATGACCTTAAAAAGTCTTCTAATCCATCTGACTATTCTTAGGCAGGATCAACTACAGCTAACAAATTTCTGATATGTCTAAACTGTTCTTGGAACTTCAGTGACAGAAAATCCAGTTTGCCATCGCTAACTACTTTCCAAATATTATTATTCTTAACTTTAAAAAGCTATGACATTCTGTTCTTTCCTTACTTCCAACAGAAATGTACTTGTTCTTGTTCTGTCCTTCCCAGATACGGAGAATAGTTAATCCCCTTTCTTTGCAGTTGCTTCATTAAGAATTAAGAAGCTTCATTAAGAAGACTGTTGTTGTAAACTTGCTTTGTGTTTCCTTCTACAAACTTGAACAATTTAAATTTATTCTTTTTTTTTCTTATAACTGCTGCTTTCTAGACATTGCTGTTAGACTCCTTTCAATTGGTTTATATTTTTATTGTAGTATTGTACTTAAACTGAACACAGTACCTCGGGAGAGGTTTTGTTGTTTATGAATAGAGCAGAAATTTTACTTCCTGTGTCTTATGAAGGTTTATCTTTTTTTTTTTTCCCTAAGAACATGCTATTGGTTATATTTGGAGTTACTGCTTGAGAAAATCACTCATTACTCTGGGGTCTTATCCCCTTGTTTTTCTAGGTATGGCCTCTGATGTACCTTGCTACATCTCTCATCTGCTCTATATATGTAGCTTTTACACTACATTTGAGCCAGGCAACATACAGGAACTGGGAATGCTGAGTGAGTCCCTCAGCTGCAGTAATGTAGGTTCTGCAACAAATTCCATGTTCTTATAGGACTCTCAGCAGGGTAGCTTAATTTTCAGAAGAGCACACTGCCCACAGATCCTTCTGATTTCACTGTCTCAGCACTCTAAAAATCAAGGCACAAGATGAGTCAAACATGGATCATTAACCACAGGTCTCCTAGAGTGGTCCTTTCAAAAGCTGCAGTGTTACTGAGCATAAAGCCTATTGAAAACTCCTCTAAAATCTCAGTTATGAATACCAGTCATTGCTAGAGCAAAATTAAGAACTGTTTTAATTTTTTTCCTTTCCAGTTAGTGCCAATTTGATTTTCATGAAACTGAGGTATTCACATGTGACTTAGGAATTATTAAAAGACAAACTGTCTCAAAACTTCTGAATTTGTGATCACAAATTCATCACACATCAACACATACCTAATCCCCTCCTGAACCAGTCCTGACTACAGACCAGCTGATAGAGGGAGGCCCTTTTTGTGACAGTTTGGGCAAATATGCATTGAAATAAGAAAGATCTATCAAGGAGGTAATTTTCATAAGGTGTTTTGGAAAGTAGAGAAAATGTAAAAGGGTCTGAGTATACTCTTAGGTGAAGAAGTCAGATTCTGGAATAAGTACTACATCACTACTGGTCTTGATTTTTTTTTTTTTTAAATAATTGGAAATTATGTGGAGAGAAAAAGAGATTATATTCTTCAAAGATTTCTGGAGTTCTTGAAAGAAAAACTTTACTGGCATGCCTATGAGAGGGACATTTTGTAAACCTGTGCAAAGCATTGTTCTCCCTCAAATCTCTTGTAACAAGCTTAAGATGCACTGATGTCTACAAAAAAATTGACAACAGGTCAAGCTCCCAGTGTGCTGTGGTTCTTGCTTACCGTGCTGGCCAATACTGTCTTGCTGTTGTTCCCTAATCTGTCTCTGTCGATCTGCTGTGTCTTGTCTTATATGCAGATACTAGGCTCTGTGGGACAGGAATTAAGTTTTTATGTTACGTCTGTGCTTGGGATGTTCCATGAAAAAGATCAATAGGTGTTACAGCAATACAAATTCTAGAAATCCTGTTGCCCGTTTTCTATAGTTCTGCTATGTAGCCAAAGTACTGACAAGTCGATCTCAATCAAAAATGCTTTCAGTGTGAGAGATTCACCCAGTTACATTGCATAGGAGCATATGATCTTTCACAATAATCTTGTTTGCACCTACTGCAATTTGTTATAATTGAGCAAGGCGGTTTATTACCAAGACACATCTCAGTTTAACTCTGAGTTCGGCCCTGTTTCAGCTGAGGGAGGAACGAGGAAACCTCAGGAGGACATTTCCACCCCAAATTAATGTAAGAGTCTATGATTGCCTTTTTTTATTTTAAAATATTTTTTCATTTTTGTTCAGAGAAATTTTACTCAGTGAGTTGATACGTTTTCCTTTTCTAGGTAAAGATGTTGTGAGGGTGGTTGGAAGGTTTGCTTCACTATTTTGTCTCTTTTCTGCTCAACGGAGTGGCACAGTGGTCTAATCTTATGGTTACAAAGACATGAGGCTCCCTGATGCCAGATCTCAAATTCTTTCATGGCTGAGTCAGTCCTTCACTCTTTGGAGAAAAGTAAACTGCAGTTTTCTGTGTACGTATTTTGCAGCTGTCACCTTATGTCTTAACCATTGGACACTACACCCCTCTTTCACTCCATCCTACTACTGTATGGCTTTCTATATACAGGTTTTATAGCTAAGTGTCAGCACTGGTCCAGCAATATATGTTTTTTAAAACATATAGAAAAAAAAACCCCAATCTCTTAACTGGATAAATTTGGTAGCATACTTGAGTAAGTGGGATAAATAAAAAAATGCTAGTATATTATTGGCATCTTTAGAAGAATTGTAAGACGCAACGGTGACTGACCTTAAAAAATAAATTTCTTTAACAGCCATTTATTAGGCAAAATGTCAGAAAAGATTAAAATAAAGAACTTTGATTCTTCTGTGCAGGATTGTTTAGGCTCTTATAGTCCAAGTTTATTCTGCCTCACAGAAGTGCAACTAATGAAGGTCTTTCTGAGGACTTTTGCTGTGATCCTTAGGATTATAAAGGAAGAGTGAAAAATGAATATTCTGCTTGCTCCAATAGTGATCTTCAGACATTCCTAAAATGCCTTGGCTCAAGCTGCTTTGCAGACATTGCACAAATTTGACTTGGCAGGACTATTAATGATTTGACCTTCATTTCAAGTTTACTTTATGCTCGCAAGAGCAATGGGTGGTGATGAGGAATATTATTTTGTTCCTAGTAGCAATTAGGTCACTTACTTGGTAGCCATAGTGCTACTTGCAAGGGGAAAATCCTGTCTAACCATCAGTAAACTTTGCTCAGAACATTTACAGCATTTACGGACTGTAATTCTTGCTCCCTCTGTGATCCTCCCTTTGTTCTCGGCAAGCGCTTTAAGTGCTCCAAACTGCCACTGGGTCAAAAATCTCCATAGTTTGTAGCAGTAAATAGCAAATCCAACATCCTCATTGTGAAAACTAAGCTAAAAATGTACATAGAATAAGACTGTCTATACTGCAGGATGTAAAACAGTCACATAGTCACCTCATGGCAGCATAATTATCCTTTGGAAGGATGTGCATATTCCTCTGAATCCCTTAGGACTAGATGCTGTGAAAGAAGAAGAAATGAAAATTAAAAGAAACCAGAATAAACAGACTGGTGTTTTAAAATGGCCTGGAAATTTCTACTTCTCAAAATAGTAAAAAGATCTCTCAAAGGGAGAAAATTCTACCCTGTATTTTCTACATGCTAGCAGAAAAGGCACAGGAAGAGGCAGAGTGTCTCAGCTGACTTACTATAAAATATTCTGCAGCTGCCATTTTTCATTCTTTTGTAGAATTCAATTAAAAAAAAAAATCTTCCTAGTGTCTGTTACATGCAGCTGATCATCTTGCTCTGGTAGCAGCAGCATGAATGCAACCAGCTGCTGTGAGGAGCACTCATATGTGTTGGGCTCTTGTCCTAGCTGAACCTCCTCTCTCAAGCTGTTTCTTACAGTGTGTGGCGTTCCTGCATGAAGATGTTTTGCAGTTTCAGTTTCTGCAAGGTGCAGAATATACTGGCGAAATATTTAATCCTTCTCTTTGTTTTATAATATGTGTATGTGCACACACATCTATATTTATAACCGTATCCATATCTATATCAATATAACTATACCTGCATATATCTATATATATATGTATGCATGTATCTATATGTATGTATGTACATTTATATATAAATTCATACATGTACACTGCAGACACACATATATAGATATATATTTAAAGGCTTTAGAGGTTAATATTTTTTTTTGTCTGGGTTTTCTCATTCTACTCTAGAGATCTAGCTTGTTTTGGAAAACTCTTCCATAATATTGCTCTGCTTTGAAAATAACAGTATGTTACCACATTGCAAAGCTTAGAGAAAATGGACTCTGAAACACAAAGTCAGGAGAGGCAGATAGAATTTTAATCTGCTCTGTGAGAACATAAGGATGTTTCAGATGAGAAAAATAATTTTATTTTCCTGTGACAATGCCTGCCTTTCAAACAAGAGGTTTTTAATGATGTCTCTCTGCTTTATATAAGCTTGGTCCTTGGTTAAAATTTACAGTTCCTCTACTGTATCTAATATATAACTCAGTCCTTTACTGGATCTGGAGCACTGTGTGATGGTACTCAGGAGAACTTTCTTTGATCTCCAATCTTCTGCCCTAGAGCTTTCCACTCAGCCTTTCTGCAAGTTGGTTTCAAAGGTCTTCTGTATAGCAAAGGTGTTTGTGATTATTCTTTAATTTTGAATATCTCTCTCCTGTCTTCAAATGAACCCTTTTAATTTGATCTCCCTTTTATAGAGGATTAGTGTTTACTTTTCCATTTTGTCTGAGTGACACAGTGAAAGAAGACATAACTACTACAGTTTATATAACTAAAACCAATATCATATGGGCACTGGGGAATGTCTAATGCAGTTAGTACAGTATATAACTCCAGATGAGCTGTACAACTATTTTGTTAGTGTAGAAGGAAAGGCTTAGTTCAGTTAGATTTCATTTCCTTATCTTTAGCTCATATTTTTCAAGGAGAGGTCATGAATCTGAGAACAAATGTGGTATATAAGGAAAAATGCCTGTTTTGCATCTTAACAACTTTCAAATTATCTAACTTCTACTGTATAAGACATCGTGCATCTGCCCATGTTATGATGGCTTCCAGTAAGTCCCTGTAATGCAGTGGATGAGTTCATTTACAGTACAGTCCTGCCCTGGGTATGGCCTCCACACGAGCATGCTGCAGTTGATGCTGTAGTTGCTGGGATTACAGCTCAAGAAACTAGGCTGTCCACCTCCTTAGATATGGACAAGTGGTGGTTCCTGGTTCACATCTGTTTCCTTTCCTGTTTGTTTGCTCCCCTGCTGTTGCCTGTCACTGCCTTTGACTTCTGAGCCTGGTTCCCAGCTCCAGCCATGCCAGCCCTACGGGTGGTACTGCTCCTCTATGGAGAAGCACATCTGCCAGTGGCCCTTCCTGAGCCACTGAGGCTTCCTTCCATCAGGCTTAATGTTTTGCAGTGAACCCTTTATTTCATGATCCAGTGGAAGTCCATGGTGAGAGAGAAACTATGGAAATGCTCTGAGGAGTGAGGTACAGACGTTACGACAAGGGAGCATGTGGTGGGGGCCAAGTTGTGGCTGGAACCTGAAATGTGCCAGATATTCTTGGCAGTGTCATCTTGGCAGATTTTTCTCTTCATCTTAACAAAAATTTATCTACAATATCGATAAATGATTTCTAGTGATCTGATAGCCATTTTGTTTGAGAGAGAAAAGTGTGCCCCCCCCCCAAAAAAAAAGAAAAACACGTCCTGAAACCAAAACCTCAAATCCCAAACCCCAAACCCCCAAACAACAACAAAAAAGGCCACAGATGTGTGCAACCCATGTATAAAGAGGGAAAAAAGACCACTCCGCATTCTGTGGCATACTTTTCTGACAAGTATGTTTTGTGTGTTGTCTGCTGTTTCCAAACATTTTGGTGGTCTCATATTGCACTGTTTGAATTGCAAGGACAAATGAAATGTAGGGGAAGTATTTTCTCAGTACTCCTCAGTACTTTCTGAGGAGGTTTTCTAGATCAGTTATCTCCTTAAATAAACATATATGTACCACACATCATGGTGTTGACCAAGAGCGAGGCATTCTAGACCTTGAAAGATCTCCCTCTCCACCTCCTGTGCTTCCAAGTACCAACAACTTCCTCAGCTTTCCCTTAACACTTGCACCTTTTCCTGCCTGTCAACAGTTTTCAGGCATATATTTTCCCCTGAAAGAGTGCAAAAGGGTGACTGTGACCTGTGGTCTTTCTGGAATTTTTGTAGTAGTGTTGAGCACTTCAAAAATGTACATATAATCCTTAGCAAATCAATATATCAGGCAATGGGTTCACTGATAGTGAGGAAAAAACCCTAAGGTAACAGCTAAAATTTATAATAAATATAACTATTATGTCATATATGTATGTCATGTATTGCTACATGCACACAATACGTCTGCCTAAACACCTTGGAAAGCTGGTTCTGAAACCTTGGTAGCCAAAGTTGTGACATATGTGCCCATCCCTAGTAACTGAACATATCTACAGGGTTCATTTCAAATACAGAACATTAGCAAAAAAAAGGTCTCGAATGATCCTCACACCAAGATTTTGCTACAAGATAACTTAACCTGTGAAGAAATGAAAAATAAAGTACAACTTTTAAAGCCTAACTGCTGCAAAACTCCTTAAGCCCACAAAAAAAAAAAAAAGTTTGCTTTTTTCCTTCCCACTGCTAAACAAATTATAGTCATATCTGTTTTGTGATCATTGAAATAAAAGTTGTTTTTTTTTTTAAACAACTGGGGGATTGTAGCAACTTGATCTGAACTTGTTGTCTCTTTTTAATTATTCAGTGAATTCCAGTATATGAGCTCTGTAAGGTTATTCTAATGAACGTGTATTTTTCCATAGAGTGACAGAATTTCCTTAAATGAATCAGGAAATCTCAGCTTGCTTCTATTAAATAAAATTTACTTTAATGAATAGGGAGCTAGCTGTCTGTCTGTAGTGAGTAAACAATATAAGTATCTTTCTGTATTAACATAACGGTTTCTCGTCTTAAAAATAGTAAGTTTTTTGGAAATGGAAAATACCAAGAAAATAAGAGTTATTTCTCATAAACATAAGCATCTAGATCTTTTAGGATGTAATTAGACAATACAGATCACTTGATCCCTGATATTTTTCACAGTGGCAGTTTTTCTTGGAATCAGAAGGTGAAAGAGCTAATTTTAATGAGTTTGTATTTGTAAAAGTCTGCACACACACGAAAAATCTCCAACTGTCACAGAAGCCAGTAATTGGCAGAGAGATGCTTTGATAAAGGCAGGAAGAGATCCCTGCTGGTTCAAGACAGGTGGACATCAACTTGAATCCAATTTACATCTTAAAATGCACAATAGAAAAGATTTGCATTACATTGCCTAGATGAAAGGGAGCTCTTAGTCTGAGCTCCTCATTTACTTTCCCCTCTTCCTTTTTTATCTTGCCCAAGCACTCAAACTATCTGTAGCTAAGTTTTAATGAAGATACCTTGTTCAGCTCCTGTTTGAGGCAGCTATTTACTTGACTAGGACTCAAATCTGAACTCATGCTGGGCTAAAAAAGAAAACCCAAACTGATAATTGGACAGACCTGCAATTGGATAGCCTGCTTTACCCACAGCTTGAATCAAGTGAATGTATCTTCAATGTCAAGTTATTTTTATTTGGTTGCCTGGTCGAGGTCCCTTGCAAATCTTACTGGGGCTTAACAACAGAGCTGCAATGGAATGTGCCTGCTCTGAAAGGCAGAAGAAAGGCCTCCTGATGCGCATCTTTGGACTATTTAAGGGTTCCTAGCTACATGTTTAAATGGTTGATCCATATTTCAACTGTTAATTCAGATCCAAACTTTTACAGCATCCTGAAGTTTTCTGATTAAGAGTCCAACATTGTATTGAGTTTAAGCGAGGGAAAAGTAGGCTTATTCTTGTTCCAGAATGGACACTGAAAAAAGGCAGGTGGGGAGAAGGTCCGTAGTCTGAATTTTTGTTCCCCTGTAGTTCCTTCCCCTGTGTTTGAGTCAGGACTGAGGGAAACCAAAAGCTTGCTTACAGAAGCCTAGGAATTTTTTGTGTGTATGTTTTCAGGTACAAATTCCAATCTTGCAATCGGCAGTGTGAAGTCTGTGAAGCCCATTCCAAATTTATACGTGTATCTGAAGTTAGACTCACACTGACATTCCACTATTTGTTAAATATTTGATTCTGAGTTGGCATTCCTTTTTTAAATAATCCTTCCTTTACAGATAAGGCTCTCAGTATCTCTTAAAACACAAAGCAGTAGATCAGCAATGTAAATACAGTCCATTGTTTTTAAATGTAACTTTCCTTCTTACATGATGCATGCAATTTCCTATTTTGTAAAGTTCCTTAAAGTGTGGCTATGTACGATATCAGAAAGATAATCTAATAATGTGCATTACTGCATGTTTTATCTTTCAAATTTTAGGGAACTTTTATCTAACTTCTGCATGCATGTGAAATTGAGAGATGAAATGAATGGAGCTACTGAGTACTTTGGGTGAAATATTAAGACACTTAGGTGTCTGAGTACAGGCTGTTTTTGCAAATCTTTCAGAATCCTTTGCTCCTCACGTGAAAATGTCTTCAACAGAAAATGTTGGCAAATGTATTTTGCTTCACATGCTTTTGTATTGGTACAGCCTAAGATTTATTCTACAAATTCTTACCTTTAAATATTGAAATGTACTTTCAAATATTCCCATCAGGCAACTGAGTCAGGCTACCTAGAGAAACTGACAGGAGTGCCTGGCTCCATCCAGCCTATCTACATGGATTTCCCTTCAGTGGAAACTGGAATTTGAAGGCAAAGATGGATAAGGCATCTTTAAAGTTGTCTTAATGAAGACACTGCAGGAAAACACTCCTGAAGATGGGAGCATGGTCGCAATTCAAGTATTTGAGTTTTGTCTCTGACAAACAAGTGAAGAATGATGCAGCCACTGAAACTGGATATAGGGTACCTAGCGTACAGAGTACCCCGCATAACCCATGGCAACCCCTTTTTCAAGTGCTGAGGGAAAGGGCCTGGTCCACATGGGTCTGGAATAATTTGCCTCTTTTCTAAGACCATAGCTTTTATTCTTGTATTTCCTGCAGTGGACTTGCTTTGAGGCACAACTCAAAGTCACTGCCCTGCTATCAAATATTTTACCTCTGAAAACTAGCTTGTGAGTTCTTATCCAGAGAAGAATGATCAAGATCCAGGATAATGGAGCTGCCTCCCATTGCCCAGTCCTATACCTTATCAATGATGCTGAAGGAGAGCAGAGTAAGCAAGGATACATTACCTTCACTCTTCCCCAGGGCCCCTTCATACATTCTTTTTGTGAAAATCACATATGGCCTTGTATAAATGTGGTGGGTTGACCCTGGCTGGGTGCCAGGTGCTCACCAAGCCACTCTGTCACTCCCCCTCCTCAGCTGGACAGGAGAGAGAAAATATAATGAAAGGCTCATGGGTCAGGGTAAAGACAGGGAGACATCACTCACCAATTACTGTCACAGGCAAACCAGGCTCAGCTTGGGGAAATTAATTTAATTTATTACCACTCAAAATCAGAATAGGGTAATGAGAAATAAAACAAAATCTTAAAACACCTTCCTCCACCCCTCCCTTCTTTCCAGGCTCAACTTCACTCCCAATTTTCTCTACGTCCTCCCCCACAGCGGCGCAGGGGGACAGGGAATGGAGGTTGTGATCAGTTCATCACACGTTGTCCCTGCCACTCCTACCTCCTCACACTCTTCCCCTGCTCCAGCATGGGGTCCCTCCCACGGGAGACAGTCCTCCATGAACTTCTTCAATGTGAGTCCTTCCCACAGGCTGCGGTTCTTCACGAACTGGTCCAGTGTGGGTCCTTTCCACAAGGTGCAGTTCTTCAGGAACAGACTGCTCCAGCGTGGACCCCCTGTGGGATCACAAGTCCTGCCAGCAAACCTGCTACAGCGTGGGCTCCTCTCTCCATGAGTCCACAGGTCCTGCCAGGAGCCTGCTCCAACGCAGGCTTCCCATGGGGTCACAGCCTCCTTTGGGTGCATCCACCTGCTCTAGCATGGGATCCTCCATGGGCTGCAGGTCTGCTCCACCATGGACCTCCATGGGCTGCAGGGCCACAGCCTGCCTCACTGTGGTCTTCACCATGAGCTGCAGAGGAATCTCTGCTCCGGTGCCTGGAGCACCTCCTCCCCCTCTTTCTTCACTGACCTTGGTGTCTGCAGAGTTGTTTCTCTCACATATTCTCACTCCTCTCTCCCAGCTGCTGCTGCGCTGAGGGTTTTTTTTTCCACCTTCTTAAATATGTTATCACAGAGATGCTACCACTGTGGCTGATTGGCTCAGCCGTGGGCAGCGGTGGGTCCGTCTTGGTGCCAGCTGGCATTGGCTCTATCGGACATGGGGGAAGCCTCTAGCAGCTTCTCACAGAATCCACCCCTGTAGGTCCCACACTACCAAAACCTTGCCACGCAAACCTGATACAATGAACTTGTAGTTGAAGGATTCGGTTACATTTCCCATATGTTCTTTCACTTTGCTTGCATAATTTTTCAGGTGAACGTGAGTAGTGAAACATTAAAGACTAGGAAAAGCATGATTACATGCCAAAATTATATTGTGTTGTTAATGCTTTATATTTCGTTTAGTCCTTAGAATTTACTTGTGAGTGTTAGACTAACAGGCTGTGCCTTTCTGTGTTGGATAAAGATGTACAGCACTAGGAAAAGAAACAAATTGAAGGTATTTTCTGATACCTTCGCTGTGTCTCTGCATGGTATTATGTCGATGAGTGCAGCACTCCCTGCTCTGGAATATAATCTCTGGTTTCTTTTGGAGTCCGAAGTGAAAAAAAAAAGGGCTTACTGCTGTCATTTCTGATGTTATAAGGTTACAGGCTACAACCTTGGGAGATTTTACACTAAATTTGATTTTTATTGTTTCACAAAATGGGACCTGTTTTCTGACGGTCAATAAAACTGCAGGTGATACTCTTATAATAGATGTGAATGGACTATTACTGTTTGCTATAGCAGTTTAACTGCAGGGCAAGCTTATAAGGGATTTGTTGGAAAAAACACACAATCTTTTTTTAGCCACAGGACTAGTTCTTTATTTTCATCAAGTTCCCTGGTAATATTGGTGTATACTCATCTGAGCAGGTCTGATATAGGCAGAAAGTTCTCTGCTTCTGAAGTTCAAAACAAACTGAAAATTGAAAATCAGTATTGGTGGCCTAAAATGAAAGTAGTTGCAACACAGTATAAATAGGTAATCCTAAGATTTAAAATAATTTATCAAAGCAAATGTTATATGAGTATTATGTAAGTAACAGCAGTGTAGAAGTCACCTTCATCTCTTAGTGCTTTCTCTTAAGTCGCATGAAAATTTTCTATTTTTGAATATCAATATCTTGAATCACATAATCACTGAGGTGTGAAGGGATTTTTGAGTATGGTCTAGTCCAGTGTTCCTGCTCAAAGCTGGGTTAACTAGAGCTAGTTGCTAAGGGCTGTGTCTGGTTGGATTTTTAATATCTCCAAGGATGGAGACTCCACAACCTCTCTGACCACCCTGTGCCAGCATTCCAAAACCCTCACAGTGAAAAAGCTTTTTCTTATGTTTAAATGGAATTTCCTGTGTTTCAGTTTGTGTACATTGACATTTGTCCTGTCACTGGGCACCACCAAGAAGAGTCTGCCTTCCTCTTCTTCATTCACTCCCATCAGATATATATAGAGAGATAGATATACATATACACACACATGGATAAGAATGCTGGAGCCTTCTTTTAATCATCTTTGTGGCCCTTCACTGGACTCTCTCCAGTATGTCCATGTCTCTCTTGGACTGGAGAGCCCAGAACTGGACCCAGTACTCCTGATGTGGTCTCATCAGTGCTGAGTAGAGAGAAAAGATTACCTCCTTCGATCTGCTGGCAACACTTTTCCTAAAGGAGCTAAGGACATTTCTAGCCTTCTTTGCTGAAAGGGTGCATTGTTGGCTCATGGTCAGCTCATAGTCAGGAAGGACCCACTGCTACTTCTCTGAAAAGCTGCATGGCAGCTGGTCAGTCCTCAACCTGTCCTGGTGCATGAGGTTATTCCTACCCAGGTGCAGGACTTGGTGTTTCCCTTTGTTGAACTTCATGACTTTCCTGTCATCCCATTTTGCCACCCTGTTGAGGTTCCTCTGAATGGTAACATGACTCTGGTGTATCAGCCACTCCTCCGAGTTTTGTATCACCTGTGCAGTTGCTGAGGATACACTCTGCCCCATCATCCAGGTCCTTAGTGAAGCAGTTAAACAGTATTGGCCCAGTATCAATCTCTGGGGTACACCACTAGTAACTGGCCCCCAGGTGGATTTTGTGCTTCCAATCCCAACCCTTTGAGCCCAACAGCTCAGACAGTTTTCAGTCCCCCTCATTGTCCACTATCTCATCTGTACTTCCTGTAAGGCTTGCTAGTCCTAAGGAAAACCTTCGTGGTTGTTTTGCTGAGAGTACACTCTGCCCCATCCTTTAGATCATTAATTGAACAGGATTGGACCCAGTATTGACCCATGAGGCACACTGCTAGTTACTGTCCTCCAACTAGACTTTGTGCCACTCATCACCAACCACCCTCTCTCTGGGTCTGGCCATTCAGCTGGTTTTCCATCCGTCTCTGTCTGCCTATCCAGTGCATACCTCATCAACTTCTCTATGAGAATCTTGTGGGAGACAGTGTCAAAAGACTTTCTGAAGTCAAAGTACACAATATCCACTGCTCTGCCCTCCTCTACCAAGCCAGTCATTTCATTGTAGAAGGTGACCAGCAGGTTGGTCAAGCATGACTTCCCATTGATGGATCCATACTGACTACTCCTGATGACCTTCTTGTTCATGTGCCTGGAAATGGTTTCCGGGATTACTTGCTCCATCACCTTCCAAGGGATAGAGGTGAGGCTCAAGGTTCCCTGGCTCTACCTTCTTGTCCTTCTTGAAGATAAGTATGCCATTTGCTTTCTTCCAGTCCTCAGGCACCTTTCTCAATAGCCATGATTGTTCAAAGATCATCAAATGTCCTTGCAATGACACCAGTCAGGATGCACTTGTGGGTGCATCCCATGAAGGCCCATGGATTTATGTATGTCCAGTTTGCTTATGTATTCCCTGAACTGATCCTCTTCCACCAATGGTATGTCTTCCTTGCTCCAGACTTTCTCTGTGGTCTCTGGGACCTGGGATTCCTGAAGGCCAGTCTTGCTAGTAAAGTCTGATGTGAAGAAGGCATTTGGGACCTCAGCCTTTTCCATGTCTTGTGTCACTGGGGCCCCTGCCTCATTCAGCAGCAAGCCCACATTTTCCCTAGCCTTCCTTTTGTCACCTATGTACTTATAGAAGCCCTTCTTGTTGCCTTTGACATCCCTCGCTAGATTCAATTCCAGGTGGGCTTTTGGCTTTCTTAACTCTGAATCTGCATGCTTGGGCAGTGTCTCTATCTTCTTCCCAAGTTACTTGTTCTGTCTTTACATGAAGTGTGTGCTTACTCCCAACGCTCCTTCAGACTCCTATCCAACTGCAACACTCACGGTAGTAGTGAAGGCTGGGCAAAAAAGTTTAGTAAAAACACAGACCACATACATAAACATGTTTTTTTAGTCTTATCCATCTTTCAATTACTGTTTTCAATCCTTAACTGTGAATATTTCTAGAAAATGTCATATATGTATATCTGTATAATGTCAAAGTACATCTCCTGTTATTTTACAGGGTGGTAAACTACTGTGACTTCGACGGTGAGTCTGTCAGGATTGTATGATCTTCAAGCAATAGAAAACCAGATGTGAAGTCTATCCTCTAAAGTCTTGGAAAATTTTCTGCTATCTAATTCCATAGAACAATAAGAGTTTAATGCTTTAACATACCAGTAACAAAATAATTCACTCCGCTCTTTTAGTTTAAGAGAGTTAAAATACAGATGCAGTAAACAGAGTCAGCATCTTTATGAAGCTCTGTATCAACACAAACCCTTTGCCTAGTTTGAGGAAAGGCAAGAGTGAATAAAATAGCCATAAATGTTCATCTAATGGTGTAGATATTTCCAGGATTTGAAAATTTTTCCTAGTAATATTAGTTAGTCTTCCTATTTCTAGTTATATTTTTTGTAAACTTATTCCGATCATTAATAGTTTCCCTGTACATGTATTTTTTCCTTTTTTTTTCTTTTTTTCTGTTTTATGCACTTATTTATACTTATTTTTTAAATGCAGGTTTATAAAATGGATTGGTTACTGGGTAGAGTGGGAATCATTAGAGAGGAGAAATGGAGAGAAGAAAAAAAATGAGAAAAGGTGAAAGACATAAAGTGTGTGAAAGAATCAGATTTTGGACTCTGAGATCAGAAAGCTCAGTAAAGCATATAAATACCAGTAAATGTCAGCTGGCATTGACTTATATTTGTGATTCTCATATGATAAGCTCATCATCACAAATGTTTAATATCTCTCTGGTGGCTTGGTCTTCATCTGCAGCTTTCTGATGTTTTACCTCCTTTATCTTTCCTTTCATATTTTTGTAGACTTTTTGTTCATCATGTGGGATATTATGATATCTTACTCTGGGCGTAACGTGAGGATCTGAGCTTTAAACTGCAACCACAGCACTCCTCTGCCTTCAAGCTACCCTGGTTTGTATCTCCCTGTAGCACATTTTGTCCTCTCTGATAATTACAGAGGACAGGGAACTCCGTAATCTCTCCACCCTTGATGTCTCATTTCTTTATCAAACTCAGTAACTTCTTGTGGTGTTGATCTGGCAATCACCTCTTGAATATTCTCTTTATTCTTCTTCTGCTGCTAAGTACTTGCCATGTTTTAAAAGAACAGGCCCTCTGGCTGGGGAAAAGTTGCCAGTTAAAACTTGTGAGACTGATCCACTGTTTTATTATTATTTCTTTCAGCAGCTCTTCAGTGTCTTTGATGTTACCCATGCATTTGCATTAAAAGCTGTCAGTGATTTATTTTAATAAAACCCAATTATCCTTTTTAGTTCCTTGTGAAAAATTAATGGATGTTTCCAGTTTAGTTGTGAATATAAGCTCATGGAAGGAAACACACCAGTCACTAATGGAATTGTGGCATTAATAGTGCCAGCAGCAGCAATGAGGGTTAACAAATAACTAATGCTGTGCAGACTTAACTTCAGTAACTTGTGCAGAACTATTTGGGTCCAAGGAGAAAAGCAGCTGTTTTCAAGGAACTACGCTAGGATAATGCTAAAATATCATGTTTCTCACACAGTTCAGTATCTCCGCGTGGTTCTTGTGCTGTGTAGACATGGGAAAAGAAATGACATTTCCAGGAGGACATTCCTCTTCTGCTTTCTAGGGTGTTTTTGTTGAACCTGATCTCTTACAACTTCAGTTTTTCTGTAGTTTCACAAGGAGCAAAAATGGGAACTTCAGTCTCCTGAACTGTTAAATCATCAAGGTCTCAGCTGTGTATTTTTAAAGCAAGCTTCCTCTCCTCCAGCAAATCCTTGATTTCCCCATACTGCTAACAGCAAGAGGCTATGCTTCCACTACTATCAGCTTTTCTTTATCTGAATGTAGGATTGGTTTCTTGATAGTACTGAAATTTTCCTATTGGTGCAATCAAAGAGAAAGGAAGGGGTGAGTATCTCTCTGTTGCCTTAAATTTGGGCTGGTGTGGACCTGAATAGCATTATAAAGTTATTTGCACCAGCCAACCACCTTTCCAGGTTGGTTGTGTTATCTATAAATTAAAGTAATCTGGTTGGCTTAATGCCAAAATAGACTGGTTATAAGCAGCAGTGAGGTGACACCAGTTTTATCTGGGACACTTTAATAACTGAGAGTTGAGACTGTTCAGTGATTGTCACGCATCCTGGCTGAGACCCATTCGTGTCCCCATTTGAACACAGCAGGGGTAAGCCAAGAAGCCCATCAGGCTTGAAGTACCAAATATATGTGTAATGTCAATCTGTTATGTCTCAGTGGTACAGATAACACCCCCCCCACACCTTCGCACCCCTGCTGTTGTTTAGTTTTTTCAAAAAATCTTGCAGTGGATCTCAGCGTTTTTTCATTAGCTCCTCTCCCCTCCCCCGAAACCAACACACAACCTGGTAACTAACAAAAAGTCTCTATTCGTATTTCAAGGTATCAATAAAGTCTCAAAATGGAAAAGAATACATAATGATTATCACTCAGGAAGTACACTAATGAAGGGCCCAGGAATAGCCTTCAGCATCACAGGAAAAAAGAGGTGTGGGAAAAGAGACCTTAATTAAACATTTACAGGGACCCTGACCCACAAAACTCATTTTAATAATTTTAATTGACTGATCTCTGATCTGTTAAAATTTTCAGTTATAAAAGAAAAAGCCCCAAATACAACACAGTAGAAAGCATCAAAGAAGAGAAAATTTTGACTTTCATTTCATATCTGGGGAAGATAATACCCTCCTTCTTTATCAGATTTGTAATGGGGTTGGTCCACTTTACTGTCTATCCATCATACAATTTTATATAGAATCATAGAATCATAGCATGGTTTGGGTTGGAAGGGACCTTTAAAGGTCATTTAGTCCAACCCCCTGCAATGAGCAGAGACATCTTCAACTAGATCAGGTTGCTCAGAGCCCCGTCCAACCTGACCTTGAATATACCCTCACCTATCTCATTGCATAATTAAAAAACTGAGGGTATTGTTCAACGTCCATCCTGTATTCCTTCAGCTAAATTATCTTTTCTACCTTACCAGTGTCTCTCTTCTTATCCTTATTTTTGCTGCTTCCTATGTCCATACAGTTCTGGTTGCCTTTGCATCAATACCTCTGCAGGAATTTTTAAATGTTAATTATGGATGATGATACGCAAAATGTTATTTAGGTTTGTTCCTTTCTGCCATTCTAATAATAAGCACTTTTTACAGAGCTGACCACAGATGGATAATGCTTAATATCAGTTTAGTGAAAGGATCCTGTTGAAAAGATACCATAAAACATTAAACATTTCATAAAGTCTGGTTTCCTTATTAAACAATGTCAAGAACTTCATCAGTGATTTGACTGTTAGCGCATGTCAAACCAAGCTCCTGGGAATACATATTGAATACAGAGTTCACAAGATTCAAGGATTCAAGACAACAAATTTATTCCATGTTTTTAAGATGTCAGGATATACATCTACCCTTTAGCTAAAAAGTAGCAACAGAAACCTTCTTTTATGTTTATAGAAGTAGTGTAAAAATCTTTGCTAACTAAATGATAAAGTACATACAAGTAGCTTTGTACTTGATAATCGGTAGTCGGATCCAAAGCATTTTCTCAAATAGTAGGCCTTTTTCAGTGTCAGTAAGACTTCAAAATGGCGTACAATCTCAGTGAGGAAATATTCACTGAAAATGAATTTTCAAAACCCTGAATAGCTTTACTGGCCTTTTTCTTCCTCCTTAGCTAAACTTTGTTTCGTAACTATTATTGCAAAATTACACACTTGCAAATCTTGCAGCCCTGTTCTGTTAGCCACAGCACAGAAAACCTGCAGAGATGTGGTGGGGGAGCAACTGAGTTTTGGGTGCTGCTGTGAGCCTTTACATTAATGTCAGCGTTCCCACAGCCTGCCCAGGGACGACTACTCTGAACCCAGGGAGATTCCCAACTTCTGCAGCCTTGCCTGATGTAGGCAAAATATATCAGTAGAGGTTTAAAAGTAACTGTTATTAGAAAATAAAAAAGTTATTTATTGGTGGGTGGGCTTAAGCAGAACTTCTCACAATACGCATCAGGTTATGGTATCGTTCTAAAGACTGGCTGTGGTCCAGCTTTGTATTTGTTGTAATGCTTGCTTAATCTTAGGAATGCCTACTTTTTATGGTGCCAACATACAATATTTCCTATAAGAACTTTAAATAGTCCTGTGAAAATCATAAATTTGTTAAATTAATTGAATTATTAATGGCAAAGCAATTAAAGAACACATGCTTATTTAGCATACCTTAGTGTGAGAATAAGTAGATTAAAGGAGACACTGTAATTGAACAAAATATAGGCAACTATGCATTGTGTAGTGAAAAAGATTAGATACATCTCAGACATAAAGCACATAAAATTTCCGTTGTTCAGAATAGGCATTGCTAACTTTATTGCATAGATTTCTCCAAAATGTTACCCAGTCATTACAGGTAAAAGTTGTTAGTGGGAAAACCCTTGCTCATTGGATTGTTAACTTTCAATTAAATAGTTTGGTGATGTAGACATTTCACATATTCTTCAGTGATCCACATGTTCTGGGCTATAAAGGAATTGAATTTTGCCTGTATTAACGGTGTGGTGGAATCAAGATGGAAATTGGCATTTGGCCTTCCACGTTTTGCTTATAAAAGCAAAGGAAAAGACACTCTGTTAACACAATTTGAAAATGAAGCAGATATCTTTCCAAATGATTTGGAAAATAATTGCTGTTTTTAGGAAGGAAAAAAATGGACATAAGATTGAGAAGTATCTATTTTTCCTCCACTTGAAAATGATACAAATACTCATATTTCCTTTCATACAGCCAGAAAGATATAACTTTGTAATGAAACTACTGTGCAGTTTAGAGTTATGTTTTGGTCGTGCTTAAGTAGTGGTGCCAACCTCGGATCACGTATAAGATGGGCCACATGGAAGGGAAAAAGCAATGTCCCTTCCACCTGTTCTGCAGGTCAGATTGCATGTTGCTGTGTTCCATGCATTCTCTCTCTTTCTTTCTTGGTGTCATCTCTCTTTTACAACAGAAGTCTGAGCTCTCAGAAAATTATTTTGCATCATAGGTCCTTTATGTTGTTTAATGAAGGTGACCTATTTTTCAGCACTTTAGACTGCATTTTCTTCTTCTCTCACTTCATTGTAAATGCTTCTCACTATACACCGATAATGATTTAAATCCTCTGTGAGAAGTTTAAAACTTCAGACTCAGTGCTAAGTGTGAGTAATTTTATTTGCCTCATCACAGTTTTTCCTCACAGAGGCAGGTGTTACAATGCCTGAGAAGACAAGGAATACATAAAAAGTCTCTGGTATTCTTTCAGTGAAGTAAAAATAATGTAATATAAAATGAATAATCAAAATTAGCAGGAAATAAAATGAGTCATGAAGAAAACCTGTGATTAAAAAAATGATAATGAATTAGCATTTGGAAGATTGAGATTATTAATATAAATGCTGTTTCAAATATCAAAGCCAAATAAACACCAAGAACCTCAGTGAATACTTGACTTACACATATCATCAATCTGTTGAAAGTAACAACACACACTTCAGAATTAGTAGCATAGTGAGTGTTGAAGGAATGGCTAAAAATAACTAGTGGGGTTATGTTCAATGAACACTAAAGTTTGCTGCCTATGATCAGCTGGTTGAAAAAGGCTCACCAGTGCTGTAGTCATTGCTTTGGTTGCAGACGAAGGGCTGACATTTGGCTTTAGTGGTTAAAATGCAGTCAACGCAGCAGCATCATGTTCTGAAATTCCTGATGAAATCTATTATGATAAATCTCATTAGCTGTAGTGCTTAAAATGACTTGAAGCACCATTGCCTCTGTGCCATTGTATGCTGCTATGAGTGTGACAGGCAGTGACCCCCTTTTGCATGCTTCTCTGATTGATGTATTTGTAATCCTGTTCTGTATGACTGTGTTCACTTGTGATTTGCTACCTCCTGAAGGGTGTTCAGATGAATGTCTGAATCATCAGTGTAAATGTCCAAATCAGCAGCAAATGAGATATAATTTAAATAGCAATGGTGGTGTGGAACACTACTCATCAAAAGAAGTCACAGTTGTAAGCAACACTTGAGCATCACGCCTAAAATACTTAAGCAAGCTGTGAAGGAAAAAATGTGTTGCATTATTTTCTCCCCAGGTTGCTTCTGAAGATGCTGAAAAGAGCTACTTTTCTAACAGGAAGGAATAACATTTCTTTCCTGGAAAAAGAGAGTATGTAGTGAAAGCATTTAATCACTACATTGACTTGAAATTGATTTGGAGATAAAATGACATTTGAATGAATCAAACTACTACCTGATCCACCATCTAAACCAAGATACTTCCCTTAACTGGAATGATGGAAGCATTTTTTCACATTATCATGAGAAAAGACTTATCAAAACAGTTGTCAGAACTGAGAGGTCTTTCTTCATATGAATGTGTACATGTGCTGTGATCCATGCGGTAGAGAAGTGTTCTGTGATGTGCCAAAAGTATAGCTGATTCTCTATCAGCAATAACATTTCTGCAACTTCTGATTGACACATCTTTGAAACATAACAGCAGGTAGTCTCATAAATCTTTGCTATGTAGAACTAATTTTGTGTCAAATGATCTAGTCTATTTAATTGTATCTTTTCCTTGACACATTTTTAGTGATTTCTAAAAATATAGTGCAACACCCGTCTGACTCTTCTTTGTGCAAACCCACTGGACTGACTTATACTTATCAGTACTGTAGAAATCACCTTGACTTCAGAATTTGACCAATAACGTCCCAAGAAAATGTAATTTCCACAGATGAGGAAAAAGGAAGCAGAAAGCAAATGGTATTATTTGCCATATTTCTGTTTGTAAAGTCACAGATCTCTGGGAATGTATCCAGTACATCTATACCGACACCAAGTACCAACTGCAACAGGCCAGAATTATAACTCTTACAGAATTAGCCTGGTCAGAAATGTGTCTATGGTAGGAAAAAGAACATTTTGAAAGAAAATAACCAGCTGCCCTAAGATGAGTGATTTTGAACTGAACATAATTCTTTTTCTCTCTCATATTGTTATTCTCATTTATCTGTTGCTGTCTTTTTTTTTTTCTAGCAGAAAAAAAATCCCTCTGAACAAAGCTTTTTAAAGTGTCATTCCAAGTATGAAGAGATGGAGGTGAAAGCACTTGAGCCCTGGCTGTATGGTAATGGTTTCACCAAACTGCGTGTGGGAGTGCAGTCCTGCTGGGATCATCACTGGGATTCAGGTGTAACTGTAACTGATGAGGCATAATCTGTTAAGCTTATTTTACATTATCTCTTCTGTTTGCATAGGCTAAAGATGTCTGAAGATCCTGAACTCTTGACGCATCTATGGCAAAGTGACAACAGATTTGGTTTATTGATGGGAATCTGCCCAAGCCTGAATATGTATGTATCATTTGTCCCTTCCCCTCCACACACTGTGCAGCCTCAGGCTGTGCTTGTTTTGTTACTTTTAAGCTCTTTTAAATTTAGACAATCCATCATTTTGGCTAGATTCCTGTTAGCTTTTGGAAACAATGAGAAAAAACAGAAGCGACAGATGCACCTTTTGCTTCTGACTGCCTAGTGGCATGGCAGAGGTTTCAGTGACAGTTTGTCTACTCAAACCATGCTCAACTTGCTCAATGCTGTTGTAATGATCATTCTCTCTTATTTCTAGGGTACCCTGGGCCGATCTGTTCACACTTCTGTGTCCAGAGAGTTTTTGTTTTACTAATGATAGAAATATGTTTCTATTAAAAATCTCACACAGAGCATACAGTTGCATACTTCAGCTTAGAGAAATGACAATCACATTAAGTAACATATTTATTCTGTACAGTCTTGTAACAGACAGATGTGAAAAAAAAATTCTCCATCTATTTTTATATATCTTAACTCTTTTTTGTGATGGGTGAAATACAAAATAGTGCCATTTGGTCTATTTCCTGGGAAAGGTCAGTACTTAGAACAGGGTCAGGATTCCACCTCATGCACTAGACCTCTGGAATCCACTGTATGCCTGTGCAACTGTGCTGATACAGAAAACAATCAGATCTGATCTGGAATTTTTGACAATATTTCTCTTCAAGTATGCTGATTTTTTTGAATATTTTTTTCCTTGTAATATTGCCAGGTTATTAAGCATTTCTTCTAGAAGATTTTTCAGATCTGAGATTGAATTTCTGTTCAGACATGAGAGGTAGCTAGTGCAAAGTAGTCAGTTATGCAGTAGTTAAGCCAATAGTGGGAATAAATAATGCTTTAGTCAGAGCAAGATTTTGAATCACCTGTTATATTGCAAATTAATGTCCTTACAGATCTATAACAAAACATGACACAGTCCTATTTGTTTGTTTACTTTTTTCCCCTAAAAATAATTACTTGTCAGATTTTGAACTTGTTTGGCAACAGATGATTGAAAAAAAAATTCCGAAGTGTTCTACTCTGTTTTGCTATAACATAAAGCAGAAATAAACAAAAATCATCGTCTTATCACTGTGGTAAGTTTAAAAGCAAATTGGGCCCATGCCAGAGCATGCAAGAACTCACTTGCTGCAGCTGACTCTGCAGCACAGGATGTGAGTTTTCACGGGGGAACGATGGCAAGAAGCAGGGACTGCAACTCCAATAAATTGTCTTATCAAGAATCTTTTGAGATCTTCCACACAGTCTCAGAGCTGAGTCACTTACATACGTTTTCAGTGTGAAAGTTGCAATTAATATAAGCATCTCTTTCTCTGGCAGTCCATTGACTAACAAAGAGAAGCAGACAGTTTTTGTCAGGAAATATCACCAGGTGTCTAACCTTCTTCAGACAGAAGTTATCTACAAGGCTGATGCTTGGTCACCTTCCTTAGCAGGACCTGTTGAGGGTGAAGAAATGTCCTTTTACAGTGGTCACCTTTCTTTGCTAGACCTTATATCACTGGGGTGAATACCAATTTTGAAAAGGTCAATGAAAAGGAATGTGTTTCTTTACATTCATTGTGATTATATATGTAAAATACAGATTGCACAGTCATTTCTAGTGGTTAGGGGAATATGGAGATGCCTTTGACAGTTTTTCCCACTTTCAACCAGTTTCTTGTGACCTATGGGTTTTGCATCTGATCTCTTGATGACTTCCTCGGTTGCTGTCAATTTTTGAGAACGCTCAGTTCTTAAGCAAACCAACATACATAGTTAGCAAATCTGTGTAGCTGATGAAATCTATCTCAGGAGATAACAGGTATTTACTGTTACATCTGACATCTTCAAGGCTTTACAAGGGAAGTAGACATCCATACCTCATTAATAGTTGTGGCAATCAACACTGGCACTTATAAACTAAAGCTTTATAGTTTTAGTTATAAGCTGAATAGTCTTTTAAGAGTTTAGTATCATTGTCATGCTGTGCAATGTATTACTTTTTTTGGTCATTTGGTGAATAAACTCACCATACGCAGCTGCAGAAGTCTCCAGAGGAAACTGCAAGAGGAACTTCCTCTTTAAGCATCTTCCTAGAGAAAGCAGTAGTATAAGGGAAAATAACACAACAAAGATTACAAATACTTACTCATAATAAATGTAAGAGGTCTGGACTTGTATTTACACTCAGCTTAATTATGAAAATTTTAAGATGACTGGAAAAGATACACGAATAAGCAAGAATGGTGCAATGTGTACTAAAATAATGAGTCATATTTGAAGAGCTAGACTTCTCATTTTTAAATTTAAATAAACCTAAAAATATGTTATAGAAAGTGAAGTATATAGAGTGATTTCAGGATGCTTGTTCAGTTTTGGGAATTATGATATACCGGACTTCACAGGTTTGTTAATTCATATAATGTATTACTTTTATCTTTAAAAATATGTCATACCAAAGAAAAATGTTGTAAAATATTTGTAGAATCTGGTATGTATATTTTAAAAGGATAAAGATATTATCCAGATGGATTGCTTGGATGCATTTCTATTACAGTTAAGCAACCATAACTGTGACATTTCCTCTTTGTCCTGTAACAGCATCATAAATACTAAGTTTCATAAGCTTGTCCTTATTATAAGCATTCATATATACTCTTACTCTAAATTATTCAATGGTTGATACAACATGACACTACATAGAATTTGTGGGTTTTGATGATATTGCACTGGTTTATATATGCAATAAATGTGACAACAAAGTGAGTAATGATGGAGAAATTTACTTTTTCAAACAGGCATTTTATCTATTCTATAAAACTTTACTAGTGAAAACAACTATGAATTGTGTTTGATTTTGGTGCTACTGATATTTCACTCCACACAGCCTCTAGGAAGATTTTGGCTAGCCTACCTTATACTGTGCACGAAGCAGCAGTCTTCAGATCAATGCAACTTGAGAAGTGCTGGTGACCTCTGTGGGTGTAGCAATGGGCAAAACTCATGGGTTTCTCCTCACTTACATACCAAAACTGCTTGTCTTAATGGAGACGAGCAGGTGCCTGAATTCTGCTAGCACTAGTGGATCTCACCATTGCACTAGGGTGACAAATACTGCCTGTGGTACCTGGCAGCAGGGCTTTTCAAAAGAGGCCACGCATAGCTCCGGTATGTGCTATATAGCTCTATTTCCTTTCTCCTAAAATGAGTGCCTAATTTACACTTCTGTACTGCTTTGCACTAGTAATTAAGGACAAAGTGTGTGTAGTAAAAGCAGAGATAGCAGGGGAAACAGACTGTGGACCAGTAAAACATGTGGAAAAGGGACTCAGTGGAGCTTTTCAGGCAGACTGTTCAGTTTGTTTGTTTTTTTTTTTTATTCTGTGCATCCAGTGCAGGATGAATTAGGTTGGGTTTTTTTCCTTTTTTTTTTCTTCCTGTGGCAGAGAGATCCAACTGCCTTTGAAAACCTGAGTATATTTTCCATTTGTTTGCTGTTTTGCTCACGTCAGCATCAAGGCAGACAGACAGTGTAGTTATTGGAGCTGAATCCCTTCAGAGTTCATCTCTGATGTCACAGAACAAAGTGGATCTAAATACAGCTGGACCAGGAATAAGCTCCTCTCACCAGAGTAAAAGGAAGAGCATGATTATTGTGAGATTCTTGAAAAATGGAGTGGTCTTGTCTTTTTTGCTTGATCTTGTTTAAAGAAGTCCCTAATTGTGATGATTGATTTCAAGAGGTTCTTCCACAGCTGAGGATGTGATGTGTCCTGAGTACACCCTCTCCCTCCCAGTCAGGGAGTCTGCAGCTGCCCTGTAAGTAGAGTCTTACCAGGATTTGATTTAAATGGATATATTAGTTTGAAATAGCCCTTTTGTGTATTTATGCATTTTTAAGTTGTGGGGCTGTCTCATTAATTCGAGTAATGATCCAGAGCTGTGAATGAATCTGTTTTCTCTGTTGCACAGCAAAGTAAGGCCAAAGAAGAGCTTATGAGGAACCACAAAACCCAAGCAATGCCTTGAACAGCTGCCTGGGTGCAGCCACCAGGCACTTTGCCCTTGCCTTTCCTATCCCTCCCTGAAAGTAACCTTGCCCTGCAGATTCAGATCAGTGCATGAAGCTTTTTCCTGCTAACTTTCCCCTATAATAGCATGTCCCATGTATTATTTCTTAGTAAAAATCTTTTTTTTTATATAATAAACATGAGAATTAAGAATATTTTTGTCATTTATAGTGGCTGTTAATCAGATTTATCAAGAAGAATGCTTATTAGGACATAACAAAGCAATATTTTGGCAGGTGTTGAATAACTGTAGACAATTTGTATTTTTTACTAATATATAGTTAAATAACATACAAAATTGGTACTAATAGCATTAGGTTTTATGTTTTCAGTGCTTCCTTCTTGTATTACTGCTTCTTTAAGGATGGCAAAACCAGAGGTTTGACATTATAGGCTAGAGGCTGATGTTACCAGAGGTGTTTTGCCATTATTGTTTTCTGGTACACAGTCTGAGCTCTCTAATTTTTCTGTGTTTATCTGTGGTGGGGTTTTTTTTGTTTGTTATTTGGTTTTTTGTTTGTACATGCTTCGGAATAGAATGATGTGGTGTCTAAAAGTAGAATTGCCGACTCTTGTAAATTATCATTGCCACCATCATTTTTTTCTTCTCTGTCTCTGTCTTTTGCTAAATGCCAAGAAACGTCGAGTATGAAAAACCCGTGTACTATTTCTACCACTTCACGGAGCTGATCACTAGAGGGCACTGCATACTGACAATAACTTTGCTTTCCGATTTTCAAAGCTACGTGAGCATACAGCTCATTTGAAAATCTGCTCTGATTTCAGACTGGAGACTATTAGCTCTATTTACCCTATCTATAGCAAGATATATTGGATTAGAATAGGAGAAAGAGTAAAAAAACCCCCAACCACTGAGTAATAAGAAAACCACACTCTATTATAGTAGTGACTACAGATATTAACAAAATTAAAAATGATTTAGTAGAATGCTCTATTGCAAATGTATCTTTCAGGCATATAATTTTTATTCATAGGATAGCCTAATACACACCATAACCTTGCAGCTGATATGCACCTATCTGTAATGCTGATACACATCTAAAAGCTATCATTTCCTGCTTGCTTGTTCCAGTGCTTCCCCCCCACCCCTCCCCAATCCAAACCTCCTAATTGGTTTTAAAAATGAAATCTCTTGGAAACTTCTGTGGACCTGCTAAAGTGTTTCGTAGTCTTACCTGACAGAGGTGGGAATATGTGCTTTTACTCACACAGATTTGCTTGCCTTTTGTCAAGAAAAATGTGAGTTCAGAGGGCTTAGCAGCAGACAGATTGCCTAGGGAGTGTAAAAGCTCCACATTTACTAGGAGAGGATTACAGACAGTACAGATCAGGAATGAAATATTACCATGTAAAGTAATTCACTATTTATCAACCTTGGCCCATGGGACACCCTCTGAAACCATCCTTACATGCTTAGTTTGCCCTAACCTGTAGAGTAAGTTCTCCAAACGTGTCCTGAGGAGGAAGACATGCTGTTCAATGTAACTGGCTGGTGTGCCCAGTGTCATCTTGCAGCTACAAGCTTTCAGTTAAACAGGGTTGCCTTTCTGGGGACTTATATAGCTTAAATTTAAGTCAGTAAATTAAATAATTTAAAATAAGTACTTTATCGCACTGGTCATTAGAATTCTTGAAATGCAGCTCTTCATAGGACTTGTTAACAATGGGATACAGATAAATGGAGGACATATCCTCCATCATTAGTAGGATGCTATAATAATGAATTAGCATCCTGGTTATTAAAAAAAAAAGAAAAAAGTCTTTCAGGTGCGTGAAATTTTAAATTCAGTTTCAATGAAGATGTCTAGAACATTTCTAGAGCTTAAATCACTGAACAGTAGGCAATCTTAGTGCTTGAACTTTTTTCTATTGGTACTCATTCTTCTGTAAATGCAACTTTATTTTGTCCTTGAAAGTCATAAAATGTCATTCCTAGTATCAGCTGATGTCTGTTTATTACTAATAGCCAGGAAAAAAATTCTGAATGCTGAAAAATATTTTTATAATATTTATAAAAATATTATACTATTCTAATTACTGGAATTACTGATTTTCTTATTATGGTATTTTTCCACTGTGACTTAAAAACCAGTGAATTTATTTTGTTCCTCTTCTTTTCTTTTTCCTCTTCTCTTCTTTCCTCTCACACACAAAACCAAGTATATTTAGGTCTATAAGTAAAGGTTCTATACAACAACTCAGTTTTGTTGTGTTGGTTTGGATGTCTCCTGAAAAACAACCCATCTTGACAGATTTCACAGAATCACAGAATCATAGAAGTGGTTGAGGTGGGAAGGGACCTCTAGAGGTCATCTGGTCCAACCCCCTGCTCAAGCAGGGTCACCTTGAGCTGGTTGGCCAAGACCATGTCCAGATAGCTTTTGAATATCTCTGAGGTGGGAGACTCCACAACCTCCCTGGTCAACCTGTGCCAGTGCTCGGTCACTCTCACAGTGAAAAAGCATTTTCTGATGTTCAGAGGGAACCTCCTGTGTTTCAGTCCTGTCACTGGGCACCACTGTGAAGAGCTTGGCTCCGTCCTCTTTGCACCCTCTTTCAGGTATTTGTGCACATTGAGCAGATCCCCCCCCAAGCTTTCTCTTCTTCAGGCTGAACAGTCCCAGCTCTCTCAGCCTTTCCTCATAGGAGAGATGATTTGGTACAGATGCTTCCAGAAATACTGCAATGCCAATGTCTCTGCAGCTACTCCTTCTTGATCCAGGGGATGGTGGCAAAAAGTAGAAAGAGCACTTGCAAACAATAAGCAAAATCTGAATTTTTCTAAAATTTCTTGACCTAAAAAAAAAAAAAAAGAGCTTGGTTGAGTAGAGTCTGGCTGAACTGGGAGACAATCCATTTATTGTTTTAATCTTGATCCCCTGCTAGACCAAGGTAAATGTCATACAAGGTACTGACATTTCAATTTATATTAGACTATGAACTAGTTCAGAGAAAAGGTAGAAGAGAACACACTGAACTGTGTCAGAATGCAGTCTCCAATTGAATCCTTTGTGTACATATTTTGAAAATGTCTGCGGTCCTGTGCATTTTTAGTATACAGTGAGTAAAGTCTGAAGAACAGCTCATATGCAACGATAAACTAAGAACTGCGGCTGGCTACTTTCCAGATTTGACAGGCAAGGCTTGCATGAAGATGATGAAAGCTGTATCTGTCAACACATTAAATCTGTCACAGATAAATCAGCAAATAGTATCACATGACTATTAAAGTTTGCAGCTTACTGTCAGTAAAATTGTAATTACAATTGTAATTGCAGAGTATGTTTCTGAGACCTACTGTGTATCCAGATATTTTAAAGGTAATGCACTACTGTTTTGAGCATCACTGTTATTTGCTGGTATTGTGTTATCTGGACACAGTTTTCTGCAGGACATAAAACCGAGACTGGGAGGACTGTACAAAAATATACAATTTTCCCAAACTGAACTGCTTTTTAGAATTATCATTGATACTAAATATCATATTGCTTCTAATAAGTTTTTTGCTGGACAAGAGTATATATACATATATATCTACTCTATACATTCTGCACTCTGTTTTTGAGAAGCAAGCATGTAATTATTACTGTTACTCATTACTCTGCTTTATTGAATTATATCAAGGATGTGTGTAATGAACAATACTAACAATTAGAAAAATAAAATCCTTTTGTAATTAAAACCTGTAAAAATTGTCTGGTTAGATGATAGATAGGCCCAAATTTTGTAGGGTATTAGAGTGTGGGTCCATTATTGCCACTGATTTTGGTGTACTTATACAGCTTTAAGCGAATAGGCATAGACTTAACTAAACACATTAATAAGCCAGGACTTTTGTGAATAAACCTTTTTTTCCTCTATAGGCAGGGACTAGAGTCCTATTTTTTCAAAATATATGAGTGCAGGTGCAGTCCACATCAACACACTCAGCTTATTTGGGCTGTGCAGTTGGCTGGTACAGTTCTTCCCCTCTCCTTGGGGATATATAACTATAAAGCACAATGTCAGCTTTTGTTTTAAACAAGAAGCTCTAATCCTTTTCTTTGTGAAAAATATTCTTCAACCTGTAAAATGTTGTAAACTCAGTTACTAGGGTTGAACTTCTTGCTCTAATGTGTCAATCTCTGAAGCTCAAGGCTTAGTCATGCTCTCTGAGACTCTTCAGGGCTCTTTTTGGGACACTGTCAAACTTTCGCAGCATCTATTGATGTTGGAAAGGAGCATCAATTAACTTCACAGTTACAGGGACTTTACAGCATCTGGCAATAAGCCCACAAAAGTATTTTTGTTTGCTAGCAGACTAATTTTTGATTGATTTTAAGCTTTACTGCAATCTGTTCATTACTTGATATTCTCTCTATATGTTATATTAGTAATTTTACTGTCTTTATTTCTCCCACTGTAAAGTGAGTGTAAAATCCTGTCTTATGTCCTGGACAGGATACTGAACAATCACTGTCACAGTAAGTGAAGTCATTTTACTTCGTATTTGGAACAGGCTAAGAAATCATGAGCCATACCTTTGGCTTTGATCTCATGTCCTTTAAAATACATCAGAATTTATTTCCAGTTCTATGGACAAAACAGGTACAACTATTTGAGATCCTTTGCAGGAAATGAAGCATTACAGTTGCACAGATCGAAGAAAATTCCTGACTTGATCAGATTCCTGTGTATAGTAACACTCATTCCAGAAGGGGAAGGCAGCCCTTTGAATAGCCTTGAACAATTGTATTAGCAAAGGTGATGGATGTGAAAAATTTTCATTGAGGTCAGACTGCATGTGACAAACAAGATCTGTTTGCTATGAAACAGGAAAGGTAGAGTAACATAGACATTGAGAGCTTTACCTTCAGCTCCTTACTTAAAAAGGCGTAACCTTTAATGTAATATAACAGATTTTTTAAAAAGTATTTTGGAACAAAATTTTGCTGTGGTGCACCTACAAAATTTTTGTCTGTGTTTCCACACGCATCCAGAATTCAATGCAATTAATACAATAGACATATCAATCACATTGTTAGTGAGTCATCATATTCTTACTTTTATGGAGTATTTTCTTTTACTCAGCTATTTTTGAGTTTTTCTACCTATCTCCTTTTTCCCCTTCTGTCTTTCCTATATCACTGTCTCTTTTAATTCTTTATTGTTTTCACTGGCCCTCTTGTCTTCCTTTTCTATTTTTGGTGTATCGTTTTGGGCACTTCTAATGCTTTCTTTTCAAAATATATCACACACAGCTTTTAATTGAGCACAGGGAACTACTCAGAAGCCTGATGAAATGCTTGCTAATGCTTAGTATATAGCACACAAATACTACTAAAGTCCATTTAGTTCTGCAAGGCTGTACTTAACAAATTCCCTTTTGTGAATTCTTTTTGAGACATTCAAGTGTGTGAAGGTATAGTGGTCATTAGGGACAAGGGCCAGGCTAAGGTAGCACAGAATAACACCCTTCATATTTTTTGACAAATCAAACAGAAATTGAATAGCTCTAACTGTCCTTCATTCTCTTCTGTTTCTCTCCTTCAAGAGTCAAACTGAAATTTGAAGCTGGGAAATGGCATCTGATATTTGGTTAATCATAGACTGTTACCAGAGAGTCATCCTTTCTTAAAGTGAATAAAGCTAAGTTATAGAAACAAGTTCTGTAATGAATAAATGGCAAACATAAAAGGACGTTGCGGATAATGAGGATCTTGAAGTTTGTTTATCCTTACTGGTTGATCTCAAAAATATGTAGCAATGCTAGGCTGGTTTTAATGGCATCTAAATTGCCATGCAATTTCTGAAGTACAGAAATTAAGGTGATATCAACAAAGCCCCTATGTGCATTACATATAGATAATTCAGGTGTGACAAACAAGAAAACATTAACAAGACAACAATTCTGATGGCAGAAGATGGATGATGATATTGGCAGCCATTTAAATAGTTGTAAAATGTGCCTATCAAACAGAATTGTTCCAGCCCTGGGACCATTTTACCTGCAAAAGTGGGCAAGTAAATCACATGAGACAGATTCCATTGACTTTGCAGGAAAAGGAAAGACAAGCCTTTTTTATTGCTATTGATGTTTGCTCTTATTGACTAAGTGTTTGCCATGGACTCAAGTACCACTAGACACATAAATACAAGGAGAACCTTGTGTGTGTCCTTTATCTGACTAGGGGAAACAATTTGCAATTTACATCCAAGGGATCTGCAGTGTTCCTCCAACACGCATAACAGTTTGAGAAGAGTATGCTGAAAATTGGTTCAAATAATCCTCCTGTCCTACATAGTCCTTGCTGAGTTCAAAGAGAATGTTTTCCTTTATAGTGCAGAAGAAAACATTTGACACTCTATCACTGTGATTTCACTGCCTCAATTATCTCTGAACTTTGCTAAGTCACAGCCTGGCTTAGTTTGCTAATGTTACATTTTGTGAAGATGCTAGGGCATGGGATCACCTCAAAAAAGACTGATGCAGGAATTCCCTTCCTCATATCTTTTTGTGAGAAAACCAGCCCTAATAAAAAGTGTGCAATGGGAGAAGAAAATTTAAAAAATGTAACAGGCTGGGTGATTAAGAGGAGGAATCCTTCTGAATGATCAAGATACAAGTCAAAATCCATTAAAGTAATATAACTCTCAGCTGTTGCATCCCTCTCTAGAAACCACAGAGGAGCTCATGGTTCCAAAAAGGATAACAGACTTCAGCTATTACATCTAACCAAGTTACTAATTTAGCTCTGAAGGTAGAAATCTGTAATTTGTTACCAGGGGTTCCCTGTCCAAACCTCTCACGAGGGTTGTTACAGTGAGACCAGTTGGGGATTGACTAACAGCATATAGAGAATACAGGCTTTGAGTTAGGATCACAGTTGAAGTTCTGGGAATAGAAAGTGTGTTCTTGAAATTATTAGCCAACTTAATTAATCATTATTTTACAGAGGCCACAGCTTATTTCAAAAGAGTTTTGCAAGTATAAACCTTTCCTGTGCTATACAGCTATACAGCTATACAGCTCTATGCTATACAGCTCTAATATGGGAACTCACATATAATTTCATAAAAAGCTAAATTTTGGACTTTTTTGTTATTTATTCATTGTCAAAGCCTAAGCACTTGAAAGAAATTAAAACTGAAAAGAGATTCTAAGTCTACTTTCATCTGCTGATGAAATATTGTACGCTTTATGGTAGAATACAGTGAATTGTTACAAAGCATAACATAAGTCAAGCTTTGTTAGCACTGTTAGGCAGCCAATACATGTCTTTGGAGGAGGTAACTAAAAATAAGTATAACATAACCTCAGTTACAACAGTGCAATAAATGTGAGTAGATGACCTCCCTTTTTTAATTGTGGTTTTTTTTTAATTTGCACTGTTGGTGTAATAGAGGTAATACTATAGCAAGAATAACTAGTCCAGTCAGGTCTAATTTTGTTAGGATCAGTAAAAAACATGGGTTACTGTGAGAAAAAGAACATGCAGGTTTAGAGCTAGGTGAGTTATCTGGGCTAAAGTGGTCTTCTCTTCTGCAGGGACACCTGGCAAGCATGCTTTTGTGCTTAAAAAGAGAATGGGTAAATTTCAGAGAGAAAGTGATATTGGTGCTGCAAGAATTACAAAGACAAACCTTGAAATATGGCTCTGTATCTAATCCTGCAAGGTGACACTCCATTGACTTCACTTGATACTTGCTTTACTGAGAGTTGGTCCAATAGATTTTAATGCAGACTATGTAACAGAGAAAAAACTGCTTTCTGCAAAGCTGATGATATAATGTTGTTTTAAACAGATAGAATTAATTGAAACATTTTGTCTCTCCCTCCCTTTCTCTCTTTCTCTTTCCCTGCAAATGTTTAGATGACACCGGTCTTTGCAGTATTTGACCAGCTCATAGTTGCAAGTTAAGTGGCTATTCTTAAGTTGCTTTTATTTTTGTCATCCTGTTTGCTTGCCTGCTCTCCTAAGGTAGGAGAGTTTTCTAATCATGCCATTCCAACCTGAAGAAAATCTATAAGACGCATAAATAAGAGATGGCTCAAATCACCTTGTAGCTAGTGTTTGTCCCAGATAGAACAGGCTCTAAGGCATTTGTCCTTATAACTGGAAAAGGTTTATGGCCCGAAGAGCAAGGGTCAGAGACTGTATGTACTTCTTCATTACACATAACCATCATTTACAGTCGCACTGGAGTGTGAAATGGTAGTCAGCTTTTGTTGGTTTTGTTTTACTTGGCCTCTTCTCATTTAATAAAGTTTATGTACCAATACAAAGACTGCAGTGAAACTTTCAGATTTCTTTTTTAAGTGATGGGTCATGATGCTGTTCTGCAAAGGTGGAATGCTCAATGATTTGCACTGTTCTGCCTTGGGGGGAAAAAAAAAAAGTGAAATAATAAAAATCCCAGGTTGTTAGACTGAGTTTTTGTGAGCCTCCAGCTATGTCAATGTTTCACATTTAGCACACAGTTCCCAAAGAAATATCTGTTAAATGTTCACCTGATAAAGTCAAATAGGAGTAGATACTGATTGAGCAAATGAGTTAGAGCAGCCTGGGGCTTGGGATTTCAGTGCTGCCATTCTGTGAGCTGTTTCAGCTAATGATGTTTGTGGAGGTAATTCTGGGCTTGACTCAGTATTCGCTGAAGACAGCAGGAGCCCTTCTGTCAACTTTAGTGGCATTTCAAATAGGCTCATAACTGAGACAGGGGGAAAAAGCCAACTGGGGAGAAATAGTCTCCCCAGATGTCTTCATTGCTTACATATGTGTGCGTGTTTATGTATGTGGAAATATGAAAAAAAAATCTGTCTTTATTGCTTGTATGGAATCAGTTGCCTGATGCCCAAAAGAATATACATTATTCTTTCTTGCCCTTCCTTGCTTTTTTGGTGTATAGGATTTTCACTAATCATAGCAACAGCAAGTCTTAACACACTGAAACCAAATACATCCATGATTTTATTGGAATGTTTTCAGCATCATAGCAATGAGGATTTGTGGTTCTTTATGTGTATACATACCTGAGAAAGCATAAAGGGGTTGCTCGGATCACTCAATTCTCACATAGGTTAATTAGGAGTCTGAATATATCTGTAGAGATGTTACTTCCTGAAAGTTACTTTCTCAATCACCTATCCACCTTTAGAAGACTTGTAACTGTACAGTACCTATTGCTTGGCAATTGAAAAACTTGACATAAATATTTGCATTTTAGACCTTAGCCAATACTTGAATTTTACAGCCTGGCTTGTCACATCAGCAGAGCCATGGACTGAAATTAGCATAACCTTGAATGCTCCAGCTGGGTTTGTAACAGAGATTTACAAATACCATTTCAGCAAGCAGCAGCTAGAATCCCATGAAAATTTTTCTAAAAAACCCAAAAAGCTTAAATTCAACCCCCTTCCCCCAGTAATTCAGAAGATACATAGTGAGATGACCTAACAACTCCCCTGAGTTGTTGAGTGTTGAAAGGGAAAATTTTGTATTCTGATGAGGGTAGATACAGCCCAAACAAATATTCTATGGGAGAAAACAAACTAATTAGGAATTTTGCAGCAGAAGAGCTACAGTACCTGGCAGACCCCTGCTATTGAACTGCATGATGCTTTGCCACATAGATCTTCCCCCTAATTGTCATGATTTATTTTTATTCAAGAGCAGTTAAACCTCATTGTTATGCTGCCTGCTCAGCACTGCCCTTGCCTGGAGACTGCTATGGCTTAAACCTCAAATATGTTAAACAAGAAATTGTAAATAGTGGCATGAAACCTTGCAAGAACTAATGGGAATGTGAAAGAAGCATTATAGTTTAAAAGTGGAAACTGTAAACATGAGTACAGGTAACCTCTGGAACAGAAAAATGCATGGGAGAATGGAATCTGTGGGGTCAATTTGTTACCTCTTAATAATATAACGATAAAGAAAATCACATCAATTTGAAAATATTTGTAAAGCTTTTTATTGCCTGAATACCTCATTCTCCCTTCCAGTGATAGAAGGTAATTTTTTCCTGTGAGGCAAAAGAGCCCTCCTTCCCCCTCTCCCCAAAGCCACCTCAGGGAATAAATATAGCAAAACCTTCTGATAAGTCCTACAAAGTCCTCACAAGCTTTGTGTGTGCCTTGACTTTGCAAAGGGGTCAGCTAGTTATGCCTTCCATGGATTTCAGCTCAATTAGTGTATGCAGATTTGTTGATGGTCTATCAAATTTCTCGTCACTGCAATGGCTTCACAATCAAAAAGATTACACAGAGGATATATTTTAAAAATGTTGTTATAATCTAACCTGGAATTTCAGCTCATTGGAGTGAGAAGGGATGACTAATGTTTATTCATGAGGGATGGTGCCAATGCAAGTTTTGCAAAATTACAGAGCTGCTTTTGGGTTTTGCGGATAGCTGTTATGTGCAAGGTACTTTACGACTAATCAAACTGTACTTCATATGTCAGAGCTGTCTCAAGCTCTCTCAGGACTAGCTAATGGAACTGGGGGTAACGCTGTGGCATTCTGTGAGAGCCGTCCTGCACCCAAAGGAGAAGGGTCTTCCAGACAGGCAGGCTCCCACTCTGGTTGTTACTTTAGCCTCAGTGTGTGACACAGTGCAGCTGAAGAAAGCAGGCTGATCCTTGACACTGTCCTCACTCTTTAGGTGGTTGCAGAAAAGACCATCAGCGCTTCTCCCCTGTCCTGCCTTATTAGTTTGTAGCTTGGATTTGAGGAAGGATGAGTTCATGACACAAGTGGAAAAGTTAACCTGAGATTGTGATGCCAAAAAATTGCCTACAAAGCTATAGCTTTCTGTTGTAGCAAGATTATTGTAATAGCTAAAACTGTTAGGCATAAACTATGATCTCTTATGTGTAAAGATTGAGTCAAAATTATCCTGTGAATGTAATGAATACAATAAAGTAAAAATATATTTTACCAGAAATATTGCAAACTACATAAATGAGCAGTTCTTAGTTTAATATTAACACAAAAATCAACTTTAGTAATGCTGAAACAGGAAATAGTAATTTGATGCAAGTATGGGAGACCCTAATCTGCTTAAATATGACATTAAAGTCACATAGAAGGAAAAAAAAAGATAGTAAATATCAAAAGAAGAACTGTTAACCTACACAAGGGGAGCTGGAGGCAGTGGTAAGAGGAAAAACAACACACAAAAAAACCAAAGTGTCCACAATGTTAAGTAAGCATGTGCTTGAGAGATTGAAAATGGTACTCGAAAATAAAGAGAGAATTAAAAAGACCAATATTAATGCATCAAGGGAAAAACATAAATAATCTGTGGCCAAAATTAATCTTAGAAAAGTTTTAAACATCAAATAAGAGGAGAACTGTTGAGACTAGGCAATGGAACAGAGAAGCAAAGGTGAAGACTGATGCTAAGATTTCACATGAGATTAGTACTATAGTTAGACATTTTTTAATTATGTCAGGTACAAGAAATCGTGAGACAACAAATATTTAATAAATGGCCAGCATTATTTATTCATAGAGGACAGAGCCAATGGAAAAAGAGAAAATATTAATTAATTTTTCACTTCAGGATTCCCAGTAGAGTATGTAGAACAGATGCTAAAGGCAAACAAATCTCTTACATTGCAATTGGACTTTACCAGACAATTATAGTCATAGAAGAGGAGTTTTATAAAAACCTGGGTAGAAGTCATACAAACCCATGCTCCAGGCCATAAAGCAATCTGTAATTCTAATTTTTCCTGCAAAGTAGGAATTATTTTATCAGTATTTATTTTGTAATAGTCCCATGTACAAACTTCTGAACAGACATTTGAGGTCTTTGTCCATATGCCTTATTATCTCAGGATTTGTGATGTATCTCTGAGCCAAGCCAGTGTTTCTGAAACTTTTTGGAATGAAGCTTGATTCCACCATATCTTCTCCCCTCCTCCTCCCACTGGGTGCCATTCCCTGATCTCTTCTCGAATCTCAACTTTTATCCCTCCCTCCCTCCTGGGGTTCTGCTGCTTCCTTCTTGCGTACCTTCTTCCAGAAGCAAAAGCACCAAGAGGTTAAATAAAACCCACAAACAATTTACACCAGGCACTGCTATACATCATGCCTCACCTGTAACCTACTCCAGAGCATCCTTTACCAACCTGTGTAGTGACATTGGCCAGAAGCTTTATTCAACAGGACAATATAATTGACTGATTTAAACTGGAAGCTGAACAAAATTGTGAGAAACAAAACTCTAGGCTGGTATATTTACCACCATCTTGTCCAGAATTGAAGGTGAGAAAAAGATTGGAAAAATATTTTAGAGCTTTTTTAGTATTTTTTCAGAAGTTTTCGAAGCTTCTGAAAATTAAAAAGGAAGATCTCATTATTTAAATAGATACCCAGCTGCAAGATACCCATCTGAAAATAGCAGTAGCTAGTGGAGTTGTTGGAAGCTTGGGATCAAGTCCCAAGTATCATATGTCAAATAAACCATAGATTTCCTCTCTAGGAATCAACTTTTCAGAACATAGGAACTACTCAATATTCAAGTCTTTTGGATCCTGCCGCAGAGGATACAGACAACAAAGATGTTAGATTTTTCACTTGCAGACTGCTTCCTGATGAATAGGAGGTACTTACATATGAACCACTGCTGAAATGTGTTTTGGAAATGATTCCCTTGATAGTGATGATTTGAGAGCTGGTGAAAATTATGAGATAATAAATAAAAATAACTTCTGCTCCACAGAAAGTCAGAGAATCAACTGAAGCTCAGACAAACAGACATCAGTCACATTTCCAGCGTAGCAGATAGATCCCACCTATTTCAAAATTGTAGCTTCTCCTCTTTGTTTGGGTTCATTCCGCTTGGTGGCATTCCACAAATGTCAGCTGTGGCTAAAAATAGAGAATTTGTGATGTTCATGCAGTCATAAATTCTGTAGACATCATCAGTTACTGATTATTCTCAGACACAGGGGAAGAGAAAGAATTTCTTCACTGGAGAAGTTAGATGTTCCACAAATTCTGATTTCAAATGACCAAAGCATCTTTTGTGCTGTTAACTAAACAGTACCCATTTTATCTTGAACAATAAATGAAGCATTCACAATAATTCATTCATTATCAAAAGCATGAAAGCACTCTAGTATTTGGAGATTTTTCTGGAATAATGGGTATGAAAAATTGACAAATTTGCTGCCATAATTATATTGCTCCATAACAAACTTTGCAAAAGAAAAGAAGAATAGCTTTAAATAGCACATACTATGTCATTTGAAAACTAAAACTTCACAGAAAAAGAAATCCATAAGACAGGGTTTTATATAAGTTTTAGAAACTTGTTGAAGTTCCTAATTTAACTGTAGCCTTTCTTCAGCAGTGAAATCAAGTTCAAAGAAGACCTTAGAAACTCAGCTCAATTTTGTTCTCAGCAAAACCTGGAGGAGGTCGAAGAAACATTTTTCTTTAGTCAGGTCTTTAAGAACAAATCACAATGTAATGGAAAGATGTTTAACAGGCAAGGGAATTCGCTAAAACTTTACACATACCTTAAATATAATAAAAAGAATAACATTTTAAGAGGAACTTGTCATATTTTGCACCTCTGAGGGGACAATGACAGACAGCAGACCAATTTTGAAGGTACCATAAAACAAATATCTTCAAAATGATCTAGGTATTTTAGATTCAGTTCTGTCAGAGGGTCCATCCAGCTAGGTCCATGCCTCTTTTTACAGATCTGTGAGTCCTAGAATTTGATCAAATTGCTAAGAAAAAAAAAAAAGCATGCTGCTCATTATCTTTTTCTCCTTTATTCTATTGTATTTTGGTTTTGGTTATCTTTTTCTCCTTTCCTTCAGAGCACCTTCTCCTCATTAGTTACAAGAGAAAATGTGAGCAAGTAGACCTAGCAAGCATAAATATATTTTAAAATTGTCAGGCAGCCTCCTTGTTATATTTAGTTTACTTTTCAGCACCACCTTTTTGATATATACTTATTGTTAAACTATTGACTTAACTGACTAAACTGAAATTGTTGGTCAGATACTATTTAGTTTATGTGTAAAGTATGCTCACTTCTTAATGGTTCCCTTATTTCTCTTCCAATTTTCGGTTGCTCAATGAAATACTGTTTCGGCTATTCTTCAAATTTCCTTTTAGTCTCTGTAATTGCTCTATTACTTATCACACAATATAGTGTTTCTACTGTCTTCATTTTTGGTAGGATATCTGAACATGTATTTGTTTCAAGAAAATTAGGAGCGCTGTTGTGTTTTGAATGTATGAATGGTGACGATGATGGTGACGATAGGGTGGAGTGTCTATGGGTAAGAATCAGGGGGAAGGCCAACAAGGCAGATATTGTGGTGGGAGTCTGTTACAGACCACCCAACCAGGATGAGGAGACTGACGAACTATTCTATAAGCAGCTGGGAGAAGCCTCACGATCGCTAGCCCTTGTTCTTGTGGGGGACTTCAACTTACCAGACATCTGCTGGAAATACAATACAGCAGAGAGGAAACAGTCTAGGAGGTTCCTGGAGTGTGTGGCGGATAACTTCCTGACACAGCTGGTGAGTGAGCCAACTAGGGAAGGTGCCGCGCTGGACCTCTTGTTCACGAACAGAGAAGGACTTGTGAGCCATGTGATGGTTGGAGGCCGTCTTGGGCAGAGTGATCACGAAATGATAAGAGTTTTTGATACATGGAGAAGCAGCAAGGGGGGTCAGCAAAACTGCCACCTTAGACTTCCGGAGGGCAGACTTCGGCCTGTTTAGGAGACTGGTTGACAGAGTCCCCTGGGAGGCAGCCCTAATGGGCAAAGGACTCCAGGAAAGCTGGACATTCTTTAGGGAGGAAGTGCTAAAGGCGCAAGAGCAGGTTGTCCCCAGGTGCCGAAAGATGAGCTGGCGGGGAAGAAGACTGGCCTGGCTGAACAGAGAGCTCTGGCTCAAGCTCAGGAAAAAGAGGAGAGTCCATGACCTCTGGAAGAAGGGGCAGGCAACTCAGGAGGACTACAAAGGTGTAGCAAGGCTGTGCAGGGAGAAAATTAGAAGGGCCAAAGCTGAGCTAGAGCTCAATCTGGCTGCTGCTGTAAAAGACAACAAAAAATACTTCTTCAAATACATTAGCAGCAAAAGGAGAGCTGAGGAGAATCTCCAGCCCCTAGGAGATGGGGGAGGGAACACAGTGACCAAGGATGAGGAAAAGGCTGAGGTACTTAATGCCTTCTTTGCCTCAGTCTTTAATAGCAGGGCCAATTGTTCTCTGGGTACCCAGCCCCCTGAGTCGGAAGATAGGGATGGGGACCAGAATGGAGCCCCCATAATCCAGGGGGAAATGGTTAGTGACCTGCTGCACCACTTAGACACTCACAAGTCTATGGGGCCTGATGAGATCCACCCGAGAGTACTGAAGGAACTGGCAGATGTGCTCACCAAGACCCTTTCCATCATTTTCCAGCAGTCCTGGCTAACTGGGGAGGTCCCAGCTGACTGGAGATTAGCAAATGTGACACCCATCTTCAAGAAGGGCCGGAAGGAGGACCTGGGGAACTACAAGCCTGTCAGCCTGACCTCGGTACCGGGGAAGCTGATGGAGCAGATCATGCTGAGTGCCATCACACAGCATGTAGAGGATAACCAAGGGATCAAGCCCAGCCAGCATGGGTTCAGGAAAGGCAGGTCCTGCTTGACTAACCTGATCTCCTTCTACGACAAGGTGACCCGCTTAGTGGATGAGGGAAAGGCTGTGGATGTTGTCTATCTAGACTTTAGTAAAGCCTTTGACACAGTTTCCCACAGCATTCTCCTGGAGAAACTGGCTGCTCATGGCTTGGATGGGCATACGCTTTGCTGGGTAAAGAACTGTCTGGATGGCCGGGCCCAAAGAGTGGTGGTGAATGGAGTTTACTCCAGTTGGTGGCCGGTCACAAGTGGTGTTCCCCAGGGTTCTGTGTTGGGGCCAGTTCTGTTTAATATCTTTATCAATGATCTGGACAAAGGGATCGAGTGCACCCTCAGTAAGTTTGCAGATGACACCAAGTTGTGCGGGAGTGTTGATCTGCTTGAGGGGAGGAAGGCTCTACAGGGGGATCTGGACAGGCTGGATCGATGGGCCGAGGTCAATTGTATGGGGTTCAACAAGGCTAAGTGCAAGGTCCTGCACTTGGACCACAGCAACCCCATGCAACGCTACAGGCTTGGGGAAGAGTGGCTGGAAAGCTGCCAGGCAGAAAAGGACCTGGAGGTGTTGGTTGACAGCCGGCTGAATATGAGCCAGCGGTGTGCCCAGGTGGCCAAGAAAGCCAATGTCATCCTGGCTTGTATCAGAAATAGCGTGGCCAGCAGGACTAGGGCAGTGATCGTGCCCCTGTACTTGGCACTGGTGAGGCCGCACCTCGAATACTGTGTTCAATTTTGTGCCCCTCACTACAAGAGAGACATTGAGGTGCTGGAGCGTGTCCAGAGAAGGGCAACGAAGCTGGTGAAGGGTCTGGAGAACAAGTCTTCTGAGGAGCAGCTGAGGGAATTGGGGTTGTTTAGCCTGGAGAAAAGGAGGCTGAGGGGAGACCTTATTGCTCTCTACAACTACCTGAAAGGAGGTTGTAGAGAGGTGGGGGTCGGTCTCTTCTCCCAGGTAACAAGTGATAGGACAAGAGGAAATGGCCTCAAGTTGTGCCAGGGGAGGTTTAGACTGGATATTAGGAAATTTTACTTCACTGAAAGGGTTATCAAGCATTGGAACAGGCTGCCCAGGGAAGTGGTTGAGTCACCATCCCTGGAGGTATTTAAAAGACGTTTGCATGAGGTGCTTAGGGACATGGTGTAGTGGTGGTCTTGGTAGTGTTAGGTTTACGGTTGGACTCGCTGATCTTAAAGGTCTTTTCCAACCTATACGATTCTGTGATTCTGTGATTCTGTAATGTTTTTACTGTTTTGAAAGAAAAAAAGGGATGCCTTTTTTTTTTTCTGATAATTTCTGTTATTATCAGTGAGGTCTAAAGAAGTTAATTTACACTGTGGAAAATAGCAGTTCTTGCTTGTTGTGTGGGCATACTTGTTTGAATGAATTCCTACATAGTTCTCATCCGGAATGGTCAGACCTGAATGGCACTATCAGAATGATAGTAGCAGAGGCAGTTGACTATTAATGACCAGACATCAACTTTTTCCAGTTGACAGCTGAAAGAAGAACTACCAGGTAGAAAGACATGTACAACTAACTTGAAATAGAGGTCTGATGTGCCAGACAAGATTTTGAAAACTGGTCACTGAATGGAGATGAAAAATCTAGAATATAGAGAAACAAATAATGCTGCTAACATACAAGGTTTGTTCTCTATGGTAAATTATAGCTCTTAAAAGTTTCTAGCTGAATAACAATTGCTGGTGAGTTCTGAAAAGATTTCCAGTAATGCTGGAAATGCCATTCATTGATTACTTGCCTGGGAGGCATATCTCTTTTTAGTTCTACTCAGTGATAGCTTACTTGCTGGGATGGATCTATTTTTGACTTTTTTAATCAATCTCTTATATGGCTCTCACCATATACAGCATCATTGCAACCATACTCTTTGTCTCAGAGAAATGGGTTTGAAGGTAGGACTGGTATCCTAAAGGTAAGACAGCCAGCCCTCTCAGAAAGATTGTATCAAATATTAGTTCCTTGAATACCTGAGGTCTGCAAAGGATAACAACTCTCTAGAAAGGGAATATTCTTAAGATATTCATACAGAATATCAACCAAATATTTTGTTTACGCACAGAAAATTGCTAAATGATTTTAGTAAAAGGAATCTGATGCAACTTTTTGATTCACCACATCAGACCACAGAGACACTTTCATATAAGAGAGAGGCTGCAGGAACTGCTGTGTATATCTTCAGGGACACCAGCTGTGCCCTACATGGACAGAACTCATCTCCCCAGGCTACTCAGGGGCCTTGTAATGTGCTCACAAATAGCTGTATCTGTGGAGCTCATTTTCATGAGACTGACTCACTGCTGAAGATGACCAAAATTTATTCAGTATCACAGAAGCCCGGGATTTCCTGTGTCAGCTGACACAGTACCTTTCAGAGCCCGGGTCGGCACAATCTGAGTGAAGAGTTGACATGTCCAAATCCTGTTTGCTATTGACTAAGCCGCAGAGCAGCCAGATGCCCTCCATCAGCTGCTCCTGAGACATGCTGAAGAGTTCAAATGTCACTTCTGCGGGTGCAGGCACTTCAGAAGGCCCCCTCTCATCAATAGCATAGAGATACAGCCACTGTGTATGACAGCATGCCAGGGCTCTTCTGGTCTAAACAGGCATGAGTCTTGCCACCTGACCAGACAAAAATCCATCTGTTGTTCAAGCAAGCAGAAGGTGCTTAGTGTTTAGCAATGAAAAGATAGCAGAAATCCTTACACAAACAGTGTACATTATACCTTTGTAAGCCTTCCATAAGGTCTGATGCAGCTAAAAGGTCACCCCCCCACCTCTGATGATAACCTTTGCTCGTGATTTTCTGTAGACAGCCCATTATACAGGTTTGGCTCCACCTAATTTTCAAACCCTTTCTAGTGGTATATCCGTCGTCAATGTTGTACATGTGCATCTGAGGGGAGGGGGCAGATGAAGAGGGAAAGTGCCCAAGGAAAAGGCCATCGGCCTTCAGAAGTCTAATATCCTCAGGACCATCTCTCGGGGAACTGGATAAATGAAAAACATTTCCTGGCCAGCATTCACCTGAGGGGCTGTCCATGCCTGCCCCTCTCCTGCTGCTCATCACGCTTTACTTTTGCAAGCAGCGGGCAGCCCTGAGAAGCATTTCTCTGTGGAGGTCTGTTGAAAGGACTCATCCTTTCCAGCACGGCGGCGTGTTGTTAATTTATGATGCTGCTGCTGCAGCAGGTGTGGGGCCTCTGCAAAAGCACACAAGGCTCTGTTAGATAATAAAACAGCCAGAAGGCTTTCTGCGTGTTCGTGTCACAAAAAGCTCTTCAGAGAGAAACAGTTTTAGTGTCTGAAGAATGAAGTGCTATTTCAGAATTTGGAGGCTGCAGGTTTTTTTAACTCTACAATTGAATGATTTGTCCATATTTTTTATGTAATAAAAAGAGCAGCACAATATGCCTCCTTGCTTGCTTAGAGACCATTTGAAATTTTTAATACTTAAACCAGAAAGATTGCATGGAGCTCATTGCCACACTGACATGAACACAGAAATATTTTTTTCACTTAGCTGGAGACTGAAAGGGATGATGGAAAAAACCTTCAAAAGGAGTGAGAGAAGGAGGATGAACTGGGGGGTTGATAGTCATGATCTAACTTAAGGGTGGGCTGCAGTTTCAGACACCAGATTACCATGGCATGGTTTTTCCTCCTACTTGACTACTTCAGTTTAAAGGTCTTTATGATTTTATTCCTAAATCTGAGAAACTAATTTTAAATATTGCTCTTTTTTAAACAAATTATTTTGTCCATGTCTCATTAGACTTTCTTTTGTAGCAGCCAGCTGAGATTCCTAATTTTAAAGGAAGGGAGATGTGAATATTTGTATTGCAATATTGCAAAATCTTTTTATTAAGATATTTTGGAGTGACTGTGGAGCAACTGATGTCATGAAGTCAGCTTGAACATAGGATTTACCCCTCAAAAATCGTACAGCAAGCAAGTCAAGTGTTGAACAGACAGTAGAGAATTTCCCACAGAACAAAAATTATGCATTTTTAGAATTAAATTTTATTTTGAATCAGCTGAAAGCACAATCAAAAAACTCTTTTGCGGAACAAAACTACTTACTAAAGCTGTATTTAGAAACATTGAATCTTTACTGAAATACAATACAAAAGTTAAAACAATACTCAGTTTCAATCAAGACATTGCAAATCACTTGTAGGTAAAGTTGTGTTTATAGTGGCAGATCCTTATAAAAAACCATTATGTGAGAGACATTATTTTTCAACATTAAACTGTTCTATTAATTTTAACAGTTAATATTAATAATTGTTAATTATTGGTATTTACTAATTGCCAGTAAACTAATTTCCAGGTTTAATGCTCATCCTACTATTTATTGAATGTTGGCCAGTTTTCTGTGTAAACGCTGGCCACTGGAGCTCACCCATTGTGCACAGACTCTCACATTTCCAGTTTCTGAACAAATTCACATGTCAGTTCAGAGAGGCTCTGGTACGTCTTGGTAAATAGGGTGAACGTGCTGCTTATCAACGTTCTGGTTTTAAGGCTTGTTGTACGTTGTGAACAAAATACTTTTGTTTCCATTTACAGAGAGTTAGTTCTAACACTAGTGCTAAAAATAAGTTTATATGAAAGCATATGTTTTGCAATAATGGAACAAAGGTACAAAAATAGATTAAAAAGCCAGTATAAGTTATTACAGTTATACTCAAGAATGATGATTTTCCTTACCTACAGTAACCTCTTAGCTTATAAGGTACAGTATTGAGCCTCCACACCCTGCATCATTGGTAGCAAACCTTAGGGAAGAGTACATCTTTTCACCTCAAGCTGTCCAGAGTCACACAGTGCAGATGCCTAGAGGACTTCTATCCTTTCAAGATGGATTAACCTCTTCTTTCCTTTCTCTTTCTGTTTTTATGACCCAAATTTGTTATGATTTGATGCTAGGGCATCACATGCTTTGGTGAAGTATTATATTACTTCTCTCTCCTCTTCTTTGATTATTAACATTACTATTTGACACCTCAATGAGTTAATTGCTGGCTGCAGACTGCTTTCTACTGATTACCGCCTCTGCCTAAAGTGCATAACGTTATGAATTGTATGTGAGGAACAAAATTCATGCACCACCTCATTACAAAATGTGTGCTTTTTCTCTTGATATATACTTTTTTAGATTATTTGTATTTCTTAGTCTTTATGTATCTGAGACATTTTTGTTTCAATTATTTTCAAAAGGATTTTTTTCTAGAGATTTATCAGTTTATTCCATTTACGATTATAATTTCAAAGAGGAATTGCTGTTTGTGAAGTCAATGGCCGTGTGTTTGATCAGTCTCTTTATTTTAGGTATAAAACTGGGGACTCAATTTTGAATAAGCTTCCCGGTGAAACTATCACAATAGCTACAAGGGCATAAGTCACTTCTATTTTTCCAGAATAAGCTACTATTTTTAATAAACCTCCATATTATAAAAACATCAAGTAATGTGGAATAACAAAAGACTAAGAGAAAAATGATATTTCTATATTAAAAACATTATTATTACTCTTCCAAATCATGGACTGGAGGGAGAAAAGCAGTTCTTATTTCTGAATGTAGCGCTAAGGAAGAGATACTGTATTGATAATGCAGGTGAATGGTGTCCAGTGCTATATAGGTAATGGTTGTCCAAGCCTCTGCAGCTTCCTCTCAACTCTGTTTATGTCACCTCAGGCTGTGAAGTTTTAGCTGTGAATAGTTTATTCACTTCGACACCTATTCAGTTTATGGAGCACCTGGGGCAACCATGAGACAGAACTGGTCAAATTATTTCCAGTGAGTAATACTGGATATGAATTTTCTCTGCTTTCTGAATCAGTCCTGCTTTCTTTTATGGAAAAGGTCTTTAAATGGTAGCACAATGTGCATTTGAGGCACCCTGTTTCTCTTCTGTTTCTGTTATATAGCATATAGGCTTTATGTATAAACAATGCAAAAGGTTATTATGTTCTCTTATATTCAACAAAATCCTGTTTTACTTCATCACCAACATATCTGCTTCATCACTTCCACTATACAAAAATTTTCCACAGGGCAATATTATACTCTACTGGTATGCATTCACAAAAATATGGAGAAATAATTTCCCAAACAAGCTTTTTACTATACAGTTGGTCACCTAAGGCATATGAAAATGTTTTTGTTCCCTGAAGTGAATAATTAAAAAGTTTAATGAAGAGGAGTATGAACTACTGTTAGAACTATAATGATTAATATATAATTGAGAGAAATAGCATCTTGTAAAAAAAAAATTTCTGAACAGAGTTTTTAGGTCTAAATATTTCCAGTTACGTAATTATTTAGAAGTTTTTGAATATCTGAGATGGACAGAATGGCTGCTTTTTGAATCTCAGTGAACTGAGTTTATGTCTTATCAAAGTGTTCCCAGGTATCATATTTTTTAGATTGTTTGTTCAGCTCTATCAACGTTAATGAATTTGGTAGTCTCCTTTATCTGGGAAATGGAGCAGTGACTCATTTTACTAAAAGCATAAAAGCATTGGAGAGACACTAGATAAAAACCTACAGAAGGACAAGGAGGAAGTCATCATCCAAGTCACAGGTCTGATGGAGAGGCATGTTCCTCCCTATCCATTTGCATCATTGAAATATTTTCTCCATAAATTTAACATTTTTACTTGAACCACTGGTAGCTGAACTATTGCAAAAATACCTGGAATGGCCCAAGATGCAATCTCTGTGGTTTGGTTGTGAGTGCCTAATGGACTGCCTGGCAGTTGCAAAGGCAGGCTTGAAAGGAAAAGGCATTGCAGCCTTAAGCTGAATCACAGTGGTTTTCTAATATTGATTTAGAAGATATTTGTGGATCATAAATTGTATCCCATTCCCTTCACCCCTCAGAAACATTATGAAATCCTGATCATTTTATTTACTAATTGTTGTATTTGCAGTCTTTGAGACCAGCTCCCAAAGAGGAGGAGCTGGTCAGCGAGCTGCAAAGCAAAGAGAGTTTAAGGGGACAACTGCAAAATTGTGAATATAGTAGACTTTTAGGGAAAGTTGTCTGGATTTTAGGGTAACCGGAGACACTATAAAATATTTTCCACACAAGCGTTACCAAAACTGTAGAAATATATAGAATCCCCAGTTTCTCTGAGTAACAAAACTCTTTACCAACTCTCTGAATAAAGAAACTCTTTACCAATGTTTGACTTGTGCTCTGAGATACTGAAAACTAGGCTTTTAAAGTTAAGTTTAAAGAATTCCTAGAAGAGACACATATTTTATTCTTTTAAAAGCTATGCAAAATTCTCTGGTAATTTCCATCTCTGATTTATCGCAACAAGTTATAAAGCAAAGAAAATATAGCAATAGGGGGTTTATACAGAATTTACATCCTTCATTTGTAAAACTGACACAATTGAACAAAATTTAATCCAGCAAGCCGAACCTGTTTATAGCACAGAGTAACTTCTTCCTATATTTCACTGCGGCAGAAATCAATAGTTTGTGGCTGTGAAAGCAAAAGAGAAGCTCTGTTAATTCATTAGCAGGTCTAGGTAACATGCTTATAATGTGGTCAGTCTACATTAATACTCCCTGGCTGATGAACTAGAAAGAGTATTTTCTGTAGTACACCAGATCGTAGTTGCCAGAGAAAGAGATGTTTTGGTTTTGGGTTAAACATCTTAATCACACCTCTAACAGAGTCTGTGTCTGAAAGTAGTAGGAGTTGAAGAATTCAAAAGGAATGCTTCTTCACTCTTTAAAACTCATCTTGCCAGGTACAGCTTTTCTTCTTGATAGAGCAGTAAGAACATTTCCTCCTGTTTCAATGTACTTTAACATGCATCGAAACCTAGGGGAGCTCCTTCATAGTTCTCCTCTCTCCCTGCACCTTTCCCAAATCTGCAGGTGAAAATTCTGTACGTTATATATTCATTTTCTGCTGTTTGTTATTGGCTTTTTTTCTATAGTAAGTAACTATACTGAAGTGTGGCTTTTTCCTAAAGCGCCAGCTCTGGGAAATTTTACATTATGATTCAGCTGATAATTTCCAGTTTGGCAGTCAGCATGGAAAGTAACGCATCCTCAGTATAATGATACTTGTTCTATTTTTTGGTCAGCAGTTGTAATTTTTCATGCTAAAAAACTATGACCAGGCAAAGGGATTCTTTATTTTCAGTTTCTTTTCATGTTTCAAAAACTCAAAGCTAAAAAAAAGTTCTTAAAATCAGTTATTATTTTTAAATAGGAATGTCACCCAAATAAAATGTAATTCACATATGAATATATAATTCAATATGGACCTTGATTTTAAGTAGCTATAAGTGGTACTTCTTAGAGTACTTCAGGTCATATGCATATTCTGAAGCAAAAGCCAAATCCCTGGTCAAAAAAACTCTCTGGCCAGAAATTTTATTTCTTTACAGTATGCTATCATCACAATCCCACTCATTTTCTAAATAGCACTGTGGTAAAAGTTTGGCTTCTTAAATCCTCCTAAGGGGCATATCAACCTGGCTGCTGTGATGTGTATGACTATGACAGCATGTAGCCATGTCCAGGCACATCTCTCTCAAGCATTGTTTTGACACTGCTATTTAGTCTGCTTTGCATTCCTGTAAAACTCAGAATCAGTAATTTGGCCTACTGATTCTAGCCCAGTAAGGAGAAAAAATTATGTAGGCTCACATAACTGACTACAGCAGTATTGTCTGCTTTCTGAAACATAGATCTGTGTTGCTTTTAAATGGGTCCAGGTCCAAACATAAAAATTTCTTAGATACTGCATATATAAGTACAAAATCAGAAGTCTGTGGGATTTTTTTCATCTTTAAATAAAGCCATGAAATGCTGTTAAGTCTATTAACATTTGTTTGGTTATATATATTATGAATACATTGTAGATTTTGCTCTTTTGATGACAAAATACCTAGTACTGCTTGTTGACTGACTCTGTACAGGTATATATGGCTTTATCACATATTGTTACTCCTAAATTATGAAAATTCTGATCTAGAACAAGGGAAGCTCCCTTACTTGTGTGAGATGTAATTAAATCTACCAGCTGCTGTCTTTAGACTTATTGCTTTGTCATGGATGTGCATTGCTCTTCTGTTGGAAAGTACTACTGCCTTCTCATTTTAAGTTGAGTTATATTTTTCCCCATTCACTCCATGACCAGTTGCACAACAGTTGTTTTGGCACTGCGTACAATGTGGTGGGGAAATGGAAATAAATTGTGGCAAAGGAATTTCTCAAACTGGGAAATGATTACAACAAAAATAAATATTAAGCAAGCGTGTATCAGAATGCTTCATCCATCTTCGATGGTGTGGTGCACTGTTCTTTGGATAATTTATCACCCATAGCTGGACTACCTACAGGTCTTTCTGTTTTTGTTGTATTTCAGCCCAGTCTTTGTATTGGAATAACAATGTATTGCGTCATTATCAGTTCTGATGGTACAGTATTCTAACACTTTAATTTCTATTTCTATGCAACTGACTTTAGTATCTTATACTGAGTGAATAAATATTATTTTCAATATTAGCAGAATATTAAAAACATGGAAATAAGATGAAAGAGCATAGTATTTTTTTTTTAATAAGGGAATTTCTCTGGTTACTCAGAGGAAGGTATTTGTAAAGATACAGTTTTGTATTTGCTTCTCTAATTTTACTTGCTATCCTGCAGAGAAAAATTTGGTCAAAAATAGTTTAGAATAATCAGGTTTATTTTTATTAAGATCACATTTAACTCTAAGCATAATGATAGCTATGCCTGGTTTATCATTAAAGAAATGCCATGTGTTCTGTGGCAATCCAAGAATGACTATCAGAACAGTTTGATATTCAAGTGCTTTTTGTTAAAGAGAAGAAATAAATGCATATGAGTCTATAGCAGTAGGTATAAAACTTGAGGATAGAGAGAAACAGTATAAACAGCAACTTCAGAGCAATTTAAGAGTTTCTGAAGATGTGTAAGTAAGTTCACAGCCTTGAGCAGTATTTTAGCAGTCAAAATCCAATTCAACAATTAAAACATTATTTGGCAGATGATTTTGCAAAATAATTGTTGCAAACTAAGACCTCGGTAATTTTGTTCATATTTTGGTTGTCAAACTTACAGAAAAGAATGTTTAAACTTATTTAGCCTGAAAAGAAAATGGCCTAGCAATAAGGAAGCAGCCTCAGTCTCAGAGCAATGTGCATGTCTGTTTGCGTACATTTAATTCCTTGCAGTTATGTATCATTCACAAAAGAAAATTTCTAGAATGACAGATTTGTATGTAAAAGCTTTCAAATGGATTGGTATGCAAAAGTTTTCAAAAAGCCTGTATTATGCCTTCATTTTAAATTAGTTGTTCTACGAGTCCTCTCCTCAAGCATGGTCCTTTGAATTTCTCAGTAAACAAGGATGCACCTGACAAAAGGACATGGCTAGAGGTGTATCTTCCCAAAGCCCCTGTTGACGTTTCTCTGACATGTGCTGTCCCAGTTTTATAAACTAGAAATCTGGTCATTTCAGATCAATCTCTAAGCAATGCCAGCTGTCTCCCTTTCTAACACTTCCAAGATGCTTTGAAGCTTTTTCTGAATTGGTAACATTACTGCAGAAAGGTATGAAGAATATAATAGCTGAAAAAGGTTACACAGGCACACATAATTGACTATGGCAATAAAAACACTGCCTACTCTTTTCTAACGAAGTAGATATTGCTTTCCTTTAGATTAAAAAAAAGTCCTTTAGACTCAAAAAGAAACAAAGTAAAGCTAAAATACCTTTGCTGCTAACTTCCCAAGTTAAAAGCAGAAAATCTCTATTGTGAAGTGCCTCTTCTATGGTTGTGTATAATATTTGCCATACCATGCAGCTTAAAATAAAATAGCTTCTTATATTTGGGCTTCAAGTAGTTTGCAGTTGCTTCTCCTAATTATGAAGGGAAAATTGGTGTTGTAGAAAAAAATAAGATAATGCAGATATGGGAGAAAAATTAAACTTCTGGGGGATGTTTGTTTACTTTATATTGATGTTCATATTCTTCATGCACATTTTCCAAAGCATTCATCTGAATTATTTGCTCAAAATGAACACTAACATGGGAAATACAGTCACAAAGAGAACCACTGGATGGAGCTGTTTGTTGTGACTTTTATTTTACTTTGGGATATTAGAGACCTGTATGTACAAACAAACTAACCTTGGAAAAAAAAAAGAGAATGAGTTACAAATGATAGGGGAAATACAAAGAAACTTAATCAGAGTCCAGGATCTTATTAGATAAACTAGTGAATCAAGAGAGCTCGGCTGAAGGGGACAGGGCAGAGTTTCTGAGTATTCTGCCAATAAAGCTGAGGCGAAGTAAAGTAGAAGCAGGAAAAAAAAAATCACAGCAAAAATTGCCCTCAATCATTGCAGTAATATATTATTCAGGTCTCTAGCTGGATGTTCACTGCTTAAGTGGTTAAGTGTTTGCAAGTTTCTCTCATTTTGCCTTCTTTAAAAAATTTAATACTTGCAACATAGTGAAACAGACACTTTTTACTGACAACCAAGAACTGAATGACAGGAGCAATAATGAATGAGACCTTTTCAAAACAGCCCTAAAACCCCACTTCACTAGGCTTGCTCATGTTTTCTTCAGAGGCAAGTTTACTAACTGTAGTGTGAGTTGTTTAAAATAAAAAGGCAAAATCTGTGCAATGCAGCAATGAACTCTTAATCATATGCTCATTAGTACTCAGGGAAGTTTGGTTTTTGTGAGGCAAATGATTTCTAAGTTCATGAAGGTGGTGGTGGGGGGAGAGCTAATTCCTTTATTCATTTGTTTCATCTGGCTCAGAGCAAAGTGTGGGAAGGTAATTGTTGTGAAAAATAAAGAGAAAACCCTAGTAGAACCTCTAGACAAATTCAGTTTATTGAGTCTCTCCTAGAGTTGTTCAAATAAGACAAGAATTTAATGAGGAATTTAACAGAATCATTCTTAAAGTGGTATGTTAATTCCCACCACAATCATTACCGCAGCTTTAAAAAAGATGTGAAAAAGCAAGTCTTGAATAATAACACTATTAGAGGGATAGTTCAGAGAGGTGTTAATGGTTATTAAGGGCAGGCAAAAATAAATTCTAAAAGCAGAGAGCTTTCAATTGAAAACATCTGATTGCTTTTTTCAGGAAAAATAAAAATAAAATAAAAGAAACCTTGTTAAGGGGTTAGTGTCAAGCTACAGAATCTCAAAAAACATCCTCAACAATACAATAGTCACTGTCCATATGACTATTATACTCTTTGATAAAAGGAGGGGGGGGTCATAAACACAAGATGGCAAAAGCGAAAGAGATAAGCCTTTGAAGAGATCCATAAAATATTTATTGAAATCTCTTCTGTGTACTCAAGAAGCACACTGGGCTAGTGACAAAGATTAAATGTTCAGTGTCTACATTAAGATATGCTGAGGTTTTAATGTACTGAATATTGATTGTATGATGAATCCTAGCAGTTTGTTTCCTGCAGTTGCTCACAAGAGGAGGGAGAAACTATGACACCACAGAAGATTCATGTACACAAAATAGGGTGTTAATAGCTTTGTTGAAAGGAGAACCTTCTCTTCAGTCTGTGCATGTCACTAATAACATCTAAAAGCCCGTCAGACTTGCTGAACTTTTTTGCTCATGAGGGTTGAGAAGTCTGAATACTCAATTTATGGTTACTTTTAGGATGGAAGCTTCCAAACAAAATACTGGGCTCTAAAGATGTTTCTTAAGACAAGACATTTTCTTTTGTTTTATGTCATCTTTCAGCACTTGGGAAATAAAAATTCTGTTTCAGTAAGAATATACAGTTCAACAAAATTAATCATTGGCATCACTTTGCAAATAGTAAAAGTATAAGAATGTAAGAAAATCATAGTTCATCTTCTCAGGCAGATATTTCTGGTACCGTCTCAGAGCTTTACCAACATAATTCCCTTGCACCTATGAATCTTTCAAACAAAAAAATCTCCCAAGATCCACAATCTTCTTGACATTTTCTCAAGGTTAACAATAGAAATGATGTGAGGAAAGATAGCCAGCCTCTTCAGTTTTAAGGAGTATTTATATCTGGTAAATCCATTGGCAAAGAACTCTGTCCAGCAAGCTGCTGCTCTCAAAAGCTGCAAGTTGAATTTGGCCTGCATGCGTGCTTCAGGCCACCTGCACTTTCTACACACTGAATTTCATCTCATCTTCCAGGAATCGCTGGGACTCTGCAAAGCCAGCTTTTATGGTTGGGTAGATGTCAGGCCCCACAGCAGTAGTACTGTCACAGCTAGGAAATAAAGGAGGCAGCCCTGGGAGGTAGGTGGGGAAGCACCCTTGTAATGGTCACCCATTGTTCCCGTTGTTCTCCATCCACAGCATCCTGTTGTCCCCTTGTGCTACAGCAGAGATGCTTCTATAGGACAGGGACTTCAGAAAGTGATGCTACATACTTCTGGGTGGTTTAAAAGATGGTAAATCTTACTCCCATACACAGCTGGAGGGAGCAATCCTATGAACAAAAACTAGACTTAGAAAATATCTGCTGAGTAATTGAATAAAGTAGGGAGCTTACATAGATCATAAGCAGGCTTACTGGAGCTCCGTTATGTTGGGTTTTTTAGAGAAAGTGGAATCCTTCATATTTATCTTCTTACAATGTTTTTAAATTCAAAAATTTAAAATTCTTCCAAATGTTGACATGTGTCAATAATGATACTCATCAGTATATAGTAGCTTGTTTGTAAGTATCAACAATCCTGCGCTGATATGAGCAATGTTTTCGGAGGTGATATTTTCACTTACACATCTGTCTCAAAACATCATTTTGAAAAATCATGGTATTATTGAAAATGTGTTTTCAACATGAAAATGAATCTAAACTTTTTTTTTTTTCTGATGGAAAAACTTTTACAGTAAATAATTTTTACTGATTCTAACAATGAAGGACATCACTAGGCCAGCTGTTTGTTCTCTTTGGCCAAAGTTAAACTGGAACAGTAATTCCACTAAGTCCTGCTGATTTTTCTGCAGAAAACTCCTTAGCCTATTTCAATGAGATTCAACTGGTGAGTAATAGCCAAAAAACAGGAAAGAAATAGTGAAAAGTTTCTCACAAATGTCACAGGAGAAAGATATGCATGTAGATTTTGTGATGGAATATTAATATATGCTGACCTCTCACAGTCTACACAGTCTGTAAGGATGTGTTCACAAGCCCTCTTCATGGGTGGAGGGGCTTTCAAAGCTGAAGAAGTTACAAGGCACTTATCTTAATGATCTTCTCACTGGAGATATCCATACAGTCTAGTTTACCAGCTGAGCTGTTCGCTAATCCATTTCAGCCACAATGAGCTGGCTGATCGGTTTAAACAATATGTCTTTGTCCAACTGGCTTATTTTGACTAAGTGGCTAATGAGCTATTAAGTAAACAGTTGTGCTTTCAGACCTTCAAACCAAATTGAATACTGCGGTCAGCAAAAATAGCTTCAATCACTTTCCCTGAGAGATGCATTCATTTATGCCAGGAGCTGAATGTAGTTCTCAGTAAAATAATAAAGTGGTGTAAAGTTACAGGACTTACTAACTCCATCAGTCACACCTGCACTGAAATGGCCCATTGCTTACCCATCCAGAGATCTAAATACCTACTATTAGCGTCACCCATTTTTTGAAAAGTCCTCCTGGCAACCAGGAAAAGGTCATGTTTATAGATCATTCCTTTATTCCACAGGCTACAATTTACTTTTCTTTATCAGGAGGAAAATGGGAGAAACAAACAGTAACTAGCTCATGTTGGCTGTTGAAGACTTGAAATATTGGTGCTTTCTTTACTCCAGATATTCAGCCTGCAAAAAGAAAAGACTTGGGTGTTTTATTCACTTTCCTATGTTCAAATGCTCTGTGATGTTCATTATTTAAAAAAAAAAAAAAAAGGATTTTGATGAGATTAAAAAAAAAAAATCCAGCAGCCAGAAATCATAGTTTTTAATCAAGTTTCTGTAGACATACATAAAGCAGGGAAAAGCAGAAAAAGGAAGCTTTCCTTCTGTCTCATTTCATAATGTCACCTAGAAATCTAATGAGTGTAGACTTTTTTTTCATTCCTTTTCTGCTGACTTTTATGTTTTAGAGCATTGTTTAAAACATAAAACTTTGTATTTTTTATTATTTCTTTACAAGTCAAGATATTTATTTTATAAGTAGTCTGCAGAATGTCAGACATTATTAAGGTAAAAAATATTTTAAGTAATCCAAATGATATATATTCTTTTCTCATAGACTGAGGATTTTTCAAAAATGTCTATGATCACACGTACCATAAAAACTTACAGTATAAAGTTAAGAGTCACCTCACAGTGGACAAATAGAATGAATTAAAAATAATTTTTTTCTGGCTCTATGTGACATAGTTTAGCAAATTTTGTAGCCATTTCCTGAGCTACACATCATCAATGTATTAGGGCAACCTATATTTACAAGAGAATGTGTACGTATTCATAAATTATCTGGGAAAAAAAAGTAAACAGCTATGTGACACAATTTATTGGTTGTACTAAGCTATTCAGTATAGCATTCATATTCATATCCAGCAAAGCTGACTACGAAGGATTACAGAAGTATCCTACAACTAAATGACTGGGTGGTAGTATGGAATAGAAAAGTCAACGTATATAAAGGTAAAATAATACAGATATGGGAAACCTGTCCCAGCCTCCCACTCTCCACTTCTACCTCTATGCATGCAATAGTGAGCTTGCTATTGTTCCTCCTCAAAGAGATCCTGGTGCTATTACATATAGTTTTGTATAAGCACTGGCTCAAGAATGGTTATAAAAGTAAAAACAAGTTAGAGTGATTCAGAAAGCAATAGGTAACAAAGCACAAAGCCTGTCTGAGTAGAAATACTCAGCAGGGCTTCATCTTGAAAGTCGTATGCTATTTGTTTCCCTTTTCTTAAAAGACATATATTAGATCTTAAAAAAGAGCAGAAAAGAGCAGCAAGGTTGACCCTGTACTGTTACAATCCGTTGTGAAATGAGAGAATTTTTTCTTCCAATTCATCCTTTGGAAAAGGACATCTGACATTTAAATTTCTGGGAAAAGTTTTACTTATTTTCCAATAGCATTTACTGAGTTACCTCATAGAGAAAGATTTTGATTTTGAAGTTCTTATTTCTTTCTCTTTTAAAGAAGGTAGGAGACTAGATGATTCATTTTGCTGAGTCTTAGCTAAAGTCATTTGTATAAGCTAGTTAAAAGCTAACATGACATTCCTGATATTTTTCAAGTAAATATGAGTAGAAAAGAGTTAAGTAAGTTTAACTCAAATACTAGAGATTTCAAGAAAAGAGGTAGGAATGCAAAATCAATTAAAAAAATATTCTATCAATCAAATTTTTACTGGTGTAAATTATACCATCTATTTGTATTTCAGAAAGGACAGAGTCCTAAGGGGACTGGAAATATAAACTGAATCCCTCCCTGTCACCAAAAAAAAAAAAAAAGTTGTTAAAAAGCAGTCAACCATTACTTTTACACTTACAGAGATATCTTCTTAGGGAATACAGGCCTGTTTTCAGCTTTGCTGTTACCATTATTAAAAAAAACCAAACCAAACCCAGAAGAAAAAAAAAGTGAAAAATGCAGTTCTAACCTTTCTGCTTTTCCTTGTGCAGTTGTATTAAAAATTTCTTAACCATTCTGTTCCAGCCTAACACACCTAGATTCTAGCGTTTTTAAGAGTATCAGACAAATACATGAGCTATACTCTGGAAATTGCACGATTTTCAACAATCTGTTATTTAAAGTTCCACAGGTGAGAGCCATTTTATATTTTAATTCTTACATATGAAAAAGAAAGACCTTTATAGGAATTTTAGTTTACTTTAGTATTTAAAAGGTGACTGTATTCATGTAAAATATTTTTTTTGGAAGACTTGGTGAAAAAACTTGACATATTATTGTAAAAAGAATAGGAAAATTCTGCCTCAATTATGAATATGTGCCTTCTGGTGATGTGAAAAGCTCTGGCTGCATATCTAAAGACAGGATTTGTCCCATAGCATTTCAAAGTAAAATAACCAGTCATGGTATTCTGCAATGTATTTGGGTTGCTATAATTATATATAAGAAAGAGTAAATAATGTCAAATCATTTTTGTTCTCAAATTTAGTAGCTATACCAGAAGTATCTATAAAAATAAAATGCACTGATGTGAAACTAAAGTACAACAAACTGGAGTTGTTCTTTGACAAAGCTTTTGTAACATCTACGCTCCAAGGATCGAGAGGTTCAGATGAGATGAAAGTAAAAACAATAAAAAAACCCTGATACTTTAATATAAATTTTAATATATTATAAAAGAAAAAGACAATATGAAGTCACAATCACATTACAACTTCAAAGTGTAACAGTGATTGATTATTTGTACTATCACATTTTTGTACTTATAGTCAATTTAATCTTAATTCATATTTATGTAATTGTTTTTGTCGTGAAAATAGGTTAATTTTATATAATCTTTTTTTCTTATATGGAAATAAGGCATTAATTTCTTCCAATTTTTATATGTGAAAAGGTTATTTTGACATCTTTAAATGGTGAACAGTAGCTTCACGCAGAGTGATTCTAATTCCTCTGCTGAAATTATCTATTCAGAGTCTCTTCCAGCTACCTGGCACTGCTACAAAGGGAACATGCTGTTTCTTTTGTGTCTGGACAGCTGTGGATATTGCTGATGGTCTCCAGTCTTTCTGCCCATTTGTCATAATGATATACATACTTAAAAAACTGCATTTTCATCAGTAAGCTTCAAAAATTTCCATTCAAATTTCAGAGATTTTTTAATGTGAAAAATTTATTAACAGAGAGAAACTAAAATTATATTTTTACATAGATTTTTTTTCTTCAGAATATCACCTTGTCCCATTTTATGTTTATTGTTTTCCTCTTGACAAGTCTGTACTTTAAAAATTTATAGTAATTTGAATTCTTAATTCCTGGGTACAGCATGGAGCTGGAAATGCCATTTTGTCTGTCATTTTAAGTGTTTTATCTTAGTGCTGGTTTATTCATTAGCTAATCCATTGTGTGCATTTTTATGCAATGTCATTACTTCGAGCTAAAACAATGCTTTTAGAGTTTGAAAATAACCCGGGTATGTATCAACTGAAGAAGTGAACCCTTCCTATTTTCTGTATGTGGGCAGTGAATCAATAGTGATTTGAGCTGTGGTTTGTTACTTCTGTATAGCATTGTTACCGTGTTGCTTCTAAGCCTTACTTAACAGGAAATCTTCCTACCAGCAACTTAAAAGACTTTCATGGTCCTGAAATAAAGGTTATTTTCCACCTTCAAAGGCTAGACACACACTGTGAGTCCAGATTTTCAGTACTCTTATGGCATATTTTTTATTTTTCTGCAATACCTCTGTCCTAAATCCTTGCTTTATTTTTTTTTTCCTGAATAGGCATCATAAACATTTATTTATTTTTATGGTGTCTTATACCCATCTTCAGAGTTCATGGGCCAGACTGATTAGTGTCCAGATACAGGATTGGAATGACCTCGTGTACCAAGCGTTTTCTGTTTGCAAAGCTGATTGAGAGAAACAGCTACGACTGAGGGCCACTTACAGATTGTGACAATCAAACATCTGAGCTGTCACCAGGATGTCCTGAGGCTAAGAGAAGGAATTCATGAGAAATTTGCCTTGGAGTGATTAAAATACAATGTTTGGAGACAATTACTTCCTCAGTGAAAAGGTAGGTTTTCTGGTAATAGTGCCTGACAGACACTTGCTTTTGCCAGCAATTATGAACCTGCAGCATATGGTCAGATACATTCACTTTGCATTCACTTGCAGCAATGAATGAAAAATAAATTTTGAAATTGAAAGACCTGCAACTGACAGCTTTCTAATGGTGAGTGATATAGTTATACCAATCTGTCAAAAAATTTTTTCTTAAATTCCAGACTTCTGTTTTGTGTCTTTATGTTTACTTCCAAAATTATTGTCTCTATTTAAAATTCACTGAAATATTGCTGTTTGCAGTATCATTCTGTATAAGCAGAAGTGATTCTATGTTGTTATGCTTATAATTAGTATAAGTTGCATTATATCGTACTGGAATTCACAAAAGGGTGACTGAGAACAATGTATTTTGATAATGATACTTAGTATTTAATCAGTTCATAGCAAAAGTCTGTAGAGAACTTCATTCCCTAATTTTACAAACCAGTTGCTAATCACCAAAGCTATTAATTTTTCATTATTTCATCATGTTGCTCAAAAATACCATTTAATATTGCCACTTATATCTTATTTTAGTTCTATTTCTCTCTGTGAAGAAAACAGTGAATATGATCTAAGGATCTTATTGCAGTCACAATGGTCTTGAAAATTGATAGTTATTACAGGTGCTATTGATGGCCTACACAAGACCTGGGAATTTTATTCTTTTTGTCATTGACTCTTGCTTTGAGTAAGATATCTTGACATGTTGTATTGAAAATAAACAAACATGAATACTGTCTATACTTCAACCATAATGGATAGTTGTCATGCTCTGGTAGTGGAAATGAAGGTAAGATTAATATCCTGAATTTTTGTACTGAGAAGGAAAGCTACCACTGTAGCATCAGTGTCTCCTGCCCTAGGTTCCCTAGACAGCTACTGAAGAGTTATGCCATCTTTGAATGATGTGAGGGAAGGCAGCAACACATTAGGAATCTGTTCTTCGGAAAAGGGTGGGGGGCCTGTAATGGATGGCAATCTAGAGCCTGCATCAACATGATACTGTTGCAGAGAAGGGAAAACACCTCCCTTGAATACATAATCCTCTGCTCTAGGAGGCACCGGCAATGCCTGAAGCTGGAGTGTTTTGTCCCGTTCAGCCAGTGAGAATGGTCAGAGCTGTAGGAAATGTGATGTACAAAGAGAGATCAAATCAATTGAGGTTGTTAGTTTGGAGCAGGAAGAAAGACATAAATACAGTTTCCTGAAACCAGGAATCTCCAGAAATCCAGCATTACTATGCTACTTTTGTCCCAAGTTCCTCGTTTTTCTCTGTGTTGTAGTGTGTCCTAATGGATGTAAAACATACATACCTATACAGTAGCTTACCAGTAAGCCCAAAGATTTTATTTGTGCACATATCTGTGAATGTATTCCTGCCCCTTGAAAAAAATATTTGTGTAAACTCATCAAAAAGTGAGACCACTATATTTTATTTATTCAGAGATCTTAGTCTCCTACTTTTCTGACTGTAAACTATTCCAAATACCATACAGTTGTAAACTGAAGCTACTAATAAAGATTAGAGTTGTTAAAAATATTTTGGCTGTGCACTGGAAATTAGACAGTTATTATGAGTTATTATGAAGGTGAATGTGGGAAGACAAAGAGAGAAGGAGACAATATGTGAGGTTCAGCAGTGTTCTGACAAGAAAGTGGTTGTGTAGGTGGACTCCCAAAGACTTGTCTGAATAATACGTGTGCAGTGGGCTCCTGGTGGGAATGACAGGATTCAGTTCAGTGTCTATCATGAGAGTGGTAAGGAAAAAAATAATGAGAGGAGAAAAAAAAGAAAAAGACTTCTTTCATTAATCAACTTGTTAAACAAGAGGAACTGTTCTACAATGAGCTGTCTATGAGACCTATGGTGAGGCATGGAAATAGAATTTTATCAGAGAAGACTGATAGCTTAAAGTGAAACACACTGGGCATTTTTTCGCTAAGATGTACTGGCCAGATTTTGGTAGGCACTAGTAATGAGAGATTTTTTTGGTGCTATAGTGTTGTATAAAACAGTCATGATGCAGCAGATTATTTCAGAAAGCAACTAGTAGAATTAAAACAGGAGGTGACTTGGTCACTACTTAAGCCTACCCTTCATACTCTTGAGAAGTTAGAGGTGAAGGTATGTACACTCCCTTACATGTGGCCATTCTGAGCTCTAAGTTACTCTGCTGGGTTATGTATGCAGTCTTACAGATGAAGAGTGGAAGTATCTTAAGAGTGCTCTGTAAAACTGAAAATTTGATGTAATTAAATATATTTTTATATATATAGTGTATCTATTGACTGTTATAAGAGTTACCCACATGACAAACAGTATGTTTTTGGTAACTGAAAAAGCACAAAGATTTTTCATTACGAAGACTAATAATACAATTTTTTTTCTATTATGTTTTCTTTTTAAAAAAAAAAATTATCAATAGCATATCTTGTATAATTTGAACTGAACTTTGTGACTAAAGAAGTATGATCATATGATTTTAGTTTTATCTGGTGTACAAGAAAATTCCCATTCCAGCATCTAAGCTTCATGAACAATGTTAAATGCATGGGGATAAAAGAGATTTTTCAATGCAACTAGTAAATATGGAAAGCACAGCTTTGATTTAGATGGAGTGGAATTACAAATACTGAAAGATACTGAAGGGTTACATTTTACTTAAGGCAGAAGCAAGCTGTGTGAACAAATACTGGTACATCTTACTGTGCTGGTTTTGGCTCGGATAGAGTTAATTTTCTTCATAGTAGCTGGTATGGGGCTAGGTTTTGGATTTGTGCTGGAAACAGTGTTGATAACACAGGGATGTTTTCATTACTGCTGAGCAGTGCTTACACAGAGTCAAGGCCTTTTCTGCTTCTCACCCCACACCACCAGTGAGTAGGCTGGGGGTGCACAAGAAGCTGGGAGGGGACACAGCTGGGACAGCTGACCCCAACTGCCCAAAGGGCTATCCCATACCATATGACCTCATGCTCAGCAATATAAATCTGGGGGGAAGAAGGAAGTGGGGGATGTTTGGAGTGATGGTGTTTGTCTTCCCAAGTAACCGTTAAGCATGATGGAGCCCTGCTTTCCTGGAGATGGCTGAACACCTGCCTGCCCATGGGAAGTTGTGAATGAATTCCTTGTTTTGCTTTGCTTGCGTGCGCGGCTTTTGCTTTCCCTATTAAACTGTCTTTATCTCAACCCACGAGTTTTCTCACTTTTACTTTTACGATTCTCTCCCCCATCCCACTGAGGGGGGAGTGAGTGAGAGTCTGTGTGGTCTTAGTTGTCGGCTGGGGTTAAACCACGACACTTACCATCATAAGAAAATTTTTTTTTGGGGGTATATCCATTTGCTCTAGACAACTTTTTTCAGGTATGTTAATGAGGGAACTGCAGCAGTGAAATGTTTGTGTCTATGTCTTCCCAGTTAAAGATTTCTCTTTCATGTCATTCTGGAACTTTATGTATTATACTTTATGTATCAGTCTTACTTAGAAATTTTCACATGCACAGATAAAGTTATTAACACATGATTTAGCTATATACCCAGAGCAAAACCATTATGTTTTCAATAAAATCTGTTGAAACACTTCTATGCCATGCGAAGGTCATTTCTAGACACAGCCATTTTCATTAGTAAATAAGAGAAGCTACATTAATGGAATTTTTATTCTCCCCCCTCATGCATTGCTATATCAGCTTTTTCTTCCCCTGCTTAGCTTTCCACCAAATTTCAAATTTCAGTGCAGAAGTATGGAACTATAAATACTGAGAACTGTGAGAGAAAATTTGTATTTTTCTTGATCACTTTTTTATTGTTCTTTCATATGATTCTTTTTTCTTGTTTTAACTTTACATGAACCCACACAAAACTTCATCTTACCACCAACAGTCTCTTTAACCTTGGCTGGTTAAATTTTAAGGCAAAGTAACGGAGCACTGGAACCAGTTCTTATAATAAGAAATGCTAATTAAGATTACAGTAAGTGGAACGTCTATCACTGATTAAAAGAAAACAAATTAATTTCAGACAATTATTTGTCTGAAATTTTTGTCAGAATATTTGTCTGGGGAAAAAAGTCTGTATATGTGTGACAAAGAGCACGATGCAATTGCTCTACAAATTCTGTATGGTTTATGAGAGTATTCCCATAAGACAAGTGTCATGAGGAATTTAAAAAATGTGACACTACTAACTGTATGACTGAAACCAGCTTACTGCATAAAGGCAGGTAGTATGTCAGTGAAGAAACATGCAAGTAACTAGAAATTGGCCTCCCTTGTTGTAGGTGACCTTTGAAAGGAGAGCTGTATGAATGCTTTCAATTTAAAAAGAAAAAAGACTTCAATGAAAAATTAAGATTATTTTTCCATAATATTATTATTATTAGATAATTTGAATTATAATTATCATCAGCATGATTCATTTTAGTTATCCTTATAGACTGAAATAGAATAAGACTGACAAATGTCAGTCTCAGTTCCAACAGAGATGGAAATCATACGATGTTGTAAGAGGCTGTTGAGTTCAAGTGCTTAGCTGTTTCCTGTTTCATTTCTCTTTACATTTATTTATATGGATACAGATATTACAATATTCCAAAGAAAACTCTGAAATATTTTTGCCTCATAAATAAAAAAATGTACACATCAGTGGTGGAATTTAATACTTGCAGTTATCACCTTGGTAAACATTAGTACTTGAAATAACTACCATATGTGTGATGCAGATTATTAATGTCAATATAAATGAAATTTCAGAACTGGATATCCCTTCCAGATGGATTTTTCAGGAATACTGGTTCCTATCATACTCCATGGAAATTAAGGATAATTAAAGGCCCTTTACACATGTGACAATATGACTCCTTCTTATAAGGCAGATAAATTAGTTTAATAATCTCATTTTAAATTGGATATTTTTGCCTTTTTTAAAAAAATATAGTTCTTATTTTGTTTACTCCCATGCTTTTTTGGCTATTAGGAAAAACAGAATTTAGTCCTAAGGTCTTATGAAGTGGGAATAGCTTGAGAAGGTCAAGTGTTGTTTATGGAGGGATGATCTCGCCTCATAGGAAAAAAACCTAATCATTAAATCAGCGTTGAAAAAACCCAAAACGATCAGTTAAGCAAGCATAGGAAAGCACCATTCTTCATCTGTAAAATCCCATTCCAGACTTTTCGTTACTTAAATCATCAAATTAACACTTGTTCATAAAAGAATTGATGATACAATGCTTTGACCAAAGGAGCAATACTTGTCCATTTTTTGCCTATTGTTGTATATTTAAGTCACATAACTTGTTATTCACTCACTGTAAACAATGGAATATTTAGCAAGCACGTATGACTCTGTCTTTAAATTCAGGTTTTTTTTTTGTTTGTTTTGCTAACAGTTTTATACAGGCAGAACAGAGAAGTTCTACCTAATTCTGACATTTATGAATTTTTCACAGTCTTTTCTTTTCCTTTATCTCACGTATACATACTACCATCTATGTGTGTTATGTGAAAATTAATATGAGTGTTCAGAAAGCATGAACTTTCTTTCATACTAGAAATAGTCTACACGCTTCTCTACGCTGCATCCTTATCCTGCTGTGTCCAGGGCTCACAGACCACTGGCATACTTGAGCTATTTCAATATGTTCATCTCAGAACACCAAGAAAAATAATTCAAGGACGTCAGACTGCATTCACAGAGAGTTAACTCATGCTTTTCTGAGCATATTTGTTTTCACTCTGCTTTAGCCTTTAAGCTTGAGCTGTTTGGCCACCCTACCTACCACGCTACAGCTCTCTCAGAGCTGTGGACAAGGGATTGTTTGTCACAGAGCTATAGGAACATATAGAGACCATTAGGCCTCTGTGAACTATAAAGAGCATGAAGAAAAAGTTACAAAGCAGGATTGCATGGAGTCAGCCTCACATTTAGTAGGATTTCTTCATAATCAGCTTAGTGCCAGGCTCTCTGGATGACACTGGCCAAAAGCTATGTGTGCTGTGTATTGCACATCATAGTTCATCATCCTAGTCCCCGTTACCCTAGCTGAGATATAGCAGTCAATGGAGAGGTGACTGTAGTGCAATTCTGATGTGTTTTAAACCATTATTGAATCCTTCTACCCATAGCTGTAGCACTGCTCTACCAGTCAATCTGTAGGATACTGTCACTGTGATAAACCTTAATGGACAGCTGTCTTTCAGTATGAACGTGTTTCTTGAAAGTAGACAATCTTTTTTTACAGAAGAGATACTTAACTGAATATAAACCTTTACTGTTCAGCAATACAAAACAGAACAAACTGATGGCAAAGGGGTTTCTTATCTGGTGACTGTACGCAGCAGCACTGGGTTAGGGTGATCCCACACTGCCTTCATACTGGTATAGTTTAGTGCCCACAAGTAGAACTGCTTTCTAAAGAAAAAGCATGCTTTTCTTGTGTAGAAGTATCAACCATATCTTACAGAACTTGCATAAAAATGAATACTTTGATTTGGCAGATCCACTTCCCATATGCTCAAGGAAGCTTGAAAGTGCTCTCCTTTCCCACAGGGTTTCTGACCATCTAGGCTGTGCTGGGAGAAGCAGTCCACAAAGAGCAGCTGTGGACGAGCTCTCGAACTGGTAAGGCGACACATCCAATATGCAGAAATCGGAACCATTGCCTTGTCAGTTGAAAGAAACTTCCTCAGCTCCTTCAAAATACCAAACAGCTTTCAGCCTGGTTTATCAGAAGTTATAATAAGATCAGTCTGTTAAGAGGACTACTTTTAGTATGGCTTACAAAAATTTGAAAAGTTAGGTATAGAGCAATTACTCCCCCTAATCTAAAATTTGACTTCCAATAAAAACTTGCCACTTGGACTGTAAGGAACCTGGAAAATGACTTCTTGTAATTTTTTGTTTCTTACAATTCCCTATTTTCTGCTCTTCTAAGAAAGACATATAACCCCGCTTTTTTTTTTTTTTTAATATCTTGTCAAGTGAAGGTACCAGATAAACACTTTGCTAAGTATTAATAAAATCAAATCTTATTTATATTGGAAATGGAACAAACCTTTATTGTTTCAGTTTTAGCTGGGATGAGGTTTATTTCTGTAAGCCAGAACACTGGAATGACAAATACAAGAAAAACATTCACCTGCTCCACTTACACAGGAAAAAAGTATGTGGAGTTCTGTGCATGTTGATATAAATTATACTAATCCATCCTTGAGGGGGATCATTTGTTTATGTGACCATGTTTTCAAAACTTCAGTTGATGTAGCATCCAAAGATGCATAAATATACTATTATGTACTGCAGATGTCCCTTGTGTCTGACAGTGGTGTAAAAACTAACAAATAGCAATTATCTAAGCAGATGCATTTTATGAATACAGTGTAGGCCCTCAGTTTTGAAACCATAGTGAAATCATCAGTAGTTTTCACAGGGTTTTCCTAATCTCCTTCTTTTGACAGGAACATGGTAGGAAATGCTAAATTCCATACCACAGTTCCTAATTACACATCAGAAGTACAGCATTGCACATATTATTTTAGGCTGTGTCTTGCAAGGGACACCTGTTTGGAAGCATAGGTTAAACTATAAAAATCTTAATACTCGCTGAGATGAGGACGGCAATTTCAAAGATAATCCACATTTGAATAAGATAGTGTTCAACATTCAGACCCCATTCGTCCTGGTTTCAGCTGTGTGGTGCTTAGTTGCCAACTGAAGCTAAACCACGACACGATTATTAGAAATCCCTCTAAGGCTTAAGGACATACATGAAAGATAGAACTTAACTGGAAATCAAGTCGGACTGAATAGTAAGTGAAATATGTAAATAAATTTTTACTAATCCACCTTGCTAATTTACCGTCTTGAGTCTAGGTCCTTAAATTGCCATGTAAAAGTATAGCTATAATCAGTAAAATATCAATATACATATTTAACACTAAGTACGAGTTCTTAGATTTGAAGCAACCTTAGCATAATTGTCTCCAGTAAGCATTTAATTTAAATTTAGGAAGACAGCTCCTCTGCTAATTAGAAACCTATAGGTTGGTAAAAGTGTAGCTATCAAACATCAGTATAGCACTTACAAATGACAAGTTCAGCTGCCATGTAATCAGTTCAAAGTCATATAAACAATAAATGTAAGAGATCATGTCCTTAGGGATTTAGTAAAATTTCTTTGTATTTATGTACTTGTGTTTTCCATGACAGTTTCTGCAAAGCATGAGGACCATGTATTAAACAGTGGAAGAACATAGAAAGCAGGGTTTTACCTACTCATCCCTAAATGTATTAGTATTTGGAAAGACGCAGCACAATATATGGCATGTACTGAATGTACAACAATTAACCATTAGTACCTTTATGTCTTATTCAACACATTAATCTGGGATCTGCTCATTCAACACATTAATCTGCTCCTTAATATTGGATCATTAGTTTACATCTTTTTTTTGTGTGCCTAGTTTAGGTCCAGCTTCACTTTATCGTTATATACATACCTTGTTCTTTCATATACTTGCAGTGAAAAATTTCAGCAAAGCTCCAAGCTTCATCAACCCCCCCCCCATAATATGGGGTGCTGCCACAGACAAGAAACGGAGAGATATCTGCTCCTCACTTCTTCCCATCATTTTCCTGTAGGAAGGCAGCATAGATGTGGAGGACAATAACATGTTAGAACTGACTCCAAAGCATGCTGTGTTACAGACTGCAGTTGAATCCAGCACAATTTAACAAGCACAGAATTTGTATCTATGTATACGCAGGGGATTTTCTGAGTCAGGGCATGGTTTAGTGGTAAATGCAATGCACCTATGGAATGTAGTAATAATAGTGTTTGCAAATAACTTTCCTTTAAGATAGAGATCCATAATGTGTTTTGCAAGGTCCATAATGAGAAAAGATGACTCAGTTCCAATCATTATTAAGCTTCCAGATGCAGTTACATTTCATGGTTATACAGGGAATATGCCAAACATATATACATAGACATATTTATACATATGGGGGTTGGGGATGCCCTAGGATTACTGGACAGGGACAGTCAGGACTGGCAGTGCCCTCTGGGCCATGGCAACATGTCTGCCTGAATATCTTAAAAAGCCTTTAAGTATAAGACTTGATTTTAGATTGCACACAGTTGAGTAATTCCATCTGAAATTACTTATTCATTTGTTTATGTTCTAGTACTTAGTGCTTGGTTTTAGGTATACCGTAAAGCATCACTTTCCTGATCATAAGTAGAACTGCAGTATTCTTGAAGAGTAATTTAACCTTGAAATTATTTTTTCTCCTAAAACAGTCAGCAGAAGGACTTGAACTGGTAATGTAATATACAAAAGGTGAATACTGTAATTTGCAGTGGGAAGCATCCTGAAGTTTGACCAGGTCTGAATGTTGACTTTACAGAGAGAAAACTCATCCTTTCCTTTTCATTTCCCAATAACAGCACTGAAAACAGCTAAAGAAGGATTTGCAAGGAAACGAGATACCTGTGACCTGTTTACACCTTCTTTTGAGAAAGAAAGAAACAGGGTAGAAAAAAGATTTTTTGTTTCCTTACCTTTTCCTCACACTGGGCAGCACCACTGAACTAGTAAATGAGTGGTAATGAAGTATGCTAAGGCAGATTTTGCTACAGCTTGTTCCCTTACAGAGGAAAAGGAAACAGGGCCAGAACTGAGTCTCTCAATCTTCTGGTCCCCAAACTGTGAAATTGTCGTGGTTTAGGCCCAGCCGGCAACTAAGCACCACGCAGCCGCTCGCTCACTCCCCCCTGGTGGGATGGGGGAGAGAATCAGAAGAGCAAAAGTAAGAAAAATCGAGGGTTGAGATAAAGACAGTTTAATAGGGAAAGCAAAAGCCATGCACGCAAGCAAAGCAAAGCAAGGAATTCATTCACTACTTCCCATGGGCAGGCAGGTGTTCAGCCATCTCCAGGAAAGCAGGGCTCCATCACGCGCAACAGTTACTTGGGAAGACAAATGCCATCACTCCGAATGTCCCCCCTTCCTTCTTCTTCCCCAGCTTTATATACTGAGCATGACATCATGTGGTATGGAATAGCCCTTTGGTCAGTTTGGATCAACTATCCTGGCTGTGTCCCCTCCCAGCTGCTTCTGCACCTGGCAGAGCATGGGAAGCTGAAAAGTCCTTGGCTAGTGCAGCAACAACTAAAACATCTCTGTATTATCAACACTGTTTTCAGCACAAATCCAAAACATAGCCCCATACCAGCCACTATAAAGAAAATTAACTCTATCTCAGCTGAAACCAGGACAGTATCCACCCCTTATTCCATACCATTTACGTCATGCTCAGGTCTCACACTATCCAATACATTCTCATTACCCACCAGCACCCTTCCCATCCTTTGATATAATACACACATATCATTCCCTTAGTCTATGGACCACCCCTACAAAATATTTGTAAAATGTCCATAAATGTCCACAAAATGTCCACTGAGTTCATTTAGTCCATGACTTTGGGCTTCAGCTCTTGTGGTTGTTACTCAGGACAGGAGAGGTGGTGTGTTTCTTGGAGTTATTGGGCACCAAAGCCAGCTCAGGTCAGGTCACTGCTGCACTTGCACTGCTTCTTGTAAGGCTTCTCCTCCATTTGTTCAGGTGGTTCTGGCTGTAGTAATTCCTATAACATGCAACTCCAATCATGGGTTACAACAATTTAAAGGTATTTCCATTACAATCTCTGCCCCTGGTCCTTTTGGGCCAGGTTATAGGGTTTAACATTGCAATGAACTCCTCCCCTTGCTCCTAGCCTGGCCAGCAACAAGGGGTTCCTGCTATAGTAATTCCCACAACATGCAACTCAAATCTCGGGATACAACAATTTAAAGGTATTTACATTACAATCTCCACCCCTGGTCCCTTTGGACCAGACCATCAGGTTTAACATTGCAATGAAGTCCTCCCCTTGCCCCTGCTCCAGCTTGGACTTATCCACAGAATGTAGTACCTTCAGAAGTAAACTTGCTCCAACATGGCCTCATGCACAGCCACTGATGCTTCAAGGTGTACCTGCTGCAGCATGGACTCCATCCACAGCCACAGATGCTTCGAGGTGCACCTTATCCAGCGTGGACTTATCCTTGGGCCACAATCCCTTCAGAGGGATACCTGCTGTGGCACAGACATAACCATGGCCACAGACGTTTCAAGATATACCTGCTCTGGCATGGGCTAATCCATGGGCACAGACGCTTCGGGGTGTCCTGCTCCCACGTGGATTCATCCACAGGTCACATTCCCTTTGACTCGAGTTCACACCGGAGTTCCAGCCTGTCCAGTACAGCAGCACAGAAACAGCAGCGATGCCCTGGCCATCTGCCAGCCCAGGCGTATGGCCATTGCTGTTATCAAAATGTTCCCAGGCACAGCACAGTAAGATGATCAGCAGTACAGCAGCACGGCAAGCAGTGAAAGCAAAAAAGCAGCCACTAACGAGCCCTAGACTCTAACATACAGTAAGGCAAGCAAGCCTATGGCAAGCATAGAAGCCTGCTGACTAATAGCTAAACAGCAATAACAGCTATAAATTCTATCTGGCACATTCCAATCAAATCTGTCATTATCTCAAACCCTTCAAGCCCCACGTTGGGCGCCAAAAAGGACTGTCGTGGTTTAGGCCCAGCCGGCAACTAAGCACCACGCAGCCGCTCGCTCACTCCCCCCTGGTGGGATGGGGGAGAGAATCAGAAGAGCAAAAGTAAGAAAAATCGAGGGTTGAGATAAAGACAGTTTAATAGGGAAAGCAAAAGCCGTGCACGCAAGCAAAGCAAAGCAAGGAATTCATTCACTACTTCCCATGGGCAGGCAGGTGTTCAGCCATCTCCAGGAAAGCAGGGCTCCATCACGCGTAACAGTTACTTGGGAAGACAAACGCCATCACTCCAAATGTCCCCCCTTCCTTCTTCTTCCCCAGCTTTATATACTGAGCATGATGTCATATGGTATGGAATAGCCCTTTGGTCAGTTTGGATCAACCTTCCTGGCTGTGTCCCCTCCCAACTTCTTGTTCACCTGGCAGAGCATGGGAAGCTGAAAAGTCCTTGACTAGTGCAGCAACACCTAAAACATCTCTGTATTATCAACTGTTTTCAGCACAAATCCAAAACATAGCCCCATACCAGCCACTCTAAAGAAAATTAACTCTATCTCAGCTGAAACCAGGACAGAAATTATGCCCAATGTTGTAATAAAAATATGTAAAAAAAGTTCATAATCTGCATTTTAGCATTTTGTTAGACAATGATTGTATAAACAGAGGGAGGTCCCTCTGGCCCTGTGTTTTTATGAGCTTGTGATCTGAAAATGAATTTCCTGTTTTTATTGCCTTTGACCCAGCTAGGACACATTGTTTGATCTTTGGAGATTTATGTAATGTGGATGTTTTAAACTAAATTTTTAGGTGAGGTAGAATATTGTTTGGACCCACTTTCTTAATCAATTAATTTATTTTCCTTCACAGATCATCCAGAGGCTTATTTTTTTCTTAGGCCATTATGATTTGCACTCGTAGAAAGGTATAAACAAAGTGTACCCCTAAAATATTAGAGGTAATCATGGCTGTTTTCTTTGCAACAACTAGGGAATACAAAAGCAATCAGATTGTGTTATGATACTTCCCATAGGAACACCAAATGGTGGTTTATGAATGTCATTAATATAATATGCAAATAATCTGTTTGGCTTTTGCTCCTCTATTTGGGTTAACCTAGTCAATCAGTCAGATGTTACTAATGAGAAAGTTGATGAAAGCTTACCCAGCTGCTGAGAAGGTCAATGAAATGATAGACCCCTCTCACTTTTCACTTGCCCTACATCTAGAATACTGCATGTAGCAATGTTTTGACTGATTACCTGAAGTCACTTGTGTATTAATAAGGCAATATGAAGCAAATTGTTATAACATTTCCTAAAACATACATTTATCATAATATCAGCTATTATAAAAGGATTTAACTTTACTGTATTTGTATTATTAAGGAGTTTTCAAAATAAAATAAAGATAACATTTTGAAAGCTTCTTATGATTAGAAAATGTATTTAATCACAAAGACTGCTTTCCAGAAAAAAACTGAAATATGAGACAGTCCCTTCAAGGTAGAGTTGTTTGCTTTTCAGTCTTCTTTTTCAGTTATTCACAGTTTTCTCCCAATATTTTTTTCCAATCCCTTTTTTCAAAGGAACAGAAGTGAAATTTAAGTTCACCTCTTCCTAATTAAACTCTATACTGCTGCATAGACAGACAGAATGTTAAAAAACCCTCTGAATTTTTTTGACCCTTGCATAAGACAACGCTCACACAGAGGATCAAATTTCTCAAAAATAATGGTTGATTGCTGTCTGGATAGTAATAGAAATCTCTGTTGCAAGGGTCCTTGTAACAGCATCTTCAGCTGAATCAGGATAGACTCTCTGAATCACTTTTCTACTCGGTTCTTCTACTCCAGCTGCCCATGGTCCTACCTGACCGCTCCAGCAACACCTGTAATCCCTCACTATCAATTGTCTTAATCTAAACACAAAATATCTCCTAATTGTCTTACCTATGTACAAAAGACTATAATCTTATTTTATAATTTCTGCATCTGCAATAACAGTTTGTACTTACAATTATGTACAATTTGGTCAATTCTACAATTCTGAACCACCCGAGGTTTCCTGGGACACTCCAAGTCTTCACCCAGGATATTAATATGCATATTTATCATGGTTTAACCCTAGCCAGCAACTAAGCACCACACAGCCGCTCGCTCACTCCCCCCCAGTGGGATGGGGGAGAGAATCAGAAGAGTAAAAGTAAGAAAACTCGTGGGTTGAGATAAAGACAGTTTAATAAGTAAAGCAAAAGCCGCGCACGCAAGCAAAGTAAAACAAGGAATTCATTCACAACTTCCCATGGGCAGGCAGGTGTTCAGCCATCTCCAGGAAAGCAGGGCTGCATCACACATAATGGTTACTTGGGAAGACAAACACCATCACTCCGAATGTCCTCCCCTTCCTTCTTCTTCCCCAGCTTTATATACTGAGCATGACGTCATATGGTATGGAATAGCCCTTTGGTCAGTTTGGATCAACTATCTTGGCTGTGTCCCCTCCCAACTTCTCCACCTGGCAGAACATGGGATGCTGAAAAGTCCTTGACTAGTGCAAACATTACTTAGCAACAACTAAAACATCTCTGTATTATCAACACTATTTTCAGCACAAATCCAAAACATAGCCCTATAACAGTCACTATAAAGAAAATTAACTCTATCTATCTCAGTTGAAACCAGGACAGTATTTAAACATACAAATTGGTTTATGCACAGCAGAAGCTTCCTGGAGAAATCTCTAGACCTTTCCAAAATTCCCAACTGGAGAGTTCCTGTAGCAATTAGTCAAATATTTTGTTGTGAAGGAGGCTGGGAGGTAAGTTAATCACCTTATCTCAAGTGGGTCTCTTATCTCAAGCCAGTCCATTATATCTATGCAGTCTCTATGCAGAGACCATCTGAGGAGTTCCTGGACTAGAGAAATAATGACTTAGTGCACTGGGTGTTTACACAGGCCCTGCCCTGATACCCCATTACACTACAATTATAACTACAGGGCAAATCTGAATTTGAACCTTATTTTTCCTTTATGACTTAAATTCCAAAGTTCTTGTCACTGTATGCTTTCCACTTAACTTTATGGCTTGGCACAAAAATTCCTTAAGGGAGAAATTACAAAACAATATTATAAGCTTTGCTTAGAATAACTGGGAAAAGTAAGTAGTTTAACATGTTTAAACTAAGAAAAAAAGTCACAGACTAAAAAAAAAATTAGATTTGGTCAGTGTTTCTTTGCAATGAGAATGTAGCTGGCAATGCAGAAACATCACGTTGTTTCTGAGCTTTGGATTGCAATAGAATTTTATACTAAAAATTCATCTTAGATGATTGCATTATACAGAAATATCAGCAAATGATGAATGCTTTTTAGAAGCTTTTGTTCCAGGAAAGCTTGAATATTATGACTTTAGTCAAAGGTAGATGGCTTAAGGATAGCTCAGCTGAGGAGAGAACTAAGCCAAGAAAGTTTGTGTGGGCCTGGAAGCTTCTTTTTTTTAATTAAATATAATTCCTGTGAAATAAGTTAATATTTTTAATATTAGATATCAGTATTATATCTTAGTGGTTTTTTATGGGAGAACTACTTCTCCTGAAGGTCTGAACCTTTGGACTAAAGTATGCCTCCTGGTCTGCATAGCTTCTCCAAATTTATCTTAACTTCTGTAAGGAATTTCTGGAACAAACTCAGCCTTGAATGTACTGTCTGAAATTTCCTTTACTGTTCAAGGAAAATATGGCAACAGTGACAATCTTTTCTATGAAAGCAATCATCTATTGGTCAGTGCAATGCAGATGTCATGGTTTAACCCTAGTAGGCAGCTAGGCACCACACAGCCGCTCGCTCACTCCCCCACCCAGTGGGATGGGGAAGACAATCAGAAGGGTAAAAGTGAGAAAACTCAAGGGTTGAGATAAAGGCAGTTTAATAATTAAAAAAAAAAACAAACACCAACACCCTCCCCCCCAAAAAAAAATTATAAAGAGGAAAATAAACAAAACCAAGAAAAAACAAGAGATGCAATAAACCCCAGTTGCTCACTACCAACTGACTGATGCCCAACCAGTCCCAAACAACGGCAGCCCCAGCCAACTTCTGTCACCTGCCGGTTTTATTGCTGAGCATAACATCACATGGTATGAGATATCCTTTTGGTCAGTTGGGGTCAGCTGTTCCCACTGCGTCCCCTCCCAACTTCTTTTGCATTCCCAGCAGCCTACTCGCTGGCAGGGCAGTATGAGAAGCAGGAAAATCCTTGATCCTGTGTAAGCACTGCTCAGCAATAACTAGAAGATCCCTGTGTTATCAACATTGTTTTGGTCACAAATCCAAAACATAGCCCATACAATCTACTATGAAGAAAATTAACTCTATCCCAGCCCAAACCAGTACAGCAGCTTATAAAATTCCTTATCAAGTTAAGTTTAAGATGGAGGGCACTTCAGTAAGAAAGTTGACCCATCATGACACCTGGAATCCATCTTGTCTCTACATCTTATGCTCAGCTGCAGTAAAACCTTTCTAAAATACCCGCAATCTCAGTACCCTATTTTCTCCTGTTTTTAAAAAGTGACTAGACATTCCAGCTTTTGTTATACCTTTCAAATTGCTATGAAAGTCCAATTCCAAATGGCTCATTTTGCACAAACTGATGTTTCATTTCCTCACAAACAAGAGATTAACCCATTCAGCATTAGTGGGGCCATAAAAATGAGACTCTGCTGTGGGTGCAGAATTATAGCACATTGCTATCTACAGATACATAGCAATAAATGCATCACAAAGTGCCCACATTGTCTAAGTCACCCAGTTATCTCTGGACTAAATATTGTGAACTTATGTAGTAGTAGACTTCAGGGCACTATCAGATCCACCTTTTAAGGTAAGCAAAACTTGTTTTAAAATCAATAGAAGTCATTGTAAAATATGTTCCTTAGATTTCCATGGCCTTTGTGTTATGCCACAAAAAGGACAGCTGAAAATATGACTACATATTTTATGAAGATTATTATTTATTTGATTTATTAAGTGACTTATGATGAGGAACATTCATTTTTTGTTTTCACAAAGCTTTAAAAAGTAATCTAAATAGAAATCTTCTTTCAAATATCTAAATTTTAGGTATATTTGAAATACTAGCACATTTGATGCTGAATACAAACAACACAATAGAAACAGAAAATTAATAGATAATTAATAGATTGTAACAACATCATTATGGAGATAGTCTGCTTGTGCTGTCAAAAATGATGTAAAGGTATTTAAAGCAGTAGATGTCAAGCCCCATTTTGATTTGACAGAGGATATCAATAGGCATAAAAGAAGCCTGATTTTGTTTTGACAGCTTTTTTTTTTTTCTTCCCACTAATGTCCTTCTGAATTTCTGCTGTTCCATATCACCGTTGCTATTATTTTTGGGAAAAGAGGAGCGATGCACTGGTCTGCTCTCCCCAGGCTGGTATCATTAAGGAGGGCCGGTTCTAGGAGCTGTCCTCAGAGCTGTAGTGCTGATATTCCCTCTCCCTCTTCTCTTCTGCTCTAACACTACCTATTCCAGGCAAAGAGCAAAAAAAAGATTTACCTTAAAAAGGCTGAATATCTTGTGTAATGATGAGTGGCTTCTTGGCTGACACTGTCTGCCAATAGATGATGAGTCCTGCCCTTACAAGTAGGCGCCACTGCTGAAATCTTCAGTAACACGAAAATAGCTCTCAGCAATTCAAAAAATAATTGTCACTTCCTTCCTCTTTGCAAAAAGGCAGAAGGAAAAAAGAAAGCCTCACAAGGGAAAAGGAAAAAATAGTGATAGGCTGATTTAGCAAGCAACACAAAGTAATAATAATCTTTTCATTGCAACTGATTTCATGTCCAATTAATTCAGGGCAATTTTCAGAAATCCATTTTGGATATAATCAACTTTTCCAGGAAAAGATGTGAGATATTCTGCCTTCCATTACAGTGAGTGATTCTAAGTTTCTTCTCTGTTGACAAATCATGGTTATATTGACGTGTCATGCCATGCAATTGACAGTGAAATAACAATGTCACATGATTTTATAAAAAGCATAATTGAAAGATGTGTAACTGGCTTATAGCATTGCAGCTGGGCTCAAACTTAGGTGTTTGGTGAACGTCTAGTCCAGACTGTAAGCTCATTTCCAAGGACAGTGAAAAGTCCCTGGATGCTTTCTTTCCAACATGTTTATGATTAATCTGGCAAGACATGATTTCTTCTGCTAGTCATATTTTTAAAGCTATATACTTAAGCAATACAAAATTAAAGTACTATGGCTACTGGAACAAACTTGGTTTTGAGATCTTTAAAAATTATTATTAGTTTCTATAATGTGATTTTTTTGGCATATCATAAAACACTCAGGCTAAATATAGAAGCTAGCTCTAGGAAGTGTCAAAAATCCATATCCTTGGAGAGAGAGGAAGGGGACACATGCTGTGTGACCATGAGCAGTTTTAGGCGCAGACAGGGAACATGCACCACGGAGACAGCATGTACATGCTACCACAGGTGCAGCAGGGGAGGCAACTATGGCCAGCATGCATTTCAATGCTGCCACCGTGCTGGGCAGAACCGTGTAGGCAGTGCCTAACGGAGTGCAATACCTGGCTGTGACAAGCAGCCCAGAAAGTGAGTCTTCTGATTGAGAGTGCGTCTGCTGGGCATCTGTATGGGGTTTCACATACTCTCAAAGTCCTTCCAACCCTCTTCCACTGCAAGACAAAAGACATACTGCTACTTCCAGGAAGGGTGCCTTCCATCCCAGCCAGACAAGCCCTTTAACTTGCACATTTTCTCAGAATTCACAAACACTGATGGCAAAAATGGATTTATTGGACCTACATAAGCCTCACTCAGATGAAGTAGCAATCACAAAATCTTCCCAATCTCTCTTATTTTGACTAATTCCAGGCCATTCTCTCAGCCCCAGTCATGTGGAATCCCCAAGGCAGCAGACTTCCCTCTTTCATAAAAGCCACAGATGCAAAATCATCCCATATTCTCTAACGATGCTCCCATGTTGTCCATGCTCCCTAGTCAGCTTATTCTGGTCTTGGCAAAATAAATGCATAGCTAGAAAACTGTAGAGGAAGATCTATCTGGTCACAATCCAGATATGGGAGGAGTTGGGAACCCCTCAATTCCTCTGAATCTCAGGACCAAAGGATTCAGAGAGGGGAAGTTAGGGCTCTACACCAGATGCACATCAGAGACCACTCCTCTCTAAGGCTCCCTCCATCCTCAGGTAACTCCTGACATGCTTGATCCCCTCTGAGTGGACTCAAAAGGCAGCAGGGAAGCAACTGCTTTTCCGGTGACTTTTTCACAAAATTCAGTCTCTTCCTGTCCTTCCTCTTCTTGCCCACTTCTACTTTCTCCTGCCTTTTTTTGCAGGATCAGCAGGGATTTTCTGCAATGATTCGCACATCTTGAGGCATGAGCTTAGTACAATCTCGTCTGCAGTGTTTTGGGGGACACTATTTGCCTATTTGGTAGGCCACTCTCTTCAGAGATCATTTGCATGATGTTCTTGAGGGTCAGTGGTTAAAATAAATGATGGTAAATTAGCTGCCTTCAAGAAGTACCACAATCTGTGGCTGTGGGGTTCAGGTGTCTCTGAGTATGATATGTATAGGCAACAATGAGACTATAGTACCGGTCTTCTACTTCTGATTGTGTCTCTAGACAAAGTCAATGACCAGGATGTCTCCCTGGTTAATTTTTCCTCTCCATACACTTCTGAAGGGACAGCTAATAGTTGGAATAGCCATAGCTAAATCAGCATTCATTCTGACGGTCTCATGGACCAGACATAGAGATCATGCACATAAAGGCAAAGAATACCTCCACGTTGTGCCAGTTCAGACACCTGTCACAGTCTGCACGGTCAGTCTTTTGTAGGGATACATGAGACTGGTCCCTGTGTGAGAAGTCAATGGAGTGAAGTAAGGAATGAGGTCTAAGTGTGGGTGATGGACCTAGTATTAGTAGCAACCAAGTTCCAGTGCAAAGTAATATATGTCTTACCCTATGGGGGCCTAGACTCATGTAGATGAATGTGACTGTATCAGCATGTATACAACTTGTGTGATGGGCTTTGTTGCCATAAGCAGAGGTTATCTGTGTAGAGTGAGAGGAGAGGAGAGGAGATAATTTTTTGACTGCTGTCAGGGCAAGGACAGATGCCTCAGTGGAGTGCTGCTCCAATGTTTGTGAAGGATATGATGGAAATCGCCTGGAGCCAGACTGATACCAGATGTTTTCTCACATTACGCTATTTTCTTTGGATGAAGATACAATGGCAGTGGCTATATCAGGGAAGACAGTGGAAAAGGTGGAGATCAGATTCTGATGCAACATTTCTGCACTGTACAGTCCAGCAATGTCTTCACACAGGGTGTGCAATGCTACATTTGTCAGCCAAATGCACACTCCAGGAAGACCCTGTGGATGTTAAAAACTCAATGGAGTTTGTGGCCTGAGGTCAAGTCACAATGGTTGCATTCAGAGCAGATAATTCTCATTTGCTGCGACCTAGGGCAGTGCTCAGACTCCCTTCAAGCTGACTCTGTGACTGGGAAGTTATACGTTGACATAAAGATTATGCTTCTGAATGCTACACATTGTGGAAATAATTTCTGTAATGAAACTTGCCTGAAGCAGCTTAATCTCCACCAGCTGACCCTGCATGAGAGGTTCTTTCTCCATAGTGACCAGATATAGAAGGGTGAGGTGTAGCCTGTGATGGCTAGGTGTATCCCGAAAAGCAATATGAGGTGGTTTTGACTGTAATACACCCATTCATGACAGGCTCATTTATAGAACTCATGCACAAGCATTTACATCAAAATTATCGTTTGTTTTCTCCATCATCTTTTCATCTCTCCTAAGAAGTGGGAATAATATTAAACCAGACTACAAAGAGAATTTTTCCAGGAAAGACTTACAATACCAGAAAGAGACATTTCATTTGAGGAAAAAAAAAAATCACATTATTTTCTGCATTAATATTAACTCCATTAGCCCATTATGATATCCTGTCTCATCTGCATATAACATGGGTCATAGCACATGCTTTTATCAAGATTGTACCTTGAGTTTGAGATCCTGTATATGTTATAGGAAGCAACCCTGTTTTGATTAAGGTTTCTAGGCAAAGGCAAATCTACTATTTGAATTATAGTTACTTCCATTCCTCAGCCTTTAAAATTGTAAGTAATAGTTCTTATAATTAAGCTGTACTTAATTTCATAAGAATTCCAAATAATAGAGCTTCCACAGTATGAAGACTATTTTTTATTGAGTCTTTAGTATTTATTTTTAACTTAAATATTTCCCCTTTCTAGATTTCAGCTTCTTAACAAGTCTAGTTAAAAGCTAGGTGTACTATTGATTGTCCAGTACAATCTGATGCTTTTTCTTTACTGAAAAATATCCTGACATTCATATTTTTTAGCCATCTGCACAACATACTTAAGAACTGGTGTCCTTTTCCTGTTTCCCCATCCCTTCCTTCACTCTCCCTTAGATAATTACTTCTTTATTGTTTAAACCTTACTGAATAATAGACATTACTAATCTTGTAATTATTTTTTATTATTTAATTCTATATGTAACCTGGATTGAAAAATTCTTTATTGTAATGGCACATATAACTAACTGCCTTCATAATTCTTGGTGCACATGAATGCCAGAATAGCAAACCCATTTTAATGACTCACAAAAGTGTATTGTAAGTTCAAGACTAACATCTTATTTTTTATTGTGATAATGTAATTTTAAGATAGTGGTGGCCATTCATGCACTAAATAACCAAAGTTATTTGTATTATTTAATGCTATTTATCTTATGTAATCCAATGTTACCATTCTTTGCAAGCATCAATTGCCTAAGTGTTGGAATTATATCAGCAATACATTTTTTGATGTTACCTTTCATTCCAATATCAGAGTTCTTATGTTATCCATCTTTTCTCATGAAAGATGGAACTCATCCTGCTGATGTTTCTCTTGAAATCTAGCAGGTTTAAATCAGTGGTATGTATATACAACAAAAGTGAATAAACCAGCAATAAAGACAATATTGCAATTTTTGAACCAAGTCCTAGATTCACAGCTACGGAGAGCTGCTACACACCAAATGCCATATGTCACACACCAAGAGCCAAATGATGGCTTAGTATTATCATTTACCCAAACACCCTCAGAATAGGCTTGATCTTTTTCAGCATCAAAAAGGTGGGAATATTTGCAAATAGTGGCTTATTCATTGAAAGGCTGGCTGCTTTACCAGGAGATACTTCATTCTTAACTCTTAGAAAGGTTATAATTTCTAACTCTTTTATTGATTCCAGCGTGACTTGTAACAGCTTGTACTGGAATTCTGAAACTTCTTAAAACCTGGTAAACAAATTTGTACTCCATGAAGCAGCTGGGGCCCAGGCAGCTGGAGGGCTGCTTGAGGTCTGCATTGTCTGTGGTATTGAGGCTCATCTTCTTTCCCTCATTTCTTCCTTTCCTGATGCAGAACGCTTACACTGTACAGGACAGGTCAATGCATCTTTCTGTGAGGTCCCTTTCTGAGCTGAAAGCTTCCCTGCTGCTAGTACACTACAGGGACACCACAGTTTCAGCCTTATTTCTTCCAGGAAATAAACTCTGATGGAAAGTTGTATTTCCCCTCACTCCTTCACCTCATCAGCTAAGCAGCCGCAGGAAGATCTCTTCTGCAGCCCTGTCTTGTGTCTGCATTGTCCAGCCCTTTTCTGCTGCCATGGTCCTTCCTTTATCCAGTTTGCTGTCCCATCCCTCTTGGTGGGTTGTGAGATGGGTGAATCTTTTTGGTTCCCCGAGGGTTTGTGTACTGACGAAGGCTGATCTCTGCTCGGCAGAGCCGCGGGGCCGGTAGAGTCATGACAATGACTCAGAGGAATAGTTTGATCAGCAACTTTATTAACTGGCGAATTTGACAAACAGGCAAACTTAACAAACTGGAAAGCTCAACGAATGAACAGAGGCACTTTGGCAATGGAGCTATTTTCCTGGCAACCCGTTACAATTTATCCAAAACTCATATACCTGAATATGTGGCGGAAGAGTGGAGGAAGAGAGAAGTGAGAAAAGGAAAGGAGAAGAGAGGAGGATAGAGAAAGGAAAGGTATCACCACCCTTTGATCCTGCGATGACGATGACAGCCATGGCAATCCTCCAGTGATGGGTGCGCGCGTGGTTCCCTGGGGGCGTGTCTTTTATAGGCTAATCCCCTCCCCCAATTACACCCCTTCAGGACTTACATGGTTCTTGTTCTAGAAAGTTCTCAATCTTCTGCGCAGGTGCAGGGGGAGAGGGATAGTCGCGAGGGGTCTCTCAGGTGGTCGCAAGCCCCTTCCTCAGATCAGCTCTGTGTGACATCTGGCCATACACGGTAAGGTCCGTTGGAACCTGGAACTGCGCATCCTCTGACGCACTCTCCCTGTCCAGTGGTAGCTGACCTGCCGTTGCCATGCAAATCGCACCTCACCTCGCCACAATGTTTGAGACATTAACTCTGTCAGTCTCTCACATCCACTACCAGACAAAAAAGACCACAATCCATTTAACTGCAAACACAGTAGCTACTTGGTTGCACCAATGAGCAACCTTTAAACCATCTGATCTCAGCTTTAAAGATGAGAAAAACTCTAGTGACCCACTCAGTATTCTTTCTTCCTTAGGTCTTCCTCTGGCCAGCCATGCCCTGTCCCCCACTTAAGCACAAAGGTTGTTGATGTTCCTCATGCTTTTTTTTTTTCCTTTTCCTTTCTCTGTATTTAAACTCCTTCTATCAGATTCCTATGGTGACAAGTACTACTGCTGAAGATACAATACTCCGTGCTGCAAAGAGTACTGGGAGCTGAGTATGATCCATGTCTCTTCAAGGCAGCTGAAAGACCCCTATATGCCTCAGTAGAAGTTTGATCAGTAAGTCAAATCCCATTTCAGTAAACCAATGTTATTTAAATTGCATAATGCATGCTATTTATATTAATATAATTTTGGTTTATGCTAAAATTAAACATGTGAATCTGGTCTATTGAATTATGAGTCTAGAATAGTCATAATATCTAAGACTTTTAAGTCTATTATTTTTGATTTATAAAGCATTTGGTGTAGCAACAAAAGCAGCCAAAAAACCCACCAAACCTGAAACTGGTACACCTCAGAGGTCATGACTGAGAGAAGGAAAAGTGTTTTTGTCTAAACAGCTTAATAAGCTTACATCAGATCAAATGTTGCCTATGTCTTCTTTCAGCTAGAAAGAGAAATCTTGAATCAACCCAGGCACACTAATGGATAGTGTTAGTGAAAAGGAAAAACACAGATTGTACAATAGATTTAAATGGCAAGGTTTTAGAAACACATTTCTTTGTGGTTTCTGAAAGAAGGTTTGGCTCCATTACCCTAGCATTTAAAAGCAAGAACTACATTTTCTTCTGCTTAACTCACAGAACCCCTTAACATCAATAAAACTACAGGGGCTTTAAGGAAGAACTTGGTTCTAGCTTTTATCCAGAAATAATAAAGAAATAAATAATGAAACCTCTATTCATTGTGTTCACTCTGTCTCAGCTAATGAGGAAATGAAAGCTTTGATGCAGAACAGTAAGTTCTTTTTGAATGAGAGTAGTTTGCACTGTACTTGTTCATGGATGACCTGAGAAGATTTCCATGTGCTGATGAAGAAGATATACAGAGCAAAGCTGCATGTTAGAGAGACTGTTTCCGTATATTTTGCAATTCAAGGATATTTTGCGCTGTTTGACTTAAACACAATCAATACTTTAGGTCTATATTTTCATTGTAACATTTATAATAGTGATTTATGTTTGTGATGATAAAGGTTCACTCCAACAAATGCCTTTGTAAAGCACTATTTTGCTCAACTAAAATAGGCTTTCCCTAGTATTCATAAAACATAGCCAAAAGATTAATTAAAATGTAATTAATTGTATCTACTTTGGTTCTACAAAGTTCTCCCATAATTCAGAGTTCTTCCCTGAAGTTAAATGCCCCAAATTTCTCCCCCAAAATGGAAGCACGCATGAATCATAAGATGAAGAAAAGAAAATTGATCTAAACTTGATGAACTTCATATCCTCCAACAAATTTCTCTTTGCCTTCAACTTTGTCTAAATGGAGTACTTGATGAAGAGCAGGTGGTGACCTGTAGTTATTACCCTATTGCTAATAACCTTACTATTACTGTACAATTTCCTGTCTATTTGCTGTAACTATCTGCTATTTTTCTTCTGATACTTAAATCAGTAAGCCTAGGACCGTCTTTTTACCCAGCATGTTAGAGTCTTAGTCCTTACTTTAATTTTGTAAAATTATATAGCTTTGTAAAATTATGTAAATTCAACTGGTTACCTGAATTTCAATTAATATGGAATATAATTATTATCTCACCTTAGGCTGGTAAAAGAACCATAAAGGCAAACTATCCACAAGTGAACAAACAAAACATGACTCTGGGAAAACATTTTACTCAAGTAAATTGTCAAAAGTGAAGTGGGAACTTCAATAGGACTTAGATGACTAACTACTCTTTATGCTTTTGACCATTTACCTCAAGGAAACTAATTTTGGCACCATTAAACAAGATATCTTCAAGAGGCAAAATATTCAAAGCAGAACAGCAAAGGAAATTTAAAACTTGCTGGCAATAAGCATTAACATTTCCTTCTGAATTTTCATCATTAAGTTCACATGCCAAGGCCTTCTTACAGTTTTTCTATTCTGACTTTGAGATGGTCCATTTTATAAAGTATGTAGATTATTTTCCGCCTTCCAAATAAGTATTCATGAAATGTGTTTTCCCCTTTATAATTCAACAGGGATGGGATGTGTACACTCTGGGGGACAAAGAAATAATTCTAAATAAGGTGGCTGATTATCCTTCTTTGTTCTGTACATAACTAAATTGACCATAGCTAATTTCGTTTTCACATGGTTGGCAAGAGGGTAAGTGTTTTGAACCAATACGTTAAATGTTCCACTTCATAAATTGGAAACATGCCTGGTGCAGCTGATTGTGCCAGCTGGCTGATCTTCAGTATAAGGCATGTGTTCACTCTTTGTCTCATGGCATCGAATTAACCAACTGTCTGTTGTCCCCTTTTGAGGCAAAACTAATAAGAAGTATGATTAAAGGGACAACTTTATTTCACTGATCTTTGCCTCAAAAGCAGACAGAAATCCCACACCAAAGGAAAAATATCTGCCCTCAATTACACTGTAGGTTATCAGTCCAATTAAAAACCGAATTATGAAGAAATATTCGAAGTTTTGGTGAGCCAATGCATTTGTCTTTCATTTCTCCAAGTGAGAATTTGAATCTCCATATATGTCACAAATGAAAATGAGTACCATAATTTGAATCCTCAACTATTATTAATAATACCATTAACTAAGGGTGACTCTGTTCTGAAATCAGTAAGCCAGGTGAGAGGTGGCTGCATCAATGGAATTATATATAAACACTTACAGGGCTTGAGGTACAAATGAGGCCTATTTAATTCCTGGCGTTTCCTAGGCACTAAGCTGACTCCAGTTCAGAGAGAAGAATTGGAAGGTTACAAAAAAGATATTGGATAATGTGATTGTTGAGAATTCTATCTCTGGAGCAGCTTTTCTCCCTTTGAGAAGGGAGATGTGTGGTGATGTTATTTCTGTACAGTCAGGACAGTCTGCATTTGAGATAGGAAAATATTTTAGAAACCTCTTTGTCCTTTTTAAAAAATCATTATTTTTTTGCCCTTGCTGCAAAGAAAGCCAACAGCATCCTGGGCTGCTAGCAGGTTGAGAGAGGTGATCCTTCCTCTCTACTCAGCCCTGGAGAGACACATCTGCAGTGCTGGATCCAGTTATGGGCTCCCCAGAATGAGAGAGACATGGGCATACCAGGGTGAGCCCAGTGAAGGGCCAAGGAAATGCTTAAAGGTTTGGAGCATCTAACATACAAGGAGATGCTGAGAGCTGGAACTGTTCAGCTTCAGAAGAGAAGGCTCAGGAGATCTCATCCATGTGTATAAATACCTGATAATGTGGAAGAGAGAAGAAGGAACCAGACTTGTCTTCGTGGTGCCTGGTGACAGGACAAGAGGCAATTGGCACTAACTGAAATACAGGAAATTCCACTTAAACATAAGAAAAAAACTTTTTTTTTTTTTTTTTTTTAGTGTGTGGGTGTCCAAATACTGGAATAGGTTTCTCAGAGAGGTTGTGGAGTGTCCATCCTTGGAGATACTCAAAACCCGAATGGATACGACCCTGAGCAACCTGCTGTGGTTGACCTTGCTTGAGAAGTGGTCTTGAACTGACCAATCTCCAGAGGTCTCTTCCTATCTCAACCATTCTGTGCTCCTTTGGTTCTGTGATATTGAAGAAGATTTCAGTAAGGAAGAAGGGAAAGTTATCAATTTTAATTGGCGTTTGAACTATTTTTTTTTGTTACTTTTGTGGTTTTATGTCTCAGAAATGGCAATAGCTGAAATCTGAGCTGCACAGGGCAAGGTTTGTGTCCCTAAAATAGGAGATTGCAATGTCTCATTTTTAGATAGATTTTATTTGGCCCCTATGGACCATCTTCACATCAGACTTGCTGTATAGCAGGGATTCTGTAGAATTTTAGTGAAACAGAAATATAATTTATTGTTTATCTTTACAGGTATTTAAGATCTACATTTTAGACTCTCAATAGATGTTCTGTAAAGAATTGAATTTACTAGGAAAATAAAATAAAGGTTGCAATGAGTTTTTAAATATTTTATTGACCAAAATTAAACAGATACCTTAAAGACTAGCATTCTTTATATGACTTAGTTTAGAGCTTTCCATGAATTTGATATACAAAGCATGGTGTAGGAAGACTGACCTATAAGAGATAGGTAAACAAGTTCCCCAGAGGATTGTTTTGTATCTTAATAAAAGCCACTTCTAATTGTGTTTTCTCTGTATCAAAGTTTTCATACTGGCTGAAAGAAGTGTTTAGGCCTGTACAGAAATGGCTAAGGATAAGAATGAGGTGAGAAGGCAGTGAGTGCTCAAGGAGGCATAATAATATTTATTGAGAGACTAAGTGGCATGATCAGATATGTGAATGTATGAGGCACCAACTGTTAAGCAGCATGCTCTGATTAGGTGCTGTCATCCCAAGCTCTTGCACAAAGAGATGTTAAGGGAAAGTGGAATCACTTGGCAATCCTGCCCTTGGTGTTAGCCAGCAGTGACAGAACCAGTGCTCCAGCTACTGGTGCAGGCTGTTTCTTAAAGGTCTGAAGCTAGGATTAGAGGTAAGATAGTTGGCAGGGTTACTTCTGTAATTATTCTGATCCACAGATGAGACTCTCCAGTCATCACTGCAAGAGTGACGCAGCTTCTGGTTCTGGATTGGCTCTGGTGAAGGATGCCTATGCTAGGGTGCAAGAATCCTTCTTCATAGCAGGCACCCTGTTGCTGCTGCCCACCATTAATGTCATTAATGTAAAATGGACAATGCAAAAATTTGTCAGCTTTACTATATTGAGGACTAGCAGAAGAAGGACACAATTTGTGAAGGTGTAGAGTCTATGGGTCATGACCTGAAGCAGCTGCAGTGTGCCAGGATGCCTTCTGAGATGTGTACTGGCGAAATGAATCAGTCCTTGGCTTGGAGATGGTCCTGGATTGCTGCAAAAATTAGGGACTCATAGGTTTTTCCTGTTTGCTGTTGCTTACAGGTCATCCATGAGTCAGCTCTGGGGCCAAAGTGCTGTCATTCAGGAAATTAGAATGTGAAATGTCTTGGAACTGTACATGGAGCCACTTTATGGTGACTCCCTCCTACAAAAATTTCGCTGTGTTCTTTTGAACATTGCAATCTAGGCAATGCTGATAACATTTAAGCATTTTTAGTAGGTAATTTCAGAGTTCATTTTTTATATTGTTTAAAGATAAGAACAGCTATACAAGAGGAATATATTACTAGTCATTTGTCCCTCTATTTTCAAGAGTAATTAGATTGTAGGTAGATATTTTGGCAGTCTGATGATGAAATATCCCTTATTTCATGAAAACAATGAATTCATGATTTTGAACTACAACAGCTCAGAGTAAAAAAGGACCATTAAGAATGTACTTCTGAAGTTTAAAATTCAAGATATTCCTGGAAAACTGCTCCATATGTTTCTTTCCTATGTTAATGGAGGGAGGACGATTGCTACCAGACAGCTTATACATAAGCTGATGATATATATTAGTGTTGATGCCAACACATCACGCCATCGTAAGACTTCACTGACTAGATGATTAGCATGTTGCTTATTTTGCTTGCCGCAGGTTTATTGGAGAGAGACAGAGGAAGAGAGATTCACTCTGAAAAATCAGTACACCAGTTTTGAGGAGGAACATTAAACAATTTAAACCAGCACTGCCTTCTAGCAATTTAGTTGCTTCCCTGCTGCAATATCTCCCAGTACTTTCTAAATATTGTATGAGGTACTTAAAGGTGAGGACACAGCTGTTGTGAATATCCATATCCATGAATCATTATTAATGACACTGCTTACTGACAGAGTTCTCTGGGTGACTATTGCACCTGCCTCAAATGGGACTGACAATCCCTTTAAAAATGCATCAGTTCTTTTCACTCTTTACATTGCGTAGGCTTATCAAACATTATTAACCCTGTTATTTCTTGGACAGACTGTAATAAATGCCCTAGCACTTTTTCTCTCTCCCGGGGCTGCTGCAAAATCTGCTTTGGCAAAGAGTGACTGAAACATATCTTTCAAATTAGGAGACTAGGAAAGTAAGAAAAATAGCTGGGAATTTAGCTTGTCCTGAGCTTCAAAGTAATCACCTTTATAGCACCCTTTATAGTTGGTAATGCTCTATAATACCTTTACATTTACTTCCTGATATCCTCATAAGCCACATAGTGCTGTCATGGACTGGATTTCTCAAGGTAAGATGTCATAAGATTGACACTAAGAACATAATATGTCTCTCCAAGCTTGTGGTAGCTAACAGAATCTGGATATTTTCCAGGAAAGACTTCCTTGGCAGATTATATTGAAGCTACGCAAGAAAATGGGGGAAAAAAAAAAAAAAGAAATATTTCCCCTTTGTTACTGAAATTTCATTTCTTTGGAGATTTTCAGGCCTGCTTTTATTAGATTATATAGAATAAAATATTTGGTGGTTTATTGTCTGCTGTCTAGACTAATGTTATGGCTGTCATAAGTCACAGTACATTCATGTAGCTCACTGCCATTTGTTGTTTACTTTAGGTTATTGCATGTTTATATATGTTTCCTTTTCTTTGTCTCATTTCTCTTTTTTTATTCAAAGAATTAAGCTGACATTTTATTGAACCAAATTAAGCTCTTGTTGCTGTTACTATTTCAAGTTCCAATTCATATTTGAAAGATTATGCTCCTTAAGTTTTTATGGTGCCCAAAAAGGGTTTTACCATGAAAATGATTTTCTGTAATACTGGGGAGTACAGAGAATTGATTTGATGCCAGAGAAATCATTGCAGGCAAAGCAAAAGATACTTGGGTTGATACTGAGGAAACTCCAATTATTGATATTTCATCTTCCACCATTTTCAGTTTCCCTTAAACTCCTACCTTGTAATTAACATTTAGCATGTTTAGAATCTGATTCAGACTGTTAGACAGTTTAGTGCTTAGGTATGCACCACTTTCATATTTTAAAGTCACTCTGCTGTTTTTCAAATGTGATCTTTTATATTGGCTTGAGTAGCTTTGTATCTTGTAATTTTACAAAGAATTGAACTCCTTTCCCAGAGCTAGTAATTTCTTTTCATTTCTCTTCTAGAGGAGAATAAAAGCTCTTCATGCAATTAGCTAATTGTTTGCATCATTACAAAATGTGGTCCCAAGGGTTATTTACTGAGCAAGAAGACTTTATCTCTCAGTCTCACACAGATGCTCTGTCATGGACATTTTAAGCTACATTAAACCAGTGGAACATACTTTTTCTTGTCAGGAAGGATTTGAAAGAGTAAGTATTGATGACCAAAATGTCAGATTCTTATGGGGAAATAAGGCATGATCTAATTAATAACTAGGACCTGGAATCATACACAAACAAAAAAAGGATGAATGATTTGTAGAAACAGATGACTCTCTGTATCACTTATTAAATATACTAAGTAGCTATTCAATGTGAAATACTGCACTGAAAAGGCAGATTCATACTGAAATCTAGATAGTGGAATAGGAGGTTGATAGAAAGTACTTTAACACTGACAGAGAAAGCATAAAGATCTAAGTATGGATATCAGTACCATGACTACTCCATGTCCCTCATAATAGCCAGGAAAAAAGCCAACAACCACCCCCCAAAACAAACAAAAAATCCCCCAAACCCTTGTTTTTCAATCTGTTTCCAAATAATTGCTCTCACAATCAAGGAGCTGGGTTCTCAAGAATATTGTTTCCTTCCACCCAGAAATTTCCTTGTCTTCTTTTGTAAAAGTACCAGAGAATTCTCTTTTTTTAAAAAAAGTTTAGTTTTAACAAATTAACACTTTCAAACAAAGTCTTCACAAGTCTTCATTCTGGTGGAGTATTATAGAATTAAGGTGGTAGGAGATAGGGCAGCATAATGCAAATTTCAAATTTTTTAAAGACTGCTATTTTTAAAAATAATGTATTTAGGACTTTGTAGAAGACCAGTTTCTAACATATAACATAGCATAACATAACATAACATAACATAACAAACTAAGTGCAGATGGTTTGCATTTAAAGGCAGCTACCAAAAGTAGCTGGATTTGACCGGACAAGGAAATAACATTTTTATGTTTTATTTATAGATTTTTTTTAGATTTATAGGTTTTTTTTAAATTAAAAATACAGGTATTTATAGTTTTTTTAAAATAAAAAAATACAGGTATTATACTTTGGACTGGAGGAAAAGAACTCAAATTCTTCCCTTAACAACAGGCATGTGAAAAAAAAGACGTTATGCCATTTATGCAACTTCATGCAGTATCATATATATTTTGATATTTTGAAAGACTAAGAAGTACTTCCTGTTGTTAAAATAATTATAAGATTATGTGTTGATTTTAAACAAAAATGTGTTGCAGTACCTATTGTTCTGACCTCTTTGAAGACCTTTTTTCTTTTGTGTATTGATAAACTGCATTTCTAATTTTTCTACCGGAGCAATATTTTTCTCAGAAAGTTGTATATGCTTAGCATCAAATAGAATTCCAAATTTTACTAATGCTGTGATGTACAGACAAATGGTTTTAATCGAAAACTTAAACACTCTTACTATCAGAGGTTTTTCTCCTATAGAACATGAACAAAATGTTCATCTTTCATTAACAATATTTTTGATGCCTTGAATGCTTCATTTATGAGAAAGTTTCTGCTATCTTTAAGCTTTTTCATTTGAAATGGAATCTAAAGTCCATTGAGTCTGCTGACATTATACTTATATGCTGGATAGCTGCATGCAGGCCGAATTGGACACTTACCATGTTCTGACAGATTCCTATGCTGCATGACCCAAAACACATCTGAAGATTCCACAAGATCTGTGTATGGTCATGCACAGTCAAATAAAAGGTTATGTTTTTAGATGCTCTACAGATTTTTTAGAAAGGGACATCCCAACTTATCAAAAATTTTGGGACCCAAGGAGTTTCCACAGACATGCAGGAAGCTTTTCATTACAGACCTTGTCTTTCAGATGTTTTGGCATGCTACAGACATAAAGCAAGTTTGCTTGCTATGATTCCAGAAATGGTGAATAAGGTTTATGCTACCGAGGCCCAGGAGAACTTTAAAACCCTTCTCTATTGAAATAAATGGGTATATTTACAAATGTTGCCTGTGCATGTTTTTTTTTTCTCGTTGTATGCTTGTAGCTCTCCCCTTGTCCCCAAACATGCACACAAGCTGTCACCAATGAAAACTATAAAAACCCCCATTTTTTTACAAGTGTATTATACAATCTTACTGTTGTGACTGAGGACTGTGTTATGACCAAACAGGTTCTGGTTAATACAAAGAGGTCCTAATTCATTCTATTGGTTTGGAAATATAACAGAAATTAAAGGGGTTGGAAACTTTTTTCAGTTTTTGTTTTTTAATCCTTTGCAGGTAAGAGCTTATAAATCAAAGTCAGAGTTCAAGGTTTCTTGAGAGCTGTAAAGTAAAATTATAACCTGCTCTGTGCACGGTTTCCCCCAATAGCTAATACATGTATGATTGCTTAATGGTTGGAAGAAACTCAGATTTAATGCTTTAACCTTTTACCTGTAACATAATTTAAAACACTTCATGAACTCCTATGGAAGGGAGCACTATCACTTTAGAAATCATATATTTGGGATATTTCTATTCATTTGACTCTGTACTGGCATTTGTTTCCATATTTGTATTATTGTCTGCATGAAATTAAAGCAAATAACTCTCTGTATTAGAGTTGTCCATCTGGAAAAGGATGCAGCAGTACCTTGGGTAGACAACAAGGAGGGAATGTATGGAGAACTGAGTGTTGCTACTGCTGATGGTATAGGACTGGAAAAGCCATTTCCTAGTCTCCCACTGGGACTTATGCTTGCCACATTTTCAAAGTGTCAAAAATTCTTCTTCCTGCCTGACTCAAATTGTAACTTTTTAAAGTGGATTTTATGGAAAAGACCACATTATAGCAAAGAAACTCTGCAATTAATTGTGTTTTCCTGTGTCTGCTCAGATGTTTTTCTATAACTGTGGATGTCAGTTAGTGCAGGGCACCAGCTGTTCCAGAAATCTGGAAACCCTCATGCCCGTGACCCTGAGCTGTCCAACTGGCAGCTCTTTCCAGAACAGCGGTTTCTGAAAGCACTGGGTTCCCATCCCCAAGGCAGCATACATGCAAAGCCAAGCTCAGATCAGCAGACCTTGGAAGGCTGGGCACTGTGTAAGCTGGCAGAAAAACTGGCATCAGCCCATCTGAGCTTTTCCTGTTTGTCAAGAGAGACAGCAGTGATGAAACAGCCAAATTCTGCTGATTCAGCACTGCTTGGTGAAAACCTGCTTTTTTCAAAAATTCCCGACTAACTTACCTTCAGCTTTCCTAATGTACTTCAGTTTTAGCCCAGTAATTTAGCCTGATGTCTCTATGTTTTTTGTGGACTGCCAAATTAAATCAGGTTGGAACATGTTAGTATGTTTTTATGAGGGACTGGAAACAATCTAATAAACTTTTTAAGGCCATTTTTTCCTAGTCTTATTTTAATCCAGGTAACCTGTATTCCTCCACTCCTTCCCACTTGTATATTATTTTCTCGAATTATTATTCTTTTTTTCTTTCCTTAGTAAACATAATCACCTAAGATTACAAGTCTTGACAGAAATTTTCCTCCTTCTTTTCTGTATTACATTATGAAAGCTAAAATTATAAATGACAAGACTTTTGTGGAAGAGAGGAAAAAAGTGAATAGTATTTGCACGGGTTCCCACATCCCTGTCAGAAGTGATTATTAATGTCACCATGTATAAGGACTGTCAATATTCCTCCCCTTAGTAAATTGTTTACATGTTTTTGATGATTTTTTTACCACTTAGCCTGGGATTACTGGTTGATTAATGTACTTATTTTTCCATGAGGGGGCATGTTAAAGTTTGTGCATCCATCTCACACTCAATGTGTCAATAATAATGCCTGAATAACATAAACTTGTATTTTTTTTTTACATTTGTTTTTTATCATGACTCAGTTTCCTTCTTCTTTTGCCTAATTCAGGACTGTGGGTTCCGTTTTTAAAAGAGAAAACTATTTTCTTTCAGACATTATTATGATTCTGTGTATATGTAGAAAATATTTTCCATTCCTAAACTGTGTGATATTCAGACTTTTGTGGTTTGTGGGCCCCGTTATATTTGACAGTGGACCATAAGACAACAATTTATTGAACTTAAAGTGTCTGATAATTGGCTTGTTTTTTTAGATTCAGAAATATCTACAAGACTCCCTTGAAAGGCTCTCAGAAATTTGTAGGCCACTGAACTACTATGTTAGAAGCAATGCAGCCAGATTAACCTATCAAAGAATTCTTATTATTTCCTGGAGTCCTGTAAAAGACAAACTGTTTTTTGGGTTCCCATTCTGGCCCCAGGTGAAAGAAAGAAATAAATTAAAATAAAACTTTTTTAGGAAGGCAAGGCAGAATAGAGCAGTGAAAAGATACGACCTATAGTGGGAATATTAAGTTTCTGATGGTATGGATGAAGAGAAATATGACTGGATAATGAAGGAGTAGGTAGAAGAAGGGAGAGTTGTCAACTGATTTGATTTTAGCATTTCTTAAAAGTGCTCAAGTAATTTAATTATATGAACATCTGTGGTGTTATGTTGTAAGAAAGATGTTCATGCAGAGAAAAGGAAGCTCTAAAGGTCCAAACATAAGAATGAACCACTATTTTTACTTTTAATATGTCATAGCTCTAAGGCCATCTCTTTTGTAATAGGAGGCAAAAGCTGGACAGGGTTAGTGGACTAACAGCTTTGGAAGTCCTCAGGCTGACTACACAGATGTAGAGAGTTGCTTCTGTAGTTTGTTCTGGACTCACAAGATCATGTGTATCTGGTGCAATGGCCTTATGTGATACTTAACTCCTTTTCAGCTGAAGAAGTTCTGTTGCCCTTCAGCAATCTTGGAGGATCACTTGATCAAGCATATTTTCACTTCTTATCCAGAGCAGTGTGAGCCAACAGGACGTAAGAAGCAGCACAGGAGAGCAGCAGGCAGACTGAAAAGCAGACAGACTGTACAAAGACTGCCTAGACATCCCTGGGAAATAACAGGTGAGGCAATGATAAAAATTTGAAGAGGTAAAATGTGGTTTGGTGACTAGAACTAACAAAACCAAAATCACAGTATGGCAGAGTCCTACCAAAATAATCATGAAAAGAAGGACAGCTAAAAGAAACAATGAACAGAACAGAACCCATAAAGCTGAATTACCTTCAAAATAGAGAAAATGAAAGAAAAATAAGGGACATAGGTGATACAGTAAAAAATTAGTAATAGAGAAGCAAAAAAGAAGCACATCTAACAGAAATCAAATATAAGTACCTCTAAAAAGGTATAAGAAACACAGGATAGGATAAGCTGATGCAATTCCTCCGTACCACTTTATTTGGATTTATTACATAATCTTTATAGAGAAAAGTTTTAAGGTGTAAATTATACTTCTAAAATTGACATATACATATATTTATTGACCTTACTAAGTTACTCCAGCATCCAGCATCTACTCACATTTATATCTACTATGTAAATTTTGGAGAATATAATCAATGTACTTATTTTATAATGTTATTATGTTTTGATATTTTTCTTCCCAAATGATAATTTATAATAGAAATATTCAGCATATGAAAGAAGAAAAACAGGAAACAGGAACAGATGAAAACCAGGAAGATGCCAAATTTGGATGAAGTTGTCTTTGTCAAGATAATGATACGCTATGTGTAACTCAGTCAATTAAAGTACTGAACAATTGAGAATCAGAACATGAAGTGCCTCCTTAATAACAACAATAATAATAACAACAATAACAACAACATCATCTATTTTCCAATGGGTGGGTACTACATGAATGTAAGTGAGTATATATAAATATTCACACAACTCATTCTCATCCATAAACACATTTCAATTAAAACACAGAATTTTTAAGTATTAGAGAGCCTTTATGTCCCATATGAAATATTTATTTCACCTAGTCAAGTCTTTTCATTTTTCTAGGGTGACTTTCCTTATTGCAAAGAGAGAAGGAGTTTCCTAAGTATGTAAAAAGCTAGTTGCCCCTCCTAAATGTTATGTTCTGCTACATTTGTTCTCTTGGTTCATATTAGAAAGGCATCCATATTGATCTATTCTTGAAAAAGGATCAGTATTTCACAGAAAATGAAGAATTCCTTAAAATTCAACTTCTAACTCAGTCAGTTAATTTAAAATGATCCAACATCATTTTAAGTGGCAGAATATTTTCAGTTACCCTGGCATAAAAGGATATCTCTAAATCAACCTCACGGCAGAATTTGAACAAGTTGTCTTTGTGAAAATGTGATATAAACCTCAAGCAAAAAGGCTTCAGAGACATCAGAGTATAGTTTTAGAGAACATTTATTGTAAAGCCAAATTCTTGTTTAATTTATTATAAATATACACAAATATATGATAAGTCCCCTCATTCATTATGAAACCAAGAATAGAATTTGGCCTGTAATGTTAATATTGTCTCACTGCAAATGAAATATTTAAACATAAAGCAACCATTGCACAAACGTAAAAGCTGATCTGGACCTAAGCCTAAAAAGAAAAGCTTAATTCAATATACCACTAGGAATTTCACAATGATTAGCCTGAATTGTTAAACTTATTATCAGCTTAATCTCCTTGTCTTTAAAAAGGGGAATATTGCAAACATAATTTTAAAAGTTTTATGCTTTTATGGAGAAAGGTTAATATTGAGCCATAAGAGTTTAAGTTTATATTTCTCATGCAGAGGCTTTTCCTTTGATGTGGAGTCACAAACTCATCACCTTACTATCACAGTGAGAATGCATTTCCTAGTACCTATCTTTTGGGGTGCTCAGGAGTTTATTTGTATAGATCTGATTTTCACACTAGATGCTCAGCACTTTTAGAGTTAAAATAATAATGGCTTTACTCATTTTCAGCTTTTGAAAATTAATGCAAGGTCCTTAAACATTCTGATTGTATAATTTCTCATGTTTAGTACGTGCTGTAGAGCAGGTTGTACAGATGCAGCCAGGATGAATGTTAGGTGTGCCCTCAGGCTGACTAGTTAATCTAGTTAAGAACCTGTTTCAAAAGATGTGTCTGAATCCTGATGTATACAGCAAGAAAATACTTCTTTTTTATTGTGCTGCTCTTGGGTATATTATATTGGGAAGACTCTGGGTGATATGTTGAGACCAGTGTTTGATGAATCATAAAAATTGGGCTGAAATGCTTTAGAAAAATGGTGCGTTCAATATATTTTATCTCTTTTTATAACTCACACACTATCTGCAGGCATATTTCCACATTAAACTAACATTTAATGACCCTGCAAGCAGAAGTCCTGATTTGTTTCAGTAAATAACTGTTTTAATATACCTGACAGTTAATCTCTACATTATTTTCTTCTCTCCTCCCCCTCAACTTTCTGCTGCAGTGGACCTTCAAAGTAGAAAGGCTCTTGTTCAGTAGCTTTGATAATTTGCCCAATATCCCACGCTCAGGGCAAATCAGTGCAGGGCACTTTCACAAAATAGTTTTTTACCTCATAGATAGAGGCAGCTCTACTCCCATTAATTTAAATACAGTCCTTAGATTCCACCTTTTGATTTTAAAAAGATTAAGTTTAGTTTTTATCTGTTTTGGCATACAGTGGATAATTTAATACCATCTTCCAGTTAATGTGTCTGAATGGTGTTCAATGGATTAAGAAGCAATGAGCTGAATTTCTGAGTACTGTTCATGTTGAAACCGGCTTTCTGCCCCTGGTTTCAATTTAAATCATTGCCAGTAAGATTAGGTGGCATGGTCCCATGTGACTTTATCAGAATGAGCTTTAGAGATGTTCAGCTAAATGTATTTCTGATAATTAAAATAAAACCCATCAGCAATAGTTCCATGGTAGACTGTTAAAATTTTTACAAAATCACTAATGTCAGAAACCCTTTTTTCCTCTTCCAGCCCCTAGTAATTCATACCAAGGCTGTGCAAAGTAGCATATCCTTAGCAAAAAGAAAAAAGAAAAGAGAAAAAAGAAGAAGAAGAAAAAAAGCTTGCTAAAAGTGAGAGGTCTGGGTTGTCAAATATTAGTCTGGGGGATTTCTCATGAATGGCATTTTATGCTTCCAGACTGGCATAACATGACAGCAGCCTAAATGAGAAGCTTGACAGTTTTCAAAGAATAAATGCTGCCATCTTTCAAAAATTAATTTAGATCACTTACATTATATATGAATATATAGATATAGGAACATCAGTGTTCCCTCTATACTGCAAGATGAGAACTATAGAAAAAATACCCAACAGTCATATCTTTTTAGAATTAAAAAAATCAAGAATCTATTTGGTATTGTCAGATGCAGTAATCTGAACATTTTACTCCATGCAGAGTTATAGTTAAATGTTAAGTACTTTAACTTTATTCTTCACATTAATATTAAGGATAAATAATCCTCAGTTAACATACACAAGTGATCTGGTGATATGCCCTGTTTTTTAAAAATATCTGAAGTATGCTAACTTGCAATAGGTTTTCCTAGTTCTAGTAATTTTTAAAAAGTTTCTTATAGCTGGGATACAAACCATACATCATAAATAAATAAATAAATAAATCCTAAACAAAAACTACCACCAACAAAACACCTAAACAAATACAACCCCCCAAAATCAAAACAGCTCTTGCAAAACAGCTTTAACTCCTAGAACCATTGGCAGTCCAAATAGTCCACACCTATATCAAAGGAATTTGACATCATTCTGAAACAAGTTTTTGAGAGCAGTTGGCATGTATCTTGCAGAGATGATAAAAGGTCTTCTGAAAATGTGCCACTTGAAACTCAAATTCATGGCAGCAAGAAGTTCAAGATCTACTAATAAAAAACATGTGCAAATAATATTAAAATTATTAAAAAATAGATGGGTGCTTTTATAGAATCATAGAATCATAGAATAGTTTGGGTTGGAGGGGACGTTTAAAGGTCATCTAGTCCAACCCCTCCCTGCAATGAACAGGGACATCTTCAACTAGATCATGTTGCTCAGAGCCCCATCCAACCTGACCTTGAATGTTTCCAGGGATGGGGCATCTACCACCTCTCTGGGCAACCTGTTCCAGTGTCTCACCACCCTCATTGTAAAAAATTTCTTCCTTATGTCTAATCTGAATCTACCTTCTTTTATTTTAAAACCATTACCCCTTGTCCTATTGCAACAGTCCCAACTAAAAAGTTTGTCCCCATCTTTCTTATAAACCTCCTTTAAGTACTGAAAGGCTACAATAATATCTCCCCAGAGCCTTCTCTTCTCCAGGCTGAACAACCCCAACTCTCAGCCTGTCTTCATAGGAAAGGTGTTCCATACCTCTGATCATTTTTGTTCTTAGAAGTTTTTCTTTGAGACATTAAGATTCAATTTGACTCAGTAATCTGAAATGTAAGTAATTTGATCAAGTGAGCTATATGAACTTTTTTTGTTGAGAGATTACAAGAATTTCCTGTCGAGTTTCAGTGATTCACCACTTTTACAGGGCAAAATAACTATAATGATTATCTAGACTGGGTTTTTAATGGGACACCGAAAACAGCACGTCTTTCACATACAGTAATTCACAGATGAACTGAAACATGGTTTTATAAAGACATGCAGTCTTGATTTAAATTTTTACTACATAAGGGTTATCTTTGGCTTAGATATTTTTCATCATCTCTTTGTATACCACTGTATTTATCCCTATCAAAACAAACATAATCAGTGAAACATAATGACCACAATCAAATGAAAACATAGCACTGAACAATAGTAATTTTCTTGTAAAAACCAGAAGTCCACATGTACTCATGCTAAAAGTTTGTTTGATCCATGACTAAAGAATATTATTGAGAGAAGTTAAATAAGAAAACTTTCCCAGTTAAATGCTTCAGCAATTAATTATATTATTTTTTCTTAATATTTTATTTCTTCCCAGAATAACATTTCAGTCTTTAATAGTGAAGGTTAGACAAGACCAAACTTAATGATAACTTTTTGTCACAGTAACTAGGCTATTCAAGTAGCTATGGTTTCCTATCTGTGCACCAGAGACTGTTAGAACAGATTATCTAATGAATACTTCCACTGGTGTCAGTGGAATTTGGATAGTGGTTACATTCTTAGTGCTAATACTGGTATTGGAAATTCAGTTCTTTTGTTCAGAAGACTATGTATATCTCGCATGATCATTTTAAGAAAGGCCTTTAGGAATCATTGTTTTACAGCATTTACCTGTTAGTCTTATGTATTATTTACTCTCTGGCAGTAAGCCATGTATTACTGATAAATGGTTTAGTGCATGTGAAATTTTCATGAGTAAAGAAAGATACTTGGACGTGCTTTAATTTTTCCATATAGACAGTGTTTGTAACTGAACGCCATCTTTTTCACCACGCTCATTATTACACTTTTGATGAAGCCAGCTATGAAAACCTTAGTATTTTAAACATAATAAGATATTTTCTACCAATATATATACATAAAATATAATTGTCATAAATCATATGCCAAATACTTCTCTATGCCAGAATTAAGGTAGTCCATGCAGCTTTAATTTTGACATCTTATTGTATACATTACTATAGTATTTTATAGGTTTTGATACTAATCTTGCTGCTTTCAGAGCTAGGACGGAATGTAGTTCAGCAATTTAATGAGGACAGGTCCTTTTACCTCAATGTAGCAAAATTGTGCAGAGGATTGTAAAATTAATATTTTCAAGCCCTTTTTGTGGTATTTGCTACCACGTTGGTTGGCCTTAAACACTGGTATTGTGGAACACATGCGTAAAATAATATCCCCATTTTACTTTAAAAGAAGCAGACACAGCTATAAGAAGGGCAAGTTTTGCAAAATCTCAGTTGCTTCTGAAAAAATGTGAATCTTGTTTTTCAAAATATTTATTCTTTTATATGCATATTTTTATGCTGAAAGGCAAAAAAATCTTTTCCCAATTAATGTGCCCTATTGCTTTTTGTATGTAAACTTTCTTATGCTCATTTTCAGCTAGGAAGACAAATACAATCCAGAGGGTCTAGTGAAGTCCCAATTAAACAGAAGAAGAGGCATTTTGGCTATAACTGGACTATACCAACAAGACATTTAACTGTTACAAATATTTTTCACTCGGTTGTCCAGGCAAAACTTTTGTAATGCCCCACTCAAATACATTTACTTAGAAGAGGTTTATTAGACAAGCTAATATAAAGTGAAAAGAATACGGACAATTTATAACTCCTCTTTGCCTAAAGTTTTGGGTAAAAACTTGATCGATTGATAAAGTCTGATTGAAACTTTTTATGACTGAGACGGTCTTTATGGACATGAAAGCTTTTATGGATTGTGAACATGGTATAATTTTTATATAGCATCCATATATCATATATTAGAACCAACCACTTGGGAAACTGGTTCTTGCATGAAATAGACGTGGATAGAAATGTTTCAAGGAAATGTAGGGTTTTTTTCTCATTTGTTGTTTTTGTTTCTGAGTTTTGATTATCCTATATAATATTCCTGGCTTTTAAAAATGTGAATATGTTGCAAAATCCTCAAAATTGCTGAAAACTATTTTATTTTATTTTATTTATATATTTTGTAGTTTTATGTATTAAACATAGTTCTGTAATCCTAGATGTACTTTGAATATATTCACTGATTTTAAAAAGGTGTCGTCTATTTCTGTTCAGATCTCTTCCAGTATTATAATATTTTGACGTGTGAAAAAATGTTTAGTTTTATACATTGGTAGCCAGTTCTTGTCACAAATGATATACCAAAAGTGAACACAGCAAAAAATTGTGCTAAAACAACTTTTCCCAGTTCAGTTTGTGTGATATAACATAACATTTCTTGTGGCTTTTTAAATACATAAAAGATGTATAATTTACAGTGTGGGTGGGATTTGTTAAGCAAGGTAGATATTGACATAGATATAATAATTTTAATTTTTGAAAACAATAATTCATATGTTTCTTAGTTATTTCCCAGATTGAGACATGATACCAAGATTATCCAAGATGCCAAACCAAAAGTCTTGAAAGAAAAAAATAGAGAAAATAACAAGACTGATATTAAATATATTCAGTGTATCAGCTACAATTTAATTTCAGTTCTTCATGTAAATATTTTTAGCGTGGGCTTTTTGTAAAAAAGGTCTGCAGTCCCTGATTTTAATTCACTCAAAAAATTACAGTTATTTAATAAAAATTATTATATTGTAAAAATAAAAATTAGGAGAACCTAAATACCTTATTTGGTATTCATATGAATGCCACTATGCTATGTATCACGTGATGCAGGAAAGAAAGGCACAATGAGTGCTAAGCAGAGACTTTAACTTCCCATGAATATTAATAATACATGAAGGAGAGTGCTTAGCCAGACACTCAAAGAGAATTGCAGTCATGGCCTTGCGCTGCTCTTACAGACTAACGTATGAGAATGACAGCTGATACCTATTCCCTGAAGCATAGTCTTTACTCATGTTGAAACCATTCAACAAGGGTAGGTTCCCTGCTTTCCTAGTCTACCCTAGGGAGAAAATTAATTCTCGGAGAACATTTTTTTAGTTCTGATTTTGACTTAAAAAGCACAGGTTTGCATGCCAAAAACCCCATAATTATAGAGAAAGTTCATTATAATAACCACTATTGTGCTTTATTTTATGAAGCGTTTATGTATTCTTTTTGTATGGATGCAAAACAAAATATGAACTACAGCTATGCATTATGAAAGGTTTATGGAAAATAAAGTTATTTTTAAAAAACTCTCAACTTTAAAGGATTTATAGGATAAAGCTGACTGTCTGCGTTTCCAGTAATCAATTCTATTACTAATAATGAAACAACTACCATGACACTAGTTTGCAAGAATTAGTATGAACGTATGAATGTGCTTGTATGAATTCAGGATGTTCCTGGATATAGCCATTGGTATTTAAGGGAGACAGAACACTCATGGCAAACTGTTCCATTCCGATTGCCCAAGACATTGAAACACTGCAAACTTCTATTGAATCAATGGCATTGATTGTTTCAGGACCCAAATCCATGTCATAATGGAAAAAAAAAAATCCTTTAATTTTTCAAGAGACGTGCGGAAGGAGACATTACTCCTAGCTTCCATGAGGTTTTCTAATTGGAGCATTTTACACAAAAAGTAAGGCAGTGATATTTTTAAATATTCATTCACTACTGTTTCCAGTTGCTCTGATTTTTGTGTTTGTTTTAAAAAGACCATGGTAAGCAGTAATGAATAAAATCAAGAAACATAATAAAGTATAATGAACATGGAATAACATGACTCAGTCTAGCATGATGTGCTTGGTATCACTGTCAAAGAGTAAACTCCATTTTATGTTAATTCTCTAGTGATTTGACACTAGACTTTAATACAGAAAGTATAAAAACTCTGTGAGTAATGAAAATGTTTAACAAATACACAAATGTTGGTGGATTTTGTTTAAAAGCATTGATGCTTTTAAAATAATATAATCACAATGTAATGTGCATTTTGCAATCATCAAATTGGTTTACAAATTACATACCTGTTGCCCCATGACACTTGAGAATCAGAGCTCTCATCTGGGGTAATAAAACATTTCTAACCCTTATTAATGTAACAGATTAAAAATGTGTATTAGAGGCTCAGTAGTGTGCAAAAAGCCTGTGAGACGTAAACTGCCTCAGACTATTATGTTCATAAATATTGATGGCATTGTCAGGGAATTTGATATTTCTCAGTATTTCAAAGGATGCAAAAAAATTTGCTGGAAGAGACACTCATTCCGCTTTATTTGTGCCCATTATAAGAAGCAGAGAGTTTGTCCAGACAGAATGAAATCTGTACTGTCAGTCTTCATTATCCACTGACAAGATTTTCAAACAAATACTTGGATGCGTTCTTCAACTCTGTCGCTCATGCCCTGGAAGAGGTCCCAGTAGATGTTCACAAAGCTACTGCTTCATCCTCAAAATCTGTCATTAGAACACGCTTTTGCCGTCACATCTACAGGAAGAAGTTGGTACCTGTGGAGAGCCTTTCTGTTCCATGGGTACTTTTCTGTCATATAGCCCTAGGGTGTTCGGGTTCATGAGTGTAAGACCCCCCTTGACCCCCCCATTTTCACAGAATTTGCCTGAACCTGCCCATTGTTCTGCATTTTTCTTCAAGGAAGGGATTTTCTTGGACTACTTTATAGATGCCTTCAGTATTTATAGAAAAAAACATGAGAGAAGACAAAGAACAAGGAGCCATGTCACAGCCAGAAAGTTCAGGAACACAAAGACTACACCTGAAGAGAAAAGCAGCAGAGGGTATGAGAAGGTGGAGTGATGACTGGGCTAGTGCTCCAGTTCTCAAGCACTCTTGAAAAGAGGTAAGGACGTTCTGAAGTATCTGACTGGAGCCTCTACTGTAACTGCTGAACTCCAGACAAAGCAATCCATAAGAAGAAGCAATTGTGCTAAAATTGTACAGCAATGTGTATCTTCAACTGTAAGTCACAATAATGCAGATATGAGAGAGAGAGATGGAAGAGATTATTGGAGACAAAGTAAGTAAATATTGCCACAGAATTTAGGGTTGTTTCCTTGAGGTTTTGTGTTATGGAAGGCACAGCCATAAAGCCTGTGAATTCTGTCAGAGGAAAACACTTAAAACAGAAGTTCATTTCAATGGGATTTAGATAGGGAGTGTAATTTCATATTTTACATTCTGCAAAGATTATCTACTCTACTTTTCTCTCAGCAATTCAGGTCTTAAAAACATTTTTAACGTATGAATTAATTTTCTTTGGAGACTTGTGTTTTTTAGTATGTTAAATATATAAAATTAAATAATGAAAAGACAGCAGTTGTTCACAAGCTTCGCCTTGCTTGCCTCCTGTGTGTCTTTCAGGTAACTGCCTTCTTGTTTCCCAGCAGCATCAGCTGTGTTATGTTCCATATGTTTCTTCATTGTGCAGACAAGTCACACACTCTATATTCAGAATAATACTCTTTTGAAGGCTGAAGGCTTTGCCCATTTGCAGCAGCTGTGTCCTATCTCTGATTCCTCAGATGGCTGTTCGACTATTCCCTGTCTGTCACTTTTTCATGTACTGCTACTTCATGCCAGGACAATTTGCTGATTATATTCTTCTTTCTTTCCTTTTGCTTTTATGTGCACTTGTTTTTGCATGTTGTTTTTTCTTTTTCTTAATGTCTCTTTTCCACATGACACACTTCATTCCATTGCTTTTGCTCTCTGTCATCAGCTGTACCATTCCAGATGAACCCTTCAGATGATGACATCAAGAAAAACATTCTGATTTAATGCTGTCTCATATTACAGATCACACTGATTAGCCTTCAGAACCATAAGTCACCAGTTTCTTAATCCTATGCCATGCCAGTGTTTTTAACAACTAAGTGCTCCTGAAAAGCTAAATGTTCGGTTTCTGGAGAATTAATACCTGGGGAACAATCCTTTCTGCATCATTTGAAATCAAGTTATTGTGGTGCATATCTGATTTGGCAATCAGGTATAAATCAAAGTGTCAAGACATTTTGGCTTCAGGAGCTGAAAACAAAGTGCATTGCATTCTGCTTCTAGAATAATTCATAATTCTTAGTAGCCCCCAAATATGAAAGAACGTATTCCTATGGTATTAATTAGTGCACTTACCCCTGTGGTAGGCTTTTTGGCCCATTTTAATACAGCCTTTAAGATGGGTTTGCCTTTGTAATATGCATTAATAGCACTGTTTTAGAAAAAGACTAATTTTCTTTTAATGCAAGAAGGGTAAATGGTAAGTAGAAAGGTGTGAAGTTCTTTATTTTCAGTTTTTGAAGCAAAGGTGGTGTATGTTTGAAATTATTAGTGTGGCAGTCAGTGTACTGAAGGCAGTAGAGGAGCCTTCAGGGAATGGAAGTGAAGTAATTACTACAGGCAGAAATTGAAGCAAAGCAGAAAGGATGTATAAAGAATAGAACTGAGAAAAGTGGGATGTAAAGCTAGTTTTGCATAGCGAATGTGTTTTATGATGCAAAGGTGTTGCTTCAAAATTGAAATAGAGACTGCAACTTCAGTAAGTGATCTGTTCATCACCAGAAGAGTTTCTTTGGCCAACATATATTAGTTATATGGTTGTTGCAAGACAGGCTGCAAGATGCATGCTTTACATTGAGAAATGAGATGGCATTGAGGAGGCTTTAAAAACAAGTATTTTAGCTAAAATAACAATGTATGGACAACTAACCACTTGTGCAGAATTTTAACAAGGATTTTAAAAGTAAGAATTTCAAAAGAAGAGATTCTGAAATGGTGGATTGCTAATTTATTTTGCAGAATTTGTAAACTGATTTATTTCATTAACCCACCTCCTGGGGAAGGCATTCGCTAAACAATTAATTTTGACTTTGAGGAATAAAAGCATAACATTAATGGCTTATAAATGAGAAGCCTCACCATGGCAACCTAGAAAAGAACCAGTTCTTCAGAACTGTCAGAGCTCCCACAGCTGCTGCTGTTGCTCAAGACAAACCTGCTGTCTCAACTTACTGTGCTTTTAGACTTATTACTGAAGGTCAGACCACAGTTTTGAGGGTCACAGTCAAGGTTCTTTCCTCTTAAGAAGATGGGAATTAATTGCTACCCCTGGGAGGAAGTTAAAAAAAAAATTCCAATATTTCTTGTTCCTATTGGGGTTGGAGTTATAATATGAAAAATAATTAGAGTATAGAATTCAATACCTTGGGAGATGGCAAAGATCTGGAAAAATTTCAACAAGTACTTGGAAAAATTACAACTTTTGGTCATACCTTGATTCTTTGCACCAGAAACAATTTATCAGCTGTAGTCTAGCAGAGAGGTAGCATTGATAGGCCTAAATCCAAGAAAAAAGGAATCTGGTTCCTTAATAAATGGTACAGGTATATGATGCATTACCATGCATGCTGGATGGCTGATGAAGCTTGTAGAACTCAAACTGAACATGTTATTGAATGACAAGAAAAACATAAGAAGAGATATTTAATTTTTTTTTTTTTTTAATGGATGTTGGTACTGGTCATCGAGCTTTAGAAGAAAACGGACTACAGAGATGTCTGTGCTAAGAAGAACGTAACATAGTCACTGTCAAACAAAAACAATTGCATTTCTCCAAATGACATTTTACATGTGTTTTTTTCTACAAGTACAACACAGAGAGTGTTCATACACAGGAGCTCAAGGTTCCCAATCAGGTAACTGCATATCTTAGTCATATCAATCAAGTGAGTGTAAGCCAGCTTGAGAAAAGGACATATTTGGGAAAAAAAACCCCAAAGATTTACATTGCTTGGATAGTTTATCACTGATTAATGTAGAGATCCCAGGTGATAGTCAATAAATAAATCTGTAAAGAAAAAAACTAAAAGTAAATGGAAAATTATTTTTCTCATTTTATTTATAGGTAGCTGAAATATCTACCTGTGTAAAAAACTCCACCTTGTTCAATGTCAGAAATGAAACCTGTGGCATTGCCAGAGTTGGAGTCTTGATTTTATGTGTCACACTAGAGCTTTAAAGAAAAGACCTGTAAGGTTATGTAAATATGGAATCTTTCCAGTACCCAGAGAACTTTCAGGTTTTAATATTTTTAAAGACAATTAGGTGTAGAAACAGGAAAAAAAACCCCATTGTTAACAGGGTCAGTTGCAAAGATTATCTGATTTACACATTTCTTTAGGAATGGCCAAGAGCGTACACTGTAAAAGAAGTGCAAGTTACAACAGTCTGTGGACACTTTTCTTCATGTCACTCAAAATCTTCTCAGCCCCCCGCCCCCATCTTCTTTTTATTTTACTTTACATCTTGCAACAGCAGCCAGGAAGGAAATGAACTTCCACATTTACCTGACTTTGCAGTTGCACTAGATTCAAGTGACTCCAGTGATTTGATGTGGCACATTGATTACAACCACATCAAAAGGAGAATGAGACTCAGAGGGAAAAATGTTGTTCCTTTCACAGACTCTATGAAACTAAAATAGTGTATAAATCAGAAATAGACATACAGAAGTTGGTTGCAGTGTTAGCTATTGCTTATGTAATTATATTGCATTGCTATTAGATCTGTTTGACAAAGGCTGGAAATAGACTGGGATCATAACAAATAGTTTCAGTGAAATAACAATACTAACTATATCCTTATTTAACTTTTTCTGAAATAGACTAAACTCTGAGGGTAGTACAGCTGCAATCCACAATTCTTTTGGAGTTTCAGAATAACTTGCCCAGCAGGAGCTCAGAAATCCCACTTTTTTACGTATTTCCTTTTGCAATATCATAGAGAAGAGATAAATATATTTATTGCCTGCAATGTTTGTAATAGATATCTTGGAACACACCAGTAGCTCGCCAAGCAAGTAAAACAACAAGAGTTTTGATATGGTAAGAAATTTTTTTAGTTATTTAACACTGTCCATTTGTATGTTACCTTTGAGAATGGAGAGAAGAGGTGATACAGCATGGCACATGCAAAATGCTGTGACACTTCTAGATTTTGGGAAGCTGCCATTCAAGGCTAGATTAAAAAAAACAAATCTAAGTTTAAACTTCATTACGACAGTGCCAAAATAATATCCTGTCATTGGGATCACCATAATGAAGCAAGTTATTAGTTACTCTAGTATTTCCTATTTCCACTAGTAAAATCCGCAGTCATCACCAGGTAATATCCTAGTCTGTAAGGCTTTATAACTGAAGAGTTGAAGACAAATCTTTGTGAATTTCAGAGACATCTTGAAATTTACTGGGTCCAAAATCTTTTTTGTTTACATTTTTGAATTACAAAGTGTTGCAAATCAAGATTTATGAGCTATTCTCAAAAAGTGCATGAAGAATTGTCTGATGGAATATGTATGTGAACATGCTTGACTTGATCAAGATAAGTTACATTTTTATAATTATCAAATAGCTCAACAAGTGCAATTACTACATATTTTGTTGAAAATTGGTTCTTTAACTGCCTCTTTAAATCCTTAGTGAATTGATAGCACAAGGAGAGCTGTCCTGTCCAAATATCATGGCATGGTATGCTATGCTTGGTATACGATATATTCTACATTTGTACATCCCTTATTATGTCCTTTTCAGAATTACTATAGAAGACAAGATGTGTAACTGCACTTTTTTTGTGTATCATGAGAAAATTGGTTCCCATAACTGTGGAGATGATGCAAGTCTTCCATTGTATTTGTTTATGTTTTTTCCAATGTTTCAGTTTTATGCCCGTCTTGCTCTGTGTATATATATAGTATATATATGTATATGTACATGTACATATATATGTAGAAATAATTATATCTGCCCCACTGTCCCCATGCCCTCTCCTGAAATATCTAGGATTTATTTTAGTTTGGACTCATACTAGCCTTGCTTTATTCAATCAACTTCTAGCTTTCTATCCCAGGCTGGGTATTCTTTGTGACTTGGGGTAATTTCTATATAGCATTTCTGTCTTTACCTCTTGAAAATTATCTACCTTCAAGACTGATCTTGTCACCATAGATACGCTTAATATGAATGCTTAGGTAGTAAATCTTAATTATTGCAGTGCCACAAATATGAAAATGAAATATGAGTCTTATGAGAAAAGACAATATTGTGGTAATCCCAAGGATCTTGTTATATGACTGTATGGTCTTGTTTATTTACCAGAGTATGTAGATAATTTACGTAGTTTCCAGATGTGAGATAGCTTGTAAATCAGTGCTGTCAAGACTACAAATTTTGATACAGATTGTTGGGAAGATATAACATTTTTCAGTCCTAAAAGAGCAATAACAGCATTTAATACTTACATATTACAGAATCACAGAATCGTATAGGTTGGAAAAGACCTTTAAGATCATCAAGTCCAACTGTAAAACTAACACGACCAAGTCCACCACTACACCATGTCCCTAAGCACCTCATCCAAACGTCTTTTAAATACCTCCAGGGATGGCGACTCAACCACTTCCCTGGGCAGCCTGTTCCAATGCTTGATAACCCTTTCAGTGAAGTAAAATTTCCTAATATCCAGTCTAAACCTCTCCTGGCTCAACTTGAGGACATTTCCTCTCATCCTATCACTTGTTACCTGGGAGAAAACACCGACCCCCACCTCTCTACAACCTCCTTTCAGGTAGTTGTAGAGAGCAATAAGGTCTCCCCTCAGCCTCCTTTTCTCTAGGCTAAACAACCCCAGTTCCCTCAGCCGCTCCTCAGAAGACTTCTGCTCTAGACCCTTCACCAGCTTCGTTGCCCTTCTCTGGACACGCTCCAGCACCTCAATGTCTCTCTTGTAGTGAGGGGCACAAAACTGAACACAGTATTCGAGGTGCAGCCTCACTAGTGCCGAGTACAGGGGGACGATCACTTCCCTAGTCCTGCTGGCCACACTATTTCTGATACAAGCCAGGATGCCATTGGCCTTCTTGGCCACCTGGGCACACTGCTGGCTCGTATTCATCCAACTGTCAAGCAACACCCCCAGGTCCTTCTCTGCTGGGCAGCTTTCCAGCCACTCTTCCCCAAGCCTGTAGCGTTGCATGGGGTTGCTGTGGCCCAAGTGCAGGACCTTGCACTTAGCCTTGTTGAACTCCATACAATTGGCCTCAGCTCATTGATCCAGCCTGTCCAGATCCCTCTGCAGAGCCTTCCTCCCCTCAAGCAGATCAACACTCCCACGCAACTTGGTGTCGTCTGCAAACTTACTGAGGGTGCACTCGATCCCCTTGTCCATATCATTGATAAAGATGTTAAACAGAACTGGCCCCAACACAGAGCCCTGGGGAACACCGCTAGTGACTGGCCACCAACTGGATTTAAGTCCATTCACCACCACTCTTTGGGCTTGGCCATTCAGCCAGAGACAGTCTTCACTGTTTTCTTAATATCAGTACTCATTCCACCCATGCTGCCCCCTTTCTCACTTTCTGTTTAGTTAGGGGCCAGTATATGAACAAAAGAGTGGGTGTGAAAGCATGCATATGTGATCATGAGATGTCCCATGGCAGTATGTAACATACTAGCTGTTTTTTATTCAGCTTCATTCTCTGCATAAATTCATACCTGATGGTATATATATTCAATTCCATTTTTAAACACTGGACAGGATAATGGATCTATGAACAAACCTTTTACTAGCTATTTTGCCACACCAAAAAAACAGAAGCTTCTCAGTGTTCAGCAACATCCGTTCCCTGAAAATTTGTCGTTCTTCGAAAGAGAAGATATTTTCACATGTGGGCAGATGGCACAGAAGTGCAGTAATAGAGGCTCCTAGTCGGGTGATGTGGTCACACATCTCAGAGTCCAGCTGAAGCAAGTTATTCCCAATCACACTTTTCAACTTACCCATGACTACTCTCCTCTACATAATGGACATATAATGGGTATGCATGTTAGAGTTCACAGCACAGGCTTAGAATTAGAATTAGAATTAGAATTAGAATTAGAATTAGAATTAGAAGAAGATAACACTGTGTATCTTATGTCTGTATTCTGGAATAAGAAAGCCATTCTAACTACTAGACTATACCTATCCCTAGCCAGAGTGGTGGGAGGGGGATCGTGGTGGAAAGCTAGTTTACGTTAATTGCATCAAAATGCAGCACCTCTCCACGCCTTGTTCTAAGAGAGAATATGTTTTTAATCATAAATGGCCCAGACACGCTGCCTGAATAATCTCTGTTGTGAAATATTGCAGCTGTCGATTTTACTCTTTTGTTTAGGCAAAATAAAAGAAGAAACTGTTGCGGATGGAGTGAGTCTTACACTTCACTTGTAAGAAAGAAGTAAAAATATACTTCATTAATATAGAATAGGGAGTTAACAAGTTCAATGTAACAGTTATTTAACAAGATTCGATGGTAAGGTACACTTGCTTATTTACTGCATAGAGGACAGGGTTAGACAAAACTGTCAGGGAGACCTTCCCGCTGAGTCATGAGGTTCAGAAAAAGATCCCCTTGCTTTCTAAGCTCCTTCTCAGAGAGGAGTCTAGGTGTGGCTAGATCCAATCCTAGTCCCAAACTTGGTCAACGGTTTATGTCTAAAGGATTATATATGCACAGTCAATCCTTTATATCACTTAGCTAAGATTTCAAAGTTTAGCATGCTATTAGTCACTTACCGAGGATCTGTTGCAGCAAGGAATCTCTCAGCCTCGAGGAGTAACCTTGAGAGGCGTCCGTGCCCAAGGGGAGATCCTGGCGGGCAGCCCGCTGCCATGCAGGAGAGCCCAAAGAGCTCTTGGGCTGCTCACTATTTATGGGGATAAGATGATTGACCCATAGTCATATTGGCATGCCGACCACAGATTTTAGTTTCTCCAGTGGGTGCATTGCACAATAGCCCTAGGCTATTGTGTTGTTATCTGTCTCCTGAATCCACTTTGAGCCATGACCAGATGCATCCATTACGACCATCACTGGTAGTTATCACCCGAGCAGGGTTACAGGAGATAAAGGTTGGAGGCGGGGGAAGCACACCATCACAGAAACACAGAAGGGACAAGATATGAACATAGGCAGACCTTTGGTCTGACCTGGTCTTACCATTTCTATGTTTTATAATGAAATACAAATTCTTTATTCACCAAATTTGGACTTGGATCTTGAAAACATCATGCTGATTATTTCCTTTTAGTTTCCTTTTAACAGCTCTAACTGAGTTGAGTTTCTAGATGGAGTTGACAACATGTCTTGGAGACATCTCTCCAACCTTACCTGCTTTTCTTCATTGCCAACCAGAAAGTACCTGCAATTTTGTTTACACATTCTAGAATAAATAATATCATCCCCAAAAATAGCTATTAAGGGTTTATGGTGAATCAATGAGCTGTAAGTATTCTCCTCTCAGGGGGTCCATGTGCTTCAGGCCCTTTGAGTTACTCCTTACATCATATAACCCTTGTATCACATACTTCTGGGGTAAAGAACTCCCCAGTCCTTATTCAGTTATGAATGACATATGATACTTCAGAATGCAAATCATGTTCCATGGCCCTACTGCAGCACTTTGAATACATGTGTTTGAGGACTTCCTCTGTGGTGGGGGACTTCAGGCAGGAATGTGAACTCATTCTATCACAAGTCAGATGTCACTATTGTCACACAGCTGGATGCTCTCCTGATCTCAACATGTTGCTGCATAGCTTATTTTAAGTACCTTTGAATGACAGAGATCACCTTCAGGCAAATATCAGAGGGGCAAAAACCCTGCATGGGATGGGATCCATGCTGTTCTGCTGGCCCTGATAGTTAGACAAATCTTTTTAGACCATTTCCACCTGTGTCACCTGGGGTGTGTTTCTCCTTCCCTTGTTCTTGCTTGCCTATAAATTTGCTTGGTGTCTCTAAAGCTTGCTCACAGGAAATGTGGATGGAGGTAACTGGGGTTCCCTTCCTCTCCTCATATCCATTGAGGGTGCAGTCACAGGGCAGTTGCGGGGCTAAAGATTGCTGTCTGAATTAACTCTAGTGAGCCTCAGTTTTTAACAGCATCATGTAAGATGCTGTTAAAACAAGCATGAACAAGCTTTTATTGGCACTTTGATAACAGTTTTCTACTGGCTTTTTCTATGTGGGAAAGTGCTGCACTGTGGGGAAGCAGTTTGTACTGGCTTGCCACATCATCATGGTTTTCCAAGTTACAGTCCAGTGTCTTTCCCAGAAGATAATGGCTGAAAAAGGCTATAAAACTCACTACTAGGTTTTTGGTTCAGGGAACAATATAAACCTTAATTCCACTGTATTTTCTCTGGAGCCTTGTACTAATGCCCATCTTAGTCTTCCTCTTTTCCTTTTCCTCCTTCTTTTTCCTGGTCTGAACATTTTTATTCTGTTTATTAAATATAAAACATCTTTATTAGTAAAGTTGGTTCTAACAACAATTTTTTGTTTAAAATCTGACCACGTCACTGTCAGCTCCTGAAAACACACAATGCGGTGCTGCAACTCTATCTGACGCAGTTCCAAATGCGATGCTGCTCCTCTATCTAGCCCAGTCCCAACTGTGAAGTAGAAAACCTATGTGCCTGTGTATGTTTGTTTAAGTTCACTGCATGCATATACAGATAGATAGATAGATTGATAGATATGCATATATATGTTTTTCATGGCTGTGAACTTACTGATTCATGATGAAAACTGTACATAGTGAGAAACATTATTTGAAATATTTACATTTCACTGAGAAAGCAGACAAATAATTCTGCACCTTTAAATTTCTTAGGCTTGTTTTGGTCTAACCTTCTTGGGTTTCACACAGCTTATACACAGAAGAGTTTTTTTTTTCTCAAGTGTTTTAAATAATTTTATCAAAAAGCTAGCCTTAACTTTTAAAGAATTTAGAAATCAGCAGTTTTGCTAAATTGCTTTAAGTTCTCTAGAGATCCTCCAGCTCTACCTTTTCCCCCTCTTTCTTCTTGCTGTCTTTGTTATCTCCCATTTAACTGAGTGATAGCTTTAATAAACACTGAACTCAGTCACAGGTTGAAATTGCACATGGAAAGGAAAAGGCATTAGTGAACTTCATTTTAAATGCCAGCCTTCAAATCATGGGTCACACACATTCCTTTAATATTTCAATGCCTTGCTATGTCTAAATATATATCAGTCTGCACTTTGCTGCCAATGACCTTCTGTCAAATAGTGATTTGTCAAGTAAGCCTTCCACAGAATGCTGTAAAAGCTCTTCCAGAGGTATGTATAATGCTCTCTAAAATGCAGACCAGTCAGTGACTTCATGACAGAAGGAGTGGCTTTAGACAGAAAAAATATCAAGAAATTATTTAAAAGGATGAGGATTAATTCTGTGGTACATAGTCAAAATGGCCTCAGTACTTAGACAAAGAGAATAGTGCTATTGAACTTTATTATTTCCAGACTGGACATCAGCTTTGACTGAACAAGGTACCAAGGACATAATATACCCCACTCCACCTAACGAAGTAAGAAATATGTTTTATTTCCTGCTTATTAATTTGAGAAACCATTGAATTTTTCATAAGATAAGTATCAGCACAACAAATTCTACCAAAGAACACTTCAGAAGAGCTCTGACAGAAAATGGATCCTTTTGTCTGTTTAATATATGGTCTCCTCAGACCTCACAGACTTTTACTTTTCTTAAGTACTCATAATAGTAAAGCACTTCCTGAACTATTTGACCACACCAAAAATTGAAAAGATTGCTAAAGAACAGTTACATTGATTTAACATTTTGGTGTGAAAGGAAGAGGCAGCTTTCAAAAAGTATAACACTTAGGCTTTTCCTCTGTTTTTGTTAATAATACGTTTTAAGGACTGCCTGAAGATATGAATATAGAAAAGGAAATATTTCACCAAGGAAAACTCCTTTTCTAGAAGTTTTTCTTTGTCTCAATTACCACACAAATTATATTTATGGAATAAGGCATGCAAGCACTAGCAGTAAGAGCCCATGGAGCAGACTGCAATCAAATGGAGCATATTTTCTCTGTTAGTTCTATTAGCTAAGATATTAGCAAGATCAGAATAAAAGTAAAGGTTTTTATTTTAAAATTTTGGTAAAGACATTTCAGAAATTTCCTCTAAAAGAGACTAATAGTTTCTTTGAACAAAATGAGTCATATGTGCAAAAATATTGCTTTACTGAGACATTTAAAGATGGAGCATTTGTGTCTTAATTGTGCTATTTCTGAGCACTTTTCAACTTTTGTCATTCTTTAACTTCCCATCAGAATGAAACTGAAATGTGAACCAACCCTTCCCCTGCCATTGGACTTTTTGCCATAGAAAGGACCTGTATCTATTTCTGTTTCAATAAAAAGGAAGCTTAGTTGCATGGCAAGGAAGGGGAAAAGAGTGTTCTATGTCAGGTTCTCAATCTGGATAATTGGTAACCCGGAACTGAGGGCTGTGTGGTGCAGAACACTTGCCCCTCCACTTTAGGATAGCAAGTGTATCTATCCTTTGCAAATCATACTTTTAGTATTCAACATCCAATCTACTATTAACAAATAGTACTTATAAACGTAATGCAAATACTAAAATCATGCTTTGGTATCCAGCACACTAAGGCACCATGGATGTTTGCATCTATTTTTCATTAATAATTCAGATCAATAAAACTTTTTTTAGTTGTTTTTCTACATTTTTCCACATGGATCTATGACTGTTTTGTTGCATAATTTGTTGCACATACGTCAACACTTTTTTTCTAAACTTGCAAAGTAGTTGATGGCTTCTATGAATTAGTGTTACTTCTTTCACACCTACTGAGAGTTTTCCTGTAATATTACCCTTCTTTTATGTATGACTGATGGATTAAGGAGATGATATAACTATAAAAATTCTATTTCCTGTCACATGAATTTCATCAGCCTGATGGCACATATAATTGCACAGAAAGTAAAATGATAAAACTGTGAAACATTATTCTATATCACAGTAGAAAATGTTGATATCTTGTTCTTGCTATAAACAGTATAGGAAAGTCTACAAATTTACAGTTTCCCTCACTTTAGTAGAGAAAGTAAAAAGTGAAAAGAAAGTGACATTTAAATGTGAGATTTTCCCAAGTGTCATTTTTTTCCTAGGGCACCACATAACTGCTTCTTAAACACATGATCTATTTCAAAACCAATTTGTCACTCACCAAGTGAGTTGTTGCATTTCAGTGAGTTAAAAAACCAACACAGTCTCCTCACATGGGTGTTTAATCAATTTAACCAGTCAGCACTCTTGCTCGACCAGCAGGTGTTTGGCAGGCAAGAGCACAAAACAAGTTCCATTAATGCAGGGCATAGTTTATCTTATTTGAGTGCAGAGGGGTTTTCATTTGCACGTGGAACTGTTACAACTTTTACAGTCAGACAATCTAATTATTACTGGTACCATTTTGTTTTCTTTACAGGTACAAATAATATTTGTGTTTTTGTTAAAACAATGCACCATGTTTGGATCAAGTTACAAGTGGTACAAAACCCTCAGAAAGTTGTTTCTTGTTGGCTTAAAAATAGTTTTTCTCAGTGGAATTTTTCTGTTTTCACAATATTTGCAGTTTTCAAATACTCAGAATTATTTTTCTAATCAGAACCTAAATTTCTAGTACAAAAAGAACTTCCCCCCTGATGTTAACTATTTATCAAGAACAATTTTATGAATAATTTTTATAATTATTTATTTTTCTTTGTTGGGTGACTTTAGGATATAAACCAAATGATGAAAGTACAACATTTTATTTTTAAACAGCAACTGTGCATTAATGATAGATTAAGATGCAATGCTTCTCGAAGCTAAAATTGCACATATATGCAGAATTTTCCATCCTTTTCTAGGAATAGTGATTCAGCCCTATATATTTGCATTAGTCATGTAATTATCAACAGTGCATTCTGGTCTGCTATAATTTCCTGTGGCATATGTAGTTGTAATTTTGAACACTCAAGTCTACTTTTTCTTTTCATTCATTTCTACTCTATGCAATGAGTAAGAGAAAAATTTCACTGTCAAAATATATTTGCAGAGAATGTAGGTTTGGTCTTATCTACACAGGAAAGTTTCTTCAGTACCACATAAGATTTGGATATAATTAGGTGTAAAAATATGGACACATGAATATCTACTGTGCAGGCTGTATTTGAATGGAGGCAATGTGGGGAGTAGTGGTTGGTTCAAGATGCTTTTGGACGTTTTATACAACGCTAGATAACTGTAACTGAACTAACACATCTAGAAAATCTTTTCTATGTATACAAATTTTCCTCCAAAAAACCTGATGAACACATATTCAGAAAGCCTTAGGTACTGAAGAAATTATTTCAGATGTCTTTTATTGCCCCAGTTATTGTGGCAGTCCACAGTATACTGGCTCATGTCTTCTGCATTCTTTGAGTCCGTCTCACATGGGAAGACACTGTCGTTCTTTTATTTTATATGCTTTGTCCATATGATGACCTTGTGTTGTCCAGTGATGATGGTTAGTTTTATAGAATTTTGTAGCTAATTTTAAGCTGCAAGTACTCACAGATCAAGTGGGTAACAACTCCTCCATGTCCTTTAAAATCCTCAATTGACTTTTCAGGTTGTCCTTTTGCAAACAGCTTCTTGCAAAAGTTCTCCTTCAGCTTCAGAAAAATCTAAAGCTTTCCTAAAGCTTGGAAAGTTAATTTATTTGAAATTTTACAGTAGGCTGAGGAAATCCTACTGCTATTTGTACAGCAGATTGTCTGCTGTCTCTGCCTACTTCATAATACCTTGTCTACTTTTTCATCATAACCCCTGGTAAATATCCTAAGCCTGAAAATCTTCGTAAAACACTACCTCCTATTGCCAGTAACACCAAATGGTTTCTATTCTGGGTGCCTTTATTGTTATTATATCCAGCCCCATCTGCCTCTAGGTGTTTTAGTCTTCCTCTACACCAGTAAAATAACTTCTGAGAACACCATTCCTCTTTTATCTGCAGCAATCTATGCCTGTCTGCTTCCCACATTTCCCATTTTGTGGACATACCCAAGCCTCAAAGACACACAGCTGATCTCCTCCTGTGTCAGACACCTTGACAGTAGAACAGAATATGTTGATTTTTATGGTTGTGGCAGATATACATGGGATCCAGGTTTTTCACTGCCCAGTTCTTTCAATAAGCAATACAAATAGCACAGGAAACTTCAAACAACTTACGAGATGGATATTTCAGTCCTGCAGGGACCATGTTGTCAGTCAGTGTACGTTTGAGTATGATTTTGCAGTCTGACCCCTCTGCTTCACTCAGAAGGAAAGAAATGGTCTGACCACACTCTTGCTGCTACTGTGTTTCCTCCATTTGCCAGGACCTGGAAAAGTTTTGATCTAAAGATGTTCCAGCAACATGAGATCCAGTTAGAGACTGCTGTTCCTAAGATTCCATTTTGGTTTTGTACTGCCAAAGCAACATGAAGTACCCTCTTCTTTGTAGTCAAGCTAACATGTTTTTCAAGGGAAGAGGAATTAAACACATAATTTCTCCTTTTTCTTCATCTTAAACCTAAATTCATTGGAAATATCATACTTTTAACATAGACTGATAATTTCAAATAATAATTTTTTTTCTGGAGCTATCCAATCTTTTGAGTTGCTGCTGACAGCCTTAGGTTCTCCTTCCTTTCCCTATGGTTTCTCCTCCCCTTTCTGATTGTTTAATTGTATACTTCTAGGCAATTTATTTGATGCTTAAGAAGTGTGAATATTTTGCTACTTGAACATCTGCTAATTAGTCAATCTATCTGGAAGGCAAGATAAATTAACTGCACACTAGAAATAGCCTGAATATAAAGTACAATATTATAAAATTTATGCTAGCTAAAAGATTCTAAGTTTGTCCATCAGTCTCACAGGCATCTCAGGAATGTGGATCACACTGGTCACTCTCAATAGTGTATGCACATATCTGGAGCTTTAAGTTTGGTACTTTTCTGCAGGAAAAGAACATATTTTATATGGAAACTTATAATTTTGGATGCACTCAACTGTTCAAGTAAACCATCTTTCTCCATTATTACTAGAGAAGAAATTTCACTCATGAATATTTTTTCTTACTTAATGCTAAAATAAATCTGAAATATCCCAATGCAGAGCAGACTTGGAACTAATTATTCCCTTTGAGAGCTGTAGGGAGAACATTCTTTGGTCAGGCTCAGTCCTATTGTAACCTGGTGCAAATTATTTATTGTTAATATATAGTTTTATATACTGTAAATAGATAATCTATCTCAGAGATTTTTCTCTTAGGTGTGATCTGGCTGGTATTAAAACAGTGTTATGATCATTGTGTCTGAACAGCAAAAACATACAAAATAAAATATTAATCACCCTCACTATGTATTTCCTTATGCCTCTTGGTCCTTCTCTCTTTCTTCAATATTTAGAGAAATTATTTGTTTTGACTGTTGTGTATTTAAAAAAAAATTTAAGAAAATGAAATCAACAGTTATGCAATATATTTAATTTGAAAAGAAATTTCTGTTTCTTCTTGAGCTTAACTTGTTTTTTGAGTTTATCTTGTGCTTCAGTGTAATTAAATTATTCTGTTTAAGAAAAGCAGTGAGTATTCCTAAAAGGCAGCTAGCAAATACTTAAACCATAGTAGCACTTTTTCTAAAAGAAGCTCAATTTGGACCATATTAAAAATGAGATGTAAATTTTTCCTTATATTCCTTGATAAGAGAAAGGAATACCGGGAGTTTCTTTTGTACATGTGACTATTTACTGATAACCAACACCAATATCAAAGTCCAATAGGGGTAAACTAGATTATCCTAATAATGGTAAGTTATTCAGGTTACTAGAGGACAGTTGAATATGTATTCACTGCAAGGTGAATGGTACCACAGGCTACAATTTAAGTATTTCAATTTATCCTAGGATAACTGTCCATTCTTCTCTTATACTGGCATGAACTGCAGTAATAGTGAACTTCTTTTTCTTTTTGTGACAGAATTAACAGTTTATAGTGTTAATTGTAATACTAATTTTTGTAATTAAAAATTACTCCTAAAAGGGACTTCTTAAATTTTTATGCCTTCCAAATGTCACGCTCCTAAGTTCTTGTCTTTTTGCTTCTGTCTTACTCCAATTTCCTTGCCTGCCTTCCTTATCTATTCTGATCAAGGCAACTGCCTGATGGATAAATTAGAGATGTAGTATGGTGTCAATTCCATTCTTCAGATTCTAAACCATATAGGCTATATCTAACAACAATTTGGTTTTGGGCAGTAGGGTGCCTTTGAATAAAATCCCATGATGGTATCCACTTTGCACATGCTGCTTTGGTCTCAGAGTGGATTGAGTGCACAGAAACTAGACTCCTTTTGGGGAAGCTCTTCCTCAGACACAATCCAACATTTGGGGGGGCAATAGAACCTGAAAAAGGGAACAGCCACACCAACACAATGTCCTCTGGAAAGTATTTAAACATTTATACAGTAATAGATGCCTCTTGAAACAACAAGAACTCCTGTGACACCTTGAAAGCTTGTTATGCTGTGAAAAGAATGAGTTAACATATACCTCACCATAAAGTCATCCATCTGAACTTCTGTAAGGCCTTTGACATGGTCCCCCACAATATCCTTCTCTCTAAACTGGAGAGATATGGATTTGATGGATGGACCATTCAGTGGATGAGGAATTGGTTAGACAGTCGCATCCAGAGGGTAGTGGTCAACAGCTCAATGTCCAGGTGGAGATCAATGACAAGTGGTGTCCCTCAGTGGTCTGTACTGGGACCTGTACTGTTTAATATCTTCATCAATGACATAGACAGTGGGATCAAGTGCACCCTCATCAAGTTTGCAGATGACAGCAAGCTGAGTGGTGTGGTTGACATGCCTGAGGGACGGGATGCCATCCAGGGGGACCTGGAGAAGCTCAAGAAGTGGACCTCATGAGGTACAACAAGGCCAAGTGCAAGGTCCTGCACCTAGGTCGGGGCAACCCCCAGTATCAGTACAGGCTGGGGGATGAAGGGATTGAAAGCAGCCCTGCAGAGAAGGACTTGAGGGTACTGGTGGGTGAAAAGCTGGACATGAGCCGGCACTGTGCACTCGCATCCCAGAAAGCCAACCATATCCTGGGCTGCATCAAAAGAAGGATGGCCAGCAGGTCGAGGGAGGTGTTTCTGCCCCTCTACTCTGCTCTGGTGAGACCCCACCTGGAGTATTGCCTCAGGCTCTGGAGTCCTCAGTACAGGGAAGACATGGACCTGTTGGAGTGGGTCCAGAGGAGGCCCACAAAAATGATCAGAGGGCTGGAACACCTTTCCTATGAAGAAAGGCTGAGAGAGTTGGGGTTGTTCAGCCTGGAGAAGAGAAGGCTCTGGGGAGACCTTATTGTGGCCTTTCAGTACTTAAAAGGGGCTTATAAGAAAGATGGGGACAAACTTTTTAGCAGGGCCTGTTGCAATAGGACAAGGTTTTAAACTAAAAGAGGGTAGATTTAGAATGGATATAAGGAAGAAATTTTTTATAATGAGGGTGGTGAAAAACTGGAGTGGGTTGCCCATAGAGGTGGTAGATGCCCCATCCCTGGAAACATTTAAGGCCAAGTTGGGGCTCTGAGCAATGTGATCGAGTTGAAGATGTCCCTGCTCATTGCAGGGTGGGGTTGGACAAGATGACTTTTAAAGGTCCCTTCCAACCCAAATTATTCTATGATTATATGATTCTAAGTCTTCTACTGTACTCAACTTTTTACCGGTTTGGAGCATCTAGCTAGGTTCTCACTTGGCTGTTGGGGAATCATTTCCCTCTATGTCCAGCTTGAGCACTCTTTCAGTGATGCACCAATGCTCTGAAGAACAGAGAGCAGAAATTACAGGCTTGAATACCCACTGGTGTTCTCTTGTTGCCACTTCTAAGTTCATGAACTGAACTGACCTTTCCAGATGGCTTATTTTCCTGAAGTCTTCCAGTAGTTTATCTCAAGGATGGACATTCTCACTCAGGCTAAGGGCAATTCCACATTCTACAAGCTGAGTCTGCCATTTCTGTTGAAGTGAAAAATAGATGACAACTCTGGTGATATTGGACAGCCTTCATTGCTTTCTGATCTCCTTCACTATCTTGATAGGTAGTACTGTGAGCTCTTACACTTTGGTAAAGTCCCAGAGAGCTGATTCCAAGAAAAAAGCAGAAATGTGGGATCCTGAGTTTTCTCTAGTCATGTGCTGGTTTTGGCTGGAATAGAATTAATTTTCTTCATAGTAGCTACTATGGGGCTATGTTTTGGATCTGTCCTGAAAACAGTGTTGGTAATATAGGGATGTTTTAGTTATTGCTGAGCAGTGCTTACACAGCGTCAGAGCCTTTTCTGCTTCTCACCCCACCCCACCAGCGAGGAGGCTGGGGGTGCACAAGAAGCTGGGAGGGGACATGGCTGGGACAGCTGACCCCAACTGACCAAAGGGCTATTCCATACCATATGGTGTCATGCTCAGCATATAAAGCTGGGGGAAGAAGAAGGAAGGGGGGACGTTCGGAGTGATGGCGTTTGTCTTCCCAAGTAACTGTTAAGCGTGATGGAGCCCTGCTTTCCTGGGGATGGCTGAACACCTGCCTGCCAAAGGGAAGGAGTGAACGAATTCCTTGTTTTGCTTTGCTTGCGTCTGTGGCTTTTGCTTTCCCTATTAAACTGTCTTTATCTCAACCCATGAGTTTTCTCAGTTTTACTCTTCCAATTCTCTCCTGCATCCCACCAGGGGGGAGTGAATGAGCGAGTGGCTGTGAGGTGCTTTGTTGTTGGCTGGGGTTAAACCACAACAGTCCTTTTTGACACCCAACATGGGGCTCAAAGGGTTCAAGATAATGGCAGGTTTGACTGGAATGTGCTACATCAAATTTATAGCTGTTATTGCTGTTTAGTTATTAATGGGCAGCTTCTGTGCTTGCCATGCGGCTTGCTTGCCTTACTGTATATTAGAGTCCAGTGCTCATCAGTGGCTGCTTTTTGTGTTTGCTGCTTGCTGTACTGCTGTACTGCTTACCATCTGACTCAGCTGCGCCTGGGAACACTTTGATTACAGCTACAGTGAAGCATCTGGGCTGGCAGATGGCCAGGGCATCACTGCTGTTTCTGTGCTGCTGTACTGGACAGGCTGGAAATCCAGTATGAACTTGAGTCAAAGGGACTGTGACATGTGGGTGAGTCCACATGGGAGCAGGACACCCCTTATGCATGGTGTTTGTGGCCATGAATAAGACCATGCCAGAGCAGGTACATCTCAAAGCATCTGTGGCCGTGGTTACATGTGTGTCTCAGCAAGTATACCCCTGGAGACACTGTGGCTCATAGCTAAGGCTCTACTTGGAGCAGGTACTCCGCTAAGGGACTGCAGTCTGTGGACAAGTCCAAGCCAGAGCAGGGGCAAGGGAAGGAGTTCATTGCAATGTTAAACCCAATGGTCTGGCCCAAAGGGACCAGGGGTGGAGATTGTAATGGAAATACCTTTAAATTGCTGTAAACCATGATTTGAGATGCATTATTATGGGAATTACTATAGCAGGAAACACCAGAAACAATGGAGAACAAGCCTTACAAGAAGCAGTGCAAGTGCAGCAGTGACCCAGCCTGAGCTGGCTTTGGTGCCCAGTAACTCCATGCAACACACCACCTCTCCTGTCCTGAGTGAGCACCATAAGAGATGGAGCCCAAAGTCATGGACTAAATGAATTCAGTGGACATTCTGTGGACATTTGTGGACATTTTACAGACATTTCACAGGGGTGGTCCATAGACTAAGGGAACGATATCTGTGTATTATATCAAAGGATGGGAAGGGTGGTGGTGGTTAATGATAATGTATTGGACAGCATGGGTCCTGAGCATGACGTAAATGGTATGGAATAAGGGCTGGAGAATGTGCTGGTTTTGTCTGGGACAGAGTTTGTTTTCTTCATAGTAGCTAGTATGGGGCTATGTTTTGGATTTGTGCTGGAAACAGTGTTGATAATACAGAGATGTTTTAGTTGTTGCTAAGTAGTGCTTATACTAAATCAAGGACTTTTCAGCTTCCCGTGCTCTGCCAGGTGCACAAGAAGCTGAGATGGGACACAGCTGGGACAGCTGACCCCAACTGACCAAAGGGATATCCCATACCATATGATATCATGCTCAGCATATAAAACTGGGCAAAGAAGAAGGAAGGGGGGGATGTTCACTGTGATGGCGTTTGTCTTTCCAAGTAACCATTATGCGTGATGGAGCCCTGCTTTCCTGGAGATGGCTGAAAACCTGCCTGCCCATGGGAAGTAGTGAATGAATTCCTTGTTTTGTTTTGTTTGTGTGAGCAGCTCTTGCTTTCCCTATTAAACTGTCTTTATCTCAACCCATGAGTTTTCTCACTTTTACTCTTCTGATTCTCTCCCCCATGCCACTGAGGGGGGAGTGAGCGAGCGACTCTGTGGAGCTTAGTTGCCAGCTGGGGTTAAACCATGAAATTTTGAAGTCATAACCTATGATATGTTTTGTAACAATTTCTTCCATAAGGAAGCCCATCAGATAGAGACACCATGGCCTGTTTCCATGTCAAAGTAATCTACTTCATTCTCATGAGGTGGTTCCCAGGAAACCAGGAATAATTAAAAGGAATACTTCACTGTTTTGGTTTTGTCTATGGATATTATCTTTTTTTTCCTATAAGACAGCATTTTTAATTTTCATTCTTTTTTTTGAACAAAAGATAGGGCTTTCTTTTTGAATAACTTATAACGGGGTATTCAGTATCAGAACAAAAAGTTTCATTCTTATTAACATCAAATCTCTTTACCAAAATTTGGGTTTTCCTTTTCTTAGACAATCTCATATTTCACTTTCATTTTTGTTTCTATGTTTTATGCAACAAAATTTCTAAAAATTGTTTATGGAAAGGTATTTATTTTCAGCTAAGCATGTATCAGACTTTCTTGACTGAATCGTTGAAAATAAAGCTAGTATTGTGGACACACAGACTTTTTTATATTGTCAAACTGTTTTTTGAATGCAGTTTTGAATTTGGCATAAACTTCAGGTCCTATTTGCCCAGGAAGTGTTTTCAAACCAGCTGGTTTTGTTCACTTGTGTGAAGTAAAAACATACTACACCAGAACAGATAATAGGCACAAACTCTTAAAATAGACTTGGCATACCTTTCACAGACTGCTGGGACTAATCCTTGTGTTTGGTTAAAGTCCACTTTCAGAAAGGCAAGTAGTTTGAAATCATCAGTAGAATCCCACATGTCCTTCATAATGTTGGATATCTCACTGACTGTGCAAAAATTAGCACCTTACGTCTGGCTTAAATCAAGCTACTCTGCTAGATCTGCTGTTAGGTCCCACAGTTTTATCCTTCTGGATGTGTTTGTACGCTCCAATCAAGTCATGTTTCAGTTCTTATTTTTGATCCACTGAACAGATTGAAAACTCCTCTAGCAACTCATACTGATATATTTTCTTCTTTAAAATCATGTGATTAAATACTGGACAGTAAAATGGCTCTAGCAATAGCTTTATATATTGCAGGAAAAGTTCTCTAGGCAAATTGAATGCTACATTTTCTGTTGCCATTAGATCTGACAATAATTTCACTAATTTATGTTATCACCCCTTGTGATATCAATGTTGTTGAATGTGGTGTTTAGTTACAAATCAATATCAATTAACCTGAGTATAGATTTTGGTCCTTGAATTCAGTAAAGCTTTCATTATATCTGCTTTAATATTAGACCTAAACAAATTTATCTGATATATACAAAATGCAAGTGTAAGGCTGTCCTTGTTTCATCTGGGATAGAGTTAATTTTCTTTCTAGTAGCTGGTATAGTGCTATGTTTTGGATTTAGGATGCGAATAATGTTGGTAATACAGGGATGTTTTAGTTACTGCTGAGCAGGGCTTACACAGAGTCAAGGCCTTTTCTGCTTCTCACACCACCCCACCAGCGAGTGCACAAGAAGCTGGGAGGGGACATGACTGGAACAGCTGACCCCAACTGACCAAAGGGATACTCCATACCATATGGCATCATGCTCAGTATCTAAACTAGGGGAAAAGCTGGCCAGCGGTCTGCTGCTCGGGAACTGGCTGGGCATCAGTCAGCAGGTGGTGAGCAATTGCATTGTTTTGTATATTCTTTTATCATTATTATTATTTTCCCTTTCTTTTCTGTCCTATTAAATTGTCTTTATTCCAACCATTTTTTTTACCTTTTATAAAACCCTTTGTTTTACCTTTTTTTTCAATTCTCTCCCCCATTCCACTGCGGGGGAGTGAGCAAACAGCTGTGTGGTGTTTAGGTGCCTGCCAGGTTAAACCACAACAAAGGCTTTAATAGTAATACAGACTGATATGGCTAATTGAGGGATATATTCCCTGCATTATTCAATTTTAGCGCAGTTTAGAATCACATATATACTCTTACTTTCTAGATAAAGTAAATGGCTACCAAGATCCTTTGAGATTCACAGAAACATAATTATCATTGCGGGAGTCTAAACTTGCCCAGAAGCTCTTCTGCATCACCTAGAATCAATATTGTAGAGGTAGGGTACTTAATTCAGTAAACTTGTAGATAATGTTAAATTAAGACAGAAACCCAAATATTCAAAAGTATATTTCCCATTATGCAGTGTGAAAAAATGAGACCTTTCCCTTCCAGTTATTCTGATTTTCTGTTTCCTAAATGGAAAGTTACATTTAAGAAGTTTGCATTACTTTCAAACACTTTCAAACAATTCTTTCTTGGCTAATGTGCTTAGGACATTGTAATACGGTAATTCTGAATATATGCATTGTGTATGAGCACTGCTAACAGGAATGGGGAAGCTTTGCCTAAGCCAACTTCAGGTCCTGTTAAAGATTGTCTTTTATTTTTTTTCTCATTCGCTACGGATATTTACTTATGTCATAAGTTTGAGAAAAAAGAGTTAATTTGTAGGTTGTAGGGAATGCAAGATATAGGAGAAGTTCAGTGGCTCCTGCATACTGACTGGTAAGATTCAATACTCCTGCTTATTATGCGCCTGTGTGAACAGCTTATTGTGCGCTCCTCTTGTAAGAGTGAGAACATATTTCAGGTTCAGTAATGGGTGTCAATATAGGAATTTCTTTTATGTCAATGGTAGATCAGTCAACAATGCTGCTTAGTTTAGTTTATTTCCTTCTCTTTCCTTATTTTTATTTTTTTCCTTTCAGAAGCCTAGAAACATGATGTCTAGGTCCCATAAGTTCTTGCTACTGCAAATTCATAACTGATCAATGTTAAAGAGGTATGGGAATTGTATTGGGGGAAAGACTTCCTTCAACAAAGTAGGAACTGTTCATTTCTGGTACGGCTACAAAACAAGGTTTTCCAGTTTGCAGCTACAAGAGGTGGACAAGGCTGAGTGGAAAAGATTAGTGCTAAGAGAAGTTTTCTATCTGATGGGTACAGGATACAGGTGAAAGAATAAACCAAACTCTGTGAGATGCCTTACTTTGAAACTAGATATTTTAATTTCGTCCAGTCAAGGCCTATCTTGACTATGTTGTAACCATTTTAGCTTTCCTTCTGGGGAGTAAGGACAAACATTTCTCCAAGGAATCTGTTTAAATTTTCTGTCTGTGTACACGTTCACCAGTAAGCAAATGCTCAGAATTGTCTCATGCCTATGCTCCAGTGAGGATCTATCTATATAGGACATTTCCCAGATAACAGGATCTATCTATCTTAGTTATTATTTTATTCAACGGAGAGTGAATAAAATAATACTTCACTTTTTTGAATCAAAAGTTTCTCTAACTGTTTCTCCCAATAAATTTAAACTAGTAGTGTGACTGTTCCTGTAGGCTTGAATCTCTCCCAGCTGCAAATGTAACTGAGTCCAGATCTCCCCTTTCCTTGTTAAATTTGAAAAGAATGACCTGCTGCTTCATTTTAAGAGGGCCATGTCCTTAGTCCTTATGAGGAATTCCAGACTGGATTGTGACCTGCCACTAGTCTGCATGGAAGTGCATGGCCTGAAGACTCAGGGCAGGAGGGAGTTAAGATACAACCTCTCTTCATCAGTTCCTCCTGACTTGGGGTATTATTACTGAACTGCTTTGTGTACTAGCAGTCATGAATTTTATCATTAGACACTTAACTCTTTCCATGTAATGTATGGGGAGTTTTGGTACCTGACTCAGGGCTGCTACAGGAACAGGGGATTTTAAAACTGCTTTCAGTAATGATGAATGGGTTAACTTAAGCCTTTACTGAGTTGGTGCTAACTCATTAAGTCAACTGTCTGCCTTGCCTTCACCAGGATTTTATTTCATATTAACTGACTCAAGATACAACCCTTTCTTTCAAATGGGCACAGAGCCCTTTGGAACACAAGAAGAGACCTATGCAATCAAAGCTTTTTCGAGTATCAGATAACGTGTTGTCTAGGACTTGTCATTTTTTAACACAGAAATAAACTAGAAAGGAGAACTGGAAAGGACAGACCTATTGAGTGTCAATTAGGTTTAAGGTTCAATGACAGGATGTAATATAAGTCACTTTGTGTACAAATGTTGCCATTGATTTTCTGTTTAACAGTATTGTCTTCATTCTCCAGCAATTACTGTGCCTGCTGCTAAGATCTTCCTCTTTAATGCCATCTATAGATACAGCTTTTTTTCAAAGTTCTGCCTTTCTGTGCTTATGTGCCTGATTTTCATACCGAATTATTGTGATCTGTCACCTCACTTTAGATTAACTTTCTAAATTCCTCATATTTCAGTATATTAAAGGGCTAAAGTCATAAATCAAGAATGTCACTGGACCACATCCTTCTATTTCAGGAGAGGAGCTAACTTGCAGTACAGTGAAAGAGAATCTTCAGTGTCTCAATGAAAACGTTACACTTTATTCCAGGGTTTGCATAGACAGTTATTAAAACAATCTACAAGACATAATTTTTATTTAGACTTCTTAATGAACTTTGCCAGGAAATATCTCTGTTCCTCTTTCCCACACAAATGCAATCTGTTTGTTTTAGTACAAATACTTTGAAGCATATGGAAAGTTTAACACACCTAAAGAGTATTTGAAATTAAAGTGGGTTTGCTGTGTTCAGTCATATGTACTTCATTATTTAAAAGCTTTTCCTACATACAGCTGTACAAATTTCACCTTGTAATGAGGAAATATGCATGCATTAGGTACTGTGTGCTGAAGAACTTTTATATATAAAACTCAGAGAAAGGCAGTTGACTGTAGGATTGATGGAGATACACTAGAGTCTGAAATAACCATTCTTGTGAACATTATAAGCTCAAAAAGCCTTACCATGAAAAAATATTTGAACTTTGCACTCCTGGCACTCTACAAATTTCAATTATAAAGTAGTAATTTAATCAAACTTATCTTCCTGCTCTAAAATAGAATTTGAAGACGCAACTACAAGAGTGGCTTCTCTTTCTTCTCTTTGGTCTTTTATTTTTTAATATATGCCATTGTTAAACACCAAACTGTTTTTTACAGATTTTATATTTTGAATCTCTATAAGGTTCAAGAGATCCACAGTGTGCTCAGTGGTCTTCTGATGCTTCCTGGAAATAGTTTAATTATGTGCAGTTGTCTTCACGTCAAGTAGGCAGGACAGTAACCAATAACACCCTGTGTCCCCGTTGAGCTTTAAAATTGAAACCACGCTTTCAGAACACTGCCCTAAATTAGCTTTCACACCAGTCAAATTGCACCACACAGGCGACCTCAGGTCTGCTGCCTGAGCTACATCTAATAATGCATACATCATAAAATGCCCATAATTGTCCACAATCTGCTTTTCAGCTAACTCTTTCATATCTGAAAAATCAGCAACCTTCATAAAACTTACATGTTATTTATCTCTGAGCTTTTGTAGCATACTAAGCTCAATGAAAATGTCATTATTCTGTTGAGATTAATGTATATAATTTAAAATTATTTTTTACCATCGGTGTGTTGTTCTGTGATGAAATTAAAATAGTACATATGTACAATGTGACAGTTACAGTGGAGGTAGAGCTTAAAAGCTGTGACAAGGCATTTCCTAACAGTTTCTACAGATGTATTCACATCTTCACTTCACTTGTTTTAAAGCCACTGTGATTAAGGAGCCTTAAAACATTATTTCCTCTGTGAATATAATTCCATCCTTGAAGTATTTTCTATTATTTTTTTTGTGTGTGTAGGATTACGTTGAGTCATGGAGTCACAAACCTTTATGTTTCTACCATCCGTCCTTCTCCCCCTCTCTCTCCTTCTGTTTGTCTGTCTGTCTTCCTCTCCTTGTCCCCTTACCCCTCTCCATTCTGGGGTGTGTGTGTGTGTTTGGCAACTTGTCTTCAGAGAAATTTGAAACAATGGTAATGAATGACAATGGAATGTATTAGTGTGCCATCACAGGCTGCTGTGTCTCAAACAGAAGGAGCAATCAATACCTTGCAGAATATTTCAAAGACTTATGATCCTTTTGCCAGTGCCATATCCTAATTGTCTCACCTTCCTTTCTTCACCAGCCCATGTGAAATCTGCTCTTCCCTGGAATTTCCCATGTGATTCATGTCTTCTGCTTCTTTGAGACTTCCCTTTTAGCTGGTTTCCTCATCCAAGTAATTTCTGCCTGCAATGTAGATGTCCAAGCAATTGCCTTAGGAATGTCCTGCTTTCTCATGTCCTCCTCTCAAGAGAAGAAGCCAGAAGAGCTCCTCCAGAGCCCAGCTATGCCTCTCAAGGAAGATCCAACCTGTCCTTATTCCTGGCTTCTTCGATTTTCCTCAGTCTTATGAAAGGAAGAAAAATATCCTAGTTTCAGGAATGAAAAATATCCTCCTTAAGAAATTATTTAAAACAAAAATTGAAAAATATCCAAACACTTTAAATTTTTTTCTTATTTCATGCTTCTCTATTAGTGATGAAGGATACATTTTTAAGTCTCTGAGCCACAGCAGTGTTTTTGAAAATGAGACAGTCTTGTGTTCTTAAATGATTACTACCTTTGAGAATTTAATCTGTTGGGAGGATCTATGCCCAGTGTCATTAATAAAAACTAATTTAAGAGTATTTATCTCCAAAGGAATAAAAATATTGATTTTTTTCACAGATATTAAGTATTTCTTAGTTTTCAATGTCAGCTTGAAAACAAAGTGGAGAGAAGGAAAATGCTACCAATTTGCTAGTGTATTTCATATTTGAAAAAGCTGCTCAAAGTTAATGGATACTTTCCTGTAATTATTTCTTTAATATATTCTTGGAATTATTTGTGGAAGCACATTTTCCTTTTATAACCCATGACTAAAGTTTCCATGGATGGTCTTTTATTTTCTTTGTTTATTTGATGCTATATTACATACTCCCCACTCCGTGAAATCACAACAGGAAAACAATTGATGAACTTGCATTCCCTGCATGTTGCATTTATTATCCAGACAGGAAAGACATAAGTCATGCTGTCAGCAGGTAATGAGAGTCTTTCTTTCTATCTGCAGATTCCACAGCAGTACTTTAGTCATGTTTTGTATTTTGTACCGTAACAATTCTTTACATGAGACATCTTTCCTTTCACGGTTCCCTTCTCTCCCATTCCTTGCTACCTAAGATAGCTATTGAAATCTTAAATTAATAAGAATATAGAGCTACAACTCATCCACTCAGAAGCACAATAATGGTTGTAAATGACAAACCTTGCTTTGATGTATTATTTAAAAGTGTAGTGTTGCTGCCTTGCAGCTATTCTCTTGAGAGCTTTAAATATACTGTCTGCTGAGAAGCTTTTGTGTGTGTTTTTAAATGCTGAAACAAAAGATCACCAGCATGACTTATAATCATTAGCTCTGCTCTTGCTAATTATAGCTAGTTGGAGAGAGACAGTTAATTATTGCTTTGTCTATTTGTCAGAAAGCTTTCACTTCATGTTTGTTAGCCTTTTTCCAGTCTTTGAACCAGTGTTTTACCATAATTCAGTTACATTGGTCTACTGCCATTTCACTCAGATTACAAACATGCAGATAATCTGTTCTTGCTAGCAAGAAAATTCAACATCAAGAGTAGTAGATGGACTAAAAGACACAGAAGCAATCACCTCACTAGAATTAATGTATGAAATGAGAGCCTAGAGAAGGAACACATGTTATCTGGTGGCTTGTAGATTAATAATTAAATGGTAAATCTAACTGATTTTGTCATTGAAGTTGAACTTCTGTATCATGAGAAAGGGTTCAGCTGAACGTGCAGCTGAAATCGAGTGTGGTTTGAATGAAAGCACCACCAAGTGCGTGTTCAATCCACAGACTTCACTGAGCCAGGTTGAACTCTTGAGGAGACTGGGCTAAATCTAGATAAGGAGCAGAAGGCTGGTTTCTGATAAGAACAGGAATGGTGGAGTTGCAAGACCTGGGCTGTTTTCCAGAAATTTTTTTATGGTCTTAGGCAGATCAAATCACAGAAGCCAATGAGGTGGAGACATACCTTTTAGAAGAGAAAGGGAAAAACTATTATCTATCTGAACACAAATGAATTATTCTCGTCAGTCTTTGTATTGGATAACTGTGAATCAGATACTGAAGGTTTTTTGCCATCTAATAACCCTGTTCAACATTCACATTAATAAATTAGGTTAGTAGGTAATTTAGATTATTACATTTATCAGTACATTAGATTAAGACAAAAATGTCCTGGGCCTGTATCCTCTGATTCATCTTACAGCAAGATAATAATTCAGTTCTTGAGTCCACTGACCTGAAGTTTCAGGAAATAGTTATGACATAGCTTCTAATACTTTGGTTGGTTACTTAAAACACTGATGATATGTTTAACTTCTGCTTCTCTGCATAGGACTAGGTCCTATTTTCTTTCCAGTTTCACTCATACAGGAATTGATGGTTTCACTGCACAAAAACATAGAATTCTGAGCTTTTCTGTGAATGTATTGGTTGATTTCATAGTTCTGTATTTCAGATTGCTTTCACACATGGTCATACACTAGGTTTTTCAGTAAAAATTATCTTTAATTTTTACAATTAAATTTTATAAAAAATAAACACAGAATAGCAAATATCTAAAAAAATGTTAAATCAGTACTGTTACATTACCAAAAAGTCTCCAATAGAATTTAACTTTCATTTTGCTGGTTGAATTTCACATATATCTGCCATTCAAGATAGCTAGCAATTTATTTATCACCCAGATAGATTTATTTTTTCAGGAATGACAATTTATTCTGAATGTTTTACACAAAATGTGGACATTTTCACATGTGTTCCCTTTCATGGTATCTCTGCAATATACACACACTGTGTGGAGAAAGCAGAAGTAAGCATTCTGAAATCTCCAGGTCACAAGGAACAGGAAGAATGGGACTATTGAGTATTTCTGCTAACCTAAGTGTGACGGATGCACTCGACCTCTTAACCAAGCTAGCAGTAGTTTGGTACAGGCTCCAAAGGAGGTAAAGGCCTGAGCTGTGGCCGGGCCAGCAACTCCTCTGGTCCCAATCTGTTCTCTGAGAACCCACAAGGAAGCTGAGTGTCGCAGTGACTATCGATGCATATGAGCTTGGAACACTGATCATGCGATTGACACATGAATAGCAGGTGGCTTTTCCAAGACTCATTTATCAAGGAACAAAGAAAGTTGTGGGTACAAGGAGCCTCATGCATATCTTTCCTATCACATGTAATTTGACTATGAGCCAACCACTTTATCTATAAATATGACAGCCAAAATGAGCCTTCTTTGAGCTCTCCCTGCTAGGCAGCGTGGCTGCATGGTGGTGATCTCCTCTTGAGCTGGGACAACTCTCAAGTTTGCTCCTCGAGGCAGAGAGACCTTTTACCAGTGGCAGATCATTGGTAAGCGACCGATATTGTGCATAACGTTGTAGTATGGTAACATTGATTTTGTCTTGGTAACTTTGATTGCATGCTGAATTGATATGTAATATCAATTAATTGTTATATAATTGATATATATAATCCCTTAGATATAAACCGTTGTCCAAGTCTGAGACTAAGATTGGACCCAGCCGCACCTAAGCTCCATCAGGAGTTTAGAAAGCAAGGGGGTCTACTATGAACCTTGTTACTCAATGGGAGGGTCTTTCTTATTCTTCATATTCCTTCCATTAGACATAAACCGTTGTCCAAGTCTGAGACTAAGATTGGACCTAGCCGCACCTAAGCTCCATCAGGAGTTTAGAAAGCAAGGGGGTCTATTCTGAACCTTGTGACTCAACGGGCCCTTTTGTATCCTTGGTCTCTCTGTGAATCACTTTAACTTGCGTGCAACCCAATTTTCCCATGTATGTTTCTTCCATGCAGTAATTAATAGTGTGAACCTTGCCATCAAACTTTGTTAAGTTGCACTTTTATAAATCACATTAAAATAACTTTTGCTAATACCTTTGACGGTGATTTTTTAAGTGATCTAAATCACTAATTCATGACACTATGCAAGAAACAAAAGAATGTTCCTATATGTTTCCCTATACTTGAGAATTCACAGACAAACTCTCAGAAAGATGGGATGATTCAGAGAAATAAGAGTTAAGAAAAAAATCCATGATAGTAGAGGTAGGTATTCCCCAAGAATGCTGGAACAATGCCCAGGAAGTGAGAACCCACTGATCCCACTGACAAGATGCATTGTCCAACAGATGTTCTAGCAGTAACATAACTATTCTGAGGATGGTTTGTTGTTAATTATAATAATATCAGAATTTTATTTATTTTTAACTGGCATCATTAACTGGTATCTGAATTTTGCAGAATAATTATAGTTCAAAACTATTCTTTGGCTGTTTCTCAAGGTTACAGCTCTCCTGTATTGTCTAAAATTCTTATAATTATGACTGGCTCACTAGCCTCAACATTCCTCTGAAAATATATGTTTTGTTTGGAAAGCTGCTTTTTTTCCATCTCAGTAATGACAGAAAAATAAGTACAGTGAAACTTCTTCATTTATCTTGCTAGAATTTCCAGTGTCTTACCGAGGGTGGGAAGCTTGACAAATATACACTGATTGTACTGTGGAGTGCATGGAGAAAGCAACTAGCTAATAGCTAAAAATAAAGTGTATCAACAAGTCATTAAAAATTATATTTAAAAATCTGTAGTCCACTGGTACAACTAAATAATCTGAGATGCCCAGAGCTCATAGGTATAATGTCTCTGGTCATAACTTCCAAACCTGACTGCTATGTTCAGTTGAAGAATTTTGTTATCTTAGAAAAAACAGACTTTTTCTAAACATAAGGCTCCTAAAGGAGAGAACAATAAGAGTCACCACCATGATATGGAAATATATTCAAATATCTAAATTGAATTAGCACAATTAAACAAATAAGACAAAACATAAAATTATATTAATAATCACCTGGACTCATGTTTTCTTATGAAACATACTGTTGTCTCTGTCTACTGTTCTGGGATATTAACTTGCCTATGTGTTTACATGACATCTTTAATAATGAAACAGAGTATAACTAGACTGAGGATAGATCCTCCAGCGATGAAGACTACATTATGTTACAATCATCTTGCTGTGAAAACAGAGAATCTCCTTGAAATTACGTTACTGTCTTACCACAAGCTGGAGGATATAAACCCCACCATTTTTGCATCTTTGCCCACTCACTTCTTAAAAGACCAAGATATCACATCACTTTCAAGAAAATTGTGGCTATATACATAACAAAAAAGGAACAATTCCCTTAGTCTTCCCAAAATTGTTTCTCTTCAGAGGCCTCCCCTACTAATGAAGTGCCTTGTCTGTCTATTTTTATCACAGAAGTCTTGAGAACTGATTGGGTGCCATTGCAGTTAATTTGTTTTTATTTATAGATTGATAGTATATTGTGTGATACACCAATCTTAGCAGTTTGTAATCTAAGAATATTTCTGTTCTAAAACTAAATTTCTTCACAAATTGATTTAATTTACCTTAACTCTGACAGTTTTACCTTTTTTCAGACCCCTAAAAATGCCTCCAGAGTAGTTTTTAGTTTGCTCTGTCCAGGCATGAACCAGCTCCAAACTAGAAGCCATATTTGCATTTGTTACATGGAACCCAGACTAACACATCTAGCAAAGTTTATTAGGTAAGGGTCAAAGTTGCATTAGCAACAGTTATGTGATTTCTTATTTCTAGTTCACATGTGGCCAGCTCACAGCTTCGTCACAGTCCACGGCCCTTGCCTCCACATTTCTTGTTGTCATATCTTTACTTACATGACCACCGATTAACATTAAACAGTTGATGAGCATTAAAGAGTTATAACAAATTAGTAAAAAGAAGATTGCAGACAAAAACCTTTAAAATGAAACTGCCACAACTGCAGGCATTGATTGTCTGGAGGACAAATAAGCCAAGTGCTGGAGGAGAATAGCAACTGCCTGATGCTCCCTCCGCTATCCTCTTTAATGGTGTCTTCTGTTGGAACTGGAAGTAGTTATGCACAAACTATGTTACACAGTAATGGACTTTGAGCAATCTGATCTGAGATGAAGAAGGTAACCTGTGCCAGATTTGTGAGCTATGAGTAATATAAAGGTACGTCCAATATGAAATATAAAACTCTGTATACTATTAATAACATGCATGCTATTAATATGTGTGGTAATATAATGTTACATGTTATATGTATATTAATAAATTTTATATATTACAGGCTCCATCCAAGAAAAAAATGGAGTTAGCACTGCAAAACCACCTAATACAACATACTTTTCTCAGAACATTTCCATCAGAGTATATATATATGTGTATATATATTATATACACACACATATATGCATATATATGTGATTTATATGATATATACACATATATATACACATACACACAAAAAAAAGGGAAAGCAGAGGTATAGTGTAATGCAAGCAGAGTTTTTTTCTGTTTTGGTCCCTCACCAGATGTGTGTTACAGACTTGATAGGAAGAAAGACAGTGCACTACCACTTTCTGGCAATCCTTGGATGGGCTGCAAGACTGGTGAGAACTCTCTCAGACAGTTTCTTCAACAGTGTTGAAGTTGATATAGAATTACATATGGAGTCCATAGACACTAACAATTCTTATGCAATGAGAAAAGTGGACAGTTCTTTTCCTCTGTTATCTTCAGCTGGCATAAAATTAAACTGAATCCACCAGTTTAGAAAGGAAGCATATTTTAACACCCTCAAATATCGCAGGGAGGTTTATTCACAGGTTTGGGGGTTTTATCAGATTAGACGACTCTAATAGGATATACTAATGTTGTCTGGGAAGGGGGATGCTGTGAACTTAGTAATACTGTGTCTTCAAATGGAGAGATAAGTGAAAGAGTTTCTTGTGAAAACACTGTTGGATATATCAATTCCTGTAGTGAGAAGAGGGCAAATTTAGTTAGAGCCAAAGCCTTCTGATTGATGAGCAAAAAAGTGGATATTTGATATCCAGTTGATACTATATGAGAAATCACCACTGAAGTCACTATGTGATCCTTGAGTTATGTCTTTTTTTGGTTTTTGATTCCATAAATATTTTAGCAAACAATTTTTTTTCCAGTAGAAATGTACATGGAAAGAAGATATCTTAACTGAGTGTTTAGTTATAATCCCAAAATGTTAAACTCAAATCTAAATTTGTGCACTTAACATTTCAGTAGAGACAATGTCTATGCTTTCTAACCAATGCTGGTTTTAAACTGTATATTTAAGATTTATATCAGTGCATCAGCTGAGTATTACACACCACTTGACATACAGTGTTCAATAACAGAGATTGCTGCTCCACTTTTCCTGTACTGAGAGATAATGCCTTTTCAATATAATTACAGAATGACAACAGAAGTGGAAGCTCTCAGCCAGAGAGATGTGCTAAGGCTGCAAAAAATCTATGGGATTGATTTGCAAAATGAATTTATTTTAATTGTGTTTACAATAATTTTATGTTGGCTTTCTGGTGTGAATAAATACTCTATAAAGGTCTTTATGCAAATAAGTGATGCAGACTCATTTGGAATCCTGCTTGCAATATGGGTTACCTTGCTTTGAAAAGGATACTGAAAAATTAGACAAGTTTAGGGATAGGCAATAAGAAAGACAATGAGCATAAAAAAAAAATAACCAAAGCTTTTTATAAGAAAATAGTTTTTTAAATTATTTGGATTACTTAATTTAAACAGGACAAGGGCATAAAGATGACAAGCATATTTCTTACATAAAGAGGAGAAGAACAGAGTATTATTGTAGCGGATTGATGCACGGACTCCGACAGAGGGTAAATCGAAGACCCTTTATTGAAATATTACATGGCTTATATACTTTCTAATTGTTTACACTTGCGCTACTGAGAGAACTCTTATCAGTTTATATGTCTTGTTCACGCATCCTTCATGCGTCCCTTCAGCTAATACAATTGGCTATCTTTTTGCAACTTTGCAGTTCCTTCCTTCACAACAGAAGTCACGCGCTCGCCTATCTCCCTCCAATCCTGTCCACCCCTGCTCCAGACACACAGCCTCCTTCCCTCGGACATGACCTGGACCCTCAGTACTTCAATCTTGTTAACCCTTTCACTCCCACAATGCCTAATTCCTCCTCAATTCCCCCTTTTTGTTTTTCAACAACATATATTTTTTGCACTATTTTCTGCAGCATTCCTTGCACACGTGACAATAAACAGGGTAAAAACAGCAAGATACATAAAAATATACCAATAACCAATAACTCAGTTTTTAATAATGATTTAAGCCACCCACTTATCTCAATCCTCAAAGCAGGCGCTAACATTACTGGTGGTAGAATTACATTTACCTGCAGCTAGCACTCCACTTGCTTCTTTTTGTATTAACCCTACCTCATCTATAGGCAATCCTACAAGACATGTATGGAATGGTTGTTCTGGTTGTTCCATGGATACACAAAAAGCAGTTTGATTCAGCGTTCGCGCTAAAGACACCCATATGTTGCTACTGTTCGAGGTTATCGTTGACATGGGGTTCGCTGCTGTTATGGTCGTCAGCGTCAGCAGTCCCCATGTCATTAGCAAGGGCAGGCTTGTTGGTGTCTTCATGATTCACTTTTTCAAGGGCTGGTCTTACACATCGAGCAGGGATCCAGCATGGTCCTTGCTCTGTGGAGACACAAGCATATCCTTGACCCCATGTTATTAATGTATAAGGTCCTTCCCATTGTCCTGATTGTAGAGACCGTACCCACACTTTAACATCCTTGCTAGATACATCTATCCTGTCGGTCGAACCAAAACTTAAAAAATGTTGAACAATTGGTGGTCGCTGTTCCACTGTGGCCTCCCTAATATCTAAATAATTTAGGGTATAAACTGTTTTCCATAACCATACTTGAGGGCTTTCTCCCACCATTCCCCCTTCTTGTTTTTCAAGCATATGTTTTAGGGTTTGGTGACTGCGTTCAACAATAGCCTGGCCTTGTAGGGAATGTGGAATGCCTGTTACATGTACTACACCCCATAGCTGTAAAAAGTGTTGGGTTTTCTGGCTAATGTACCCGGGCCCGTTATCTGTTTTGATAGTAGATGGCACCCCCAGGGCTGCGAAAGCTGCAGTCCAGTGTCCAATTACATCTTTTGCTTTTTCTTCAGATTCTGCAGTTGCCCATAAAGCGCCCAAATAAGTATCGATAGAAATGTGCACCCATTTTTGTCTTCCAAATTCAGCTATATGAGTGACATCTGTCTGCCATAATTGTAATGTGTAGAGACCTCGCGGATTTAACCCCGTTTGGTGGATGGCAGCAAAAGGTTGACAATCCGGGCATGCACGTACAATGGCGCAGGCTGTATCCCAAGAGAGGCCGAATTGTTTTCTTAGTGCTTTAGCTGACTGGTAAAAAAACTCATGGGATAGCTGGGCTTGTTTTATAGTTTGTGGTACTGGGGTTGCCCAAACTGGAGCGGTCAAGCGATCTGCTCCATGGTTACCTTCCGCGATAAAACCTGGTGGATTTGTATGGCTCCTGGTGTGTAGTACATAAAAATCGTTTTGCCTACGATTTAGCTCATACCATAATTGTTTAAATAGAGAGAACAGCTGTTCGTTATTAACATGTTTTAACCATGCTTTCTCTAATCATTGGACTACCCCACATACGTATTGTGAATCAGTCACTATATTCAATGGTTCACTCCATTTTTGGAATGCTTTTATGACTGCTACTAATTCCACTATTTGAGGAGTGCCTTGGACCACATGGGACTCTTCCTTCCAATGTTCCTCTTCTTTCCAAACTATGACTGCTCGGCCTGTTTTTCCTGACCCATCGGTAAACACAGTAATTCCAGAGACTGGTACAGGGCTGCATCTGGGTTGAGCAACTATTTCAATATCTTTAAATGCCATAAATAATTTATGAGCTGGCATGTGGATGCTAAGTGTTCCCGCATATCCTAGCAAAGCAGTTTGTAACGGTATGCTATTAGCTAAGCTCCAGTCCAAATGTTCTTTTGTCAATGGAATGTAAATTGTATGCACTTCCTCACCTCGTAACTGTACAGCACGTTTCCGCCCTTTACGGGTTAACATCACAAACATTTCCACTCTGGTAGTAATAGTTTTCACAGGCTGATATGGCAAAACCACCCATTCTATCAAAAGCAAAGGATCATTATTGGTTGCTACCCATTGCCCCAGTAGAGCTAACGGCTGGGTAATAGTGTTAATGATATAGAGCTGGAGGCCATACCTGTCATGCACGTGATGGGCTTGTTGTGACTGTGCTTGTTCGATGTGAGCCAAGGCCTCCTTCGCTTTGGGAGTCAGTATACATTTGAAATCTAGTGCGGGATCACCTCTTAATAGATCAAAGAGAGGTTGTAGTGTATCATTTGTGATTCCCAGCAAGGGTCGAACCCAATTAATGGCACCAAGTATTCTTTGTATATCGTTTGGAGTGTTGACTTCCCACTTCAAGGGCACTCTCTGAGGTTCAACAGCGTGTTCCATGATTTTCCACCCTAAGTAACGCCAGGGGAGTTCCTTTTGCACCTTCTCAGGTGCCATTGTAATCCAAATTTCTGTAATGCTTGAACTGTATCTTTTACTAGTAACTGTATATTGTCTACAGAAGCCCCAGAGATGAGTATATCATCCATATAATGATATATTAGTATTTGTGGGTATTGTTCTCGAACCCCAGAGAGTGCTCTTGCGACATATATTTGACATATCGTGGGACTATTTTTCATGCCTTGAGGCAAGACCGTCCAGTGATATTGCTGCATGGGTTCGCTGTTGTTAATTGAGGGAACTGAAAAAGCAAATTGAGGGCAGTCTTGGGCCGCTAAAGGAATTGTAAAAAAGCAGTCCTTCAAGTCCATCACTATTATTGGCCAATTCGCAGGAATCATAGTAGGAGAAGGGAGTCCCGGCTGCAAAGCCCCCATGCTTTTGATCACTGCATTGATTTGCCTCAAGTCATGTAACAATCGCCATTTACCGCTTTTTTTCTTTATAACAAACACAGGTGTATTCCATGGACCTGCAGTTGGAACAATGTGAGCTTGTTGTAACTGTTCTTGCACTAGTTCATTCAGAGCGCGGATCTTTTCGTTTGTGAGGGGCCACTGGTCCACCCAGACAGGCTCGTTAGTGAGCCATCGTAGTGGAACGGCAGGCCGCGCTCCAGTGACCCCCATTAGCTGCGGTATTCCTGCACCTCGCAAGGGGTCGCCATCTGGCCGTTCAAAATCAGTTACGGCGGCCATCTCACAGGCAGTCCGCCCATGTGCGTCAAACATTACCTTTTGTGTAGGTGTACATATTAACATGGATATCTGTTTAATATCATACAGGGTCAGTTCATAATTAAAAAACATGTTATTCAATAAATTCTGTACATATGGTGACCCAAGACCATAATCCATAACATTTTTTCGCAGTTCTTTCACTAGTCCAAACGGCAACCCCTGCCGTTCTGCCCGCCCCTGAGCGTCTCGAATTACAGGACACGCTATGAGAGCAGCAATATCATGGTCACCGCTTTTTTCGGCTTGTTGCCGCAACTCCTGCCAATGTTTCCTTGGATTATAATCTGTTTCAACACATTCAAAGTCCCATCTATTTTTCTCCTTGTACGGGTCCTCTGCAAATGACAAATCCATATTCATAGGTGATGGTGGCAGTGGAAAATCGGGCGAGGGAGGTGCAGTGGGAGCTAGTTCGTTAGCTGTGGCAGCCGCCGCTTCTTTTTGTCTTTCTCCTACAGTGGCTGCTGCAGCAGCAGCTGTTACAGTGCGATCTGCCTTTAATTGCTTTAATGAGTCTGTAACTAAGTGCCATGTTGTTAACAAGCCCATGGCACTGGAATCCCCCCTAGTAGCCGCGTCCCATAAAACCTGTCCAGCTATTTCCCTTGTACATATTTCAAATATCTCAGTCAATTCTGGAGCTACACCTCGGCCTTTAAGCCAGGCGAGCAGCATGCACAGTTGCGTCTCATTATACTTAATGCCGCGCTTTTCTAATATCTTCTTAAACACAGTTACGACCGATTTTTCTTCTGCAGACATTGTTGCCCCCATTGTCCCTGGCTGCTCACCTGATCTAGGTGATTACTTTGTCTGGACTTCTCAGCTCTCCAACCGCTGATTACACGTTCAGCCAGGCTCCGCTACTGGTCGCTCTTTCCCGCGATTCTGTCCCGCAGACTTCAAGTCCCCTGTTCGGGCGCCATTTGTAGCGGATTGATGCACGGACTCCAATAGAGGGTAAATCGAAGACCCTTTATTGAAATATTACATGGTTTATATACTTTCTAATTGTTTACACATGCACTACTGAGAGAACTCTTATCGGTTTATATGTCTTGTTCACGCATCCTTCATGCGTCCCTTCAGCTAATACAATTGGCTATCTTTTTGCAACTTTGCAGTTCCTTCCTTCACAACAGAAGTCACGGGCTCGCCTATCTCCCTCCAATCCCGTCCACCCCTGCTCCAGACACACAGCCTCCTTCCCTCGGACATGACCCGGACCCTCAGTACTTCAATCTTGTTAACCCTTTCACTCCCGCAATGCCTAATTCCTCCTCATATTATAACTGTAAAAAATAACAGACAGTTTATCAAGGATTTGTCATCCAAGCTCAATATAAGAAATTGTCCTATGAAATGCAAAGTTAAGGAATTCAACAGGAAATATCTCTTTATAGAATATATATAATTGGATCATTTAGATATAACATTTGGGAAAGATGAGCACTAATTGTTTTCAGAGGGATGATACTGTACTAGATGGATTTTCAGTCTGATTTTTGTATAGCAATGCTTAGTCCTCATACTAAAATAAAATGTGTAAATGGAAATACACTACAATTTAAGTGAAAAGCAAAATGAATATTAAAAATATAAAACCCTCATATGCTACAATACTTAAAAAATAGACACCTGTCCAACTGAAATAAAATAATAATTTCCAGATTGTTGAAGACAATTTTTTTTTGGAGCAGAAGCTTGAATGTTCATACCTACTAGACCTAAGAAAGTATAAATAATTTAGAGAAATGGTTGCCACTGAATTCAGGACCAGATTCTTAATGTCTATGAATTTTCTTCACTTGTTTTTAACAAAAATTGCAACAAAGAAAGACCTTTATATGTATCTAATCACAGGATTTTTTTGATTGATATTAAAATATATTCACAAAAATATGAATTTGATTTTGGGTCAACCTATTGCAAAGAATATCCAGATTTTTTTTTTTATTTAAAGTTTTGGCACATGTCCATTTGTCTCCTGCATTGCAAGGCTGTCTAAATTTTGCTATATTCTTACAGATCTCAACAGCCTTTTATCTTCAACAAGAGACCTGCCATCCAGGTCCTAAAAAAGCCAAGTTTACTGATACTTCTGAGGAAGAGATTGCAGTGTAGAACTGGTGACTGCAAGTCGAGGGAGGAAGTGACCTGTAAGAGCATCAACACAAGGAAAAAGCCAGATAGTGTAGGTTTCTCTCTGATATCTCTCTTTTCACTCATCCACTTACTTCATGTCCTGTAGCAGGAACAACTCAATCCCACTCTCTCTTCCTAGGACAACAACATTCCATTTTGCATATGCTGATGGGAATGTCGGAATTGGCTCTGACAGCTCTTGTAGATGGAAGAGTAATACTGAGCGGGTTATAGAAATTTTTAGTTTGTTGCAAATTGCAGCCAGTGTCTTTTCTGGATATTAAAGTGTCTATTAAGGTGAAATAGCCCATAAAAGAGACCTCAGAGTTTGTAGATGGGCACAATATTTATGTGAAACATAAAGACATAGGAAAGTTTCCGTTTTGATGCTATTTTACCATTTCAGCATTCACCGAGATTGAACGAAGATTGATCTGATTCTTTGAATAGGCTGAAGACAATTACATAGTTTTAAATTTTTTTCCCCATGTGATTCCTAAATTTAAAATTGAGTTACTTTTCTCTAGATTAAGCAATATACTGAAATATCCCACTAGGAATTACTTCTTTGTCACATGACAGGATTGTTTATTCATGGAAATAAAAAGCTCCCATGGAAACTTTTTATTCATATAAGGATATGATTTTCAGCACTGAAGCTCTCTGCTTGAAGAATGTTGAATAGTTTTAAACTTATAAAATGTTTTGAAGGGGAAAAAAAATTCACGAGCTTACTCTCACATTAAGTTTTTGCTGCTTTTTTTTGTCCTTTAAGATGTAAGCAGTATCCAACACTGAGGAAAACTTTTAATTGATAGTTGGGGATTACTCATTTTAAATAAGATATTAACACTTGTCATATAATTAATTTACTCATTTTGCTTTGTGAGCAGTCCTCACAGTTTGCCGTCTGTAATGAGTTGAAGGTACGCCCATGAGAAAATTATATCCAGTTTTCTGAAGTGTTTGTGAAACGTGAGCAGTACCATGCTGAGGGCAATTTCTTGTTTCGTTTGCAGCTCTCTGGCAGAATTCTGCAAGGAATTTCAAAGGTCAGATTTCGATGCTGCTGCACCAGAAAGGAACAATCTTTTTTTTTCCTTCCCAGGTGAAACTGAATTAATACATTTGGATAATGGATATCCTGCTGACAGGAGAATTAATTCTTTTCATTTGAGAAGGTACTAGGAACTCAGCGAACTAAAATTCTACAGATTTAGTAAGGTCAAAAACATGGGACCTGTCTGTACTTTGTACTTATTTATTTTTATCTTTTAAACTTAAACTACACTAAGACCTCATTATTTGGAAATTAATTAGCAAATACAACTCTGTTTTGTTTTATAGGTGGATGTTTAACAGTAGCAGAGAAGATTGTTTCACCAACTTGTCCCTTATCAGTGAATAACTATTTAAAGGAGTCAAAACCGTCTGTAATTAGAATCATATTCCTTTTTAAATTTCAGAATTCCCAATTACAGTGATGAAGATCAGTGTAATTGTATCCCAAACAATAGCCTTAATTGGATTTAACCACCATTCTGGGGATCACTGCCTAGCACCATGATTTTCACAGAATTCTTCACACAGTACGCCACAAGTCATCTTTCCATTTAACAAGTATTTAATGCATATATATGCCTATACCAAACATCCTGTCTTGATCTGTTAATTTTCTGGTAGTTTTATGTTAGTGTCTCACTTTTTTTCTTCTGAGTGTAAGAAGACTATAAACCAGAATATTTTGTGGATGGAATATGAAGAAAAGGTTCATGGCTTAATGATCTAATCCAGTTGCCTTGTTTTCTGTCTTCACTAAATACATAACTAGGTTCTCTAATACCAGTGGAATTAGGACAAGAGTCTACAGTAACAGCATAAGGAAACTGTTTCATACTGTGCTTGTTTGATACACTGTAACGTTGCTCAATTTCAAATTTTCTTCTGGACTTCTTTAAGACCAAATGAAAGTTCTTAGCTAAAAGCTTGCTATACCCCCACACACATATGCATAAGTGTGATATGTGTTGCACAAGTATTTATCAAAACTTCTGCTAAGAACTTGCAGAACTGTCATACCATCATCATCTTGATTTAGTTTTGTGGTACAAGAGCTTATGCTGCTATAACCACTTCCAATGTTTTCCAGCTGGTGAAAAACTGTACAAACTAATGAGAGCATCTGGATATTTACAACACCATCTATAAGACGGCAGAAGCCCAATCCAATTTTTCAATAAAAGGTCAAGTTGAGTAATCAGTTTGCAGTCATGAATCTGTTGCATATCAACTCTCACCTTGTTCAGGGAAACACTTTTGATACTTCCATGAGCTGTAATTTTATGGAATATTTGTTGAAATTTATTTTCTGAGTAATTGGACTTCTATTTGTTCAGGAAACAAGAAGAAAGTAACTGTACCAAATAGACTCTACTACTGTTAGAATTTGTATATTTTAAGGCTTTTATTCTGACTAGAACACAAAAAAACCAACTTATTTTCAAAATGATTCCAACATGAATATAAAATATTATCACTAGATGACTGGAAAATTATGATTTAGTTGTCTTTTATTCCAACTCTGTGTTCTGTTTGCATGGATCAAAGAGATTACGCAAGAGACATTTATTTTTTCCCAACTAATTCAGACTGGAAATGATATAAACTTAGAGTTTTATTTGATTCTTCATTCAATACACAAAATTTCTAACATAACCCCTCTCCCACCCAAGTATCAGACAGCTACTGAAGAAACTCAAAATGAGCTTTGATAAGAGAACTGAAGTATCTGAAAAAGCAACTTATTGTTATAATTGTTTGCCTAGGCTATTTCCATTGTGGTTTGTTCATGTTCAGCACCATAAACACTGAAGCTACTTCCCGTAACTACAGAATGGCAATTTACCTTACAGCCTACATCTTTTCCTCTTTGCAACTTTTGGCCCTCACACACTTGGTCAGAGTTTGCAACAGCATGTACAAAGAATATTGATTAGGGGCTTTTATAGTCTTGAGCAGCCATGCAGAGTAACTACACATTGTGCAGAGTGAGGAAAGGTTTGCTCTGCACATGTAAGCCCAGACAGCTAGAAAGGTAAAAAGGCTTTTTGAGGAAATATAACAAAAGTTTTTAGCCATTCTGGTTCTTTTCACCCTATGCAAACATGACTAATGCAAGTGTTTATGTAGCCAAGAGATAAAGATATCAGGGAAGTGATCCAGCTAAAAGTAATTTTCTGGGTAACTTTTCAACTGGATTGGTTTCTCTTATCTGATAGTCTGTTTGCACTGCTACATGATGCTTGGGCCAACTGGCAATGTGAGGGTGGAAACAAGTGGCCAGGGTATTTTGGGAGCAGGTGGCCATTAATGGAACTAGATTAAAACCTGCTGATACTGACTGAATCTCTATGACCTTGGCTGTCAGCAAAGTCTTAACATGCACTATCTTTTGTCTTCCTGGGGTAGTTACCCCACTGCTTATTTTCAGATACCTGCTAAACCCTAATTTAAAACTAAAGAAAGACTTTGGGTTTTTTACTTATTTAGGTTGCCATTTGATGCCACTTTCCCTGAAGTAGTAGGGGAGTGAGGGTGAGTTGAGATGTGGGCATTGGACAAAGGTAAGTTTTCCTAGGGTGAGATGTAGGGAGAGGCTGCATCAAAAGAAACCTTGAATAACCAAAAAATGCTCCTACATGAAATAAACTAGTCTTTAAGCTGTCCGTGCAATGCACAGTTAATGTGATTTACTAGCTCACTTTCTCTGCCCCTGAGCTTTTTCATGCCTCTTTTTCCTCACTTTTCTCCCTGTCCTCTCCTACTCCTGGGTTGGTGGTTTTGTCACCTTTCTTGTGGTGCTTATTAGACCCTAAAACTTATGAAGTGAGAAGTCCATTATCTATGGACTTCTTTCTGTAAAATTCATGCTTGTTTCCATTGGTGGCCAGAGACTACAGATAAGTTAGTTAGATAAGAGAGCATTTAGCAAGGACTAAAGGGAAATGGGAAAGGATTCCCTCTTTTTGGGACCAACAAACTGTTAGGGCAGCTCACGGAATCTATTGAAAACGTATCAAGGGGTTAGAACATACTTTGCACATAATACACCAACACAAACCAACGTGCTATGACATACTGACACACTTCTGACCTTACGTGAGAGAGTAGATTGTGCACCATACCTTGGTGTAAGCATTTGAGGAGAACAAGTGATCCTGGGACTTGTTTAAACCACAGATTTTCAGCTGGGTGGTGCATGGTAGGAAGTGTATCCTCAATGGCCTTGCTTGGAGTCACTCCACATGTAACTGCACGAGCAACAATGCTTTGTGTTGTGGGACAAACAGCAGCATTTCTGGACACCCAGCAATGAAGGATGCCTGATATTTACAATAATGCTCTATTGCTGTGGAAAAGCCGTAAAATATATCCTTTATTAATATCTCACTATATCACTGAATCGACTATTAAATCCTGTATTACTGCAGTCTACTGTATCTTGAAAGGACTTTCAAACTCACAACAGTACTGACAGTTAAGGCCTATACTCAGAGGCTACACAGGAAAAAAACATAGTAGTCTTGATTCCAAGTTACCTGTGTACTATCCATCTAAAGAAATGAATTACTTTAATTTCACTGAGGTAGAGAGGAAGAGGAGTACCAGGGCCTGTGTCAGTCTTCATGCTTTATTCTACAACACAGCTCGCAAATTAAAGCAAAAACTCTTCCCTCAGTTGCAATGAAAGGGAAAAATATAGGGTTTTTTATTCTACATTCTAAAGGTCCTATTCTCTGGGAAGATATTAATTTTGGTGGAATTTTCTATTGGGTGAAAGAGACTAAAATGCTTCATTTTTTGCTGACGTCAATATCCTCTTTTGGCTGACCTACCATTGTGAGAATTTTTGCTCCAGCTTCTACATCTTCACCACAGGTGTATTTTATGAATGCACTGCTGTGCTTGAAGCAGATACATGATTCTGTTGGCATCAATAGATCAGGCAAATGTAGAAAGTGTGGTTTCTCCAAGAAAACCATCCCTCCTTACCACATCCAGCTCCTACTACATTATTCATTCTTTGAAACTTTTCTGTACTCTGTTATTTTCTAACTGTGAAAATTTCCAAACACTGAGATTTTCTACAAGTCAGGTATTTTCTTAGCTCTATTAGTGATCAGCTGTTTGCAATAAATATTCTTTTTATTCTTATCTTTCCTGCATGTGGGAGAGAAAGTGAAGGGACCTGGAAGGATGTCTTTGGAAGTCTAGATTCTCTAATGCCATCTGATTTAGCATCAAATGTCATTTATCATAGATGGAGAGGAATAGCAGCTTCTGGGTGATTTATATGACCTATTTAAATATCCGTCTTCAGATGAGGTGAAGTGGTTCATGGTGTCTCTGAAGTGCAATGTTTCTGAGAGCTGTAATCTGGAAAGGGAAAAAATAAATATTTAGAAACAGATTCTAGTGTCACACAGGTAGAATACAAGGGACATAAAATAATTTTTCTTGAAAGTTACATTTTAGTTTATGGCTATAAGTAGTCAGTGTAAGAGTTATAGGAAAGCCTTTACATGGAAAGAAAGAAAAGACCAAAAATCATTTTTAGGCAAGCCAAAATCAGTTTTATCTGGTGACACCCTCCAATAATTTTTTTGGATTGATGCTGATATTCATAGACACAATGTTAATTCCCCCCCCCCTTTTAAATGCTTTTCCTCAGAGTTTTTATCTCATTAGGAATAGTTATATTTTTCTTCAAGTCCATGCATTAGGAAGTCAGTTGCTAGGTCAGTTGGAAGTCAGAAGAGGGAAGATGTGGCTGAAGGGTTTGCACTGCGGTCCTCTGAGCTTAAATGTTTTCCTGAATGTCTAATCTATTTTGTTTTTAGGGCTTGCCGTCCTTACATTCCACAGTGTAATATCAATCATTTTGGTTGTACTGTTTGATCCACATCTGTGAAGAGACCCTTCTTGTTCCAAAATAAGCAGGAGCTAGCTGTATCAGAGAAACTTGACTGGATTTGTACAAAATATTCAATAGTGGGAAATATTTCAATAAAGAAACTGTCTTATGAATTATTTATTCTCCAGTACCAGCTGTAAGAACTACATTCTCTTTCATGATTATCCAGAGAACTTTATGAGCAGTTTATCTATAAAACTCATAAGAGTAAATTATTTGATGTATGTCGTCTTCTTTAAATAAGCATGTGGAAATGAGGAAAAGAATGCAAAGTATAATAAAAAAAATCTTCATGGATTAAAATGCATTGTGTTAAAATATGTCATTTTAATTTACCATATTCAAAATCTCTTGGCTTTCTACAGGAGAAAGATTTTCCTCATGCAAAGGTAATGTATTGATTGTAATCGTGGCATTAGTCTTTCTCACTGTAAAAAAATTAATATCAGCTTATTAAAAAGTGCTCTCTTAATAACAGTATTGAATGTAAAATGTTATTTATCTCATGAATAGTTAGCATCCTCATTGCTAAAAAATACATCAAGACTTGTGTTTACTGTCCAGCTAGCTAATTAAGAGTCTTCCAGGTCAGAAACTTAAAGGAATTCATCTGGAGCCCGTTTACACTGATTATCTTGGTCTCTGGATCTGGTCCTAAATAAAAAATAAAAATAAAATAATAATTAAAAAAAGTTAGAATTTATTAATGTTCTCTATTTGTGAGCTTTCATTCAATAGTCAACTGATTTCCAAAATGGGAGTGTTTATTGTACTCTGATTTCCAAAATGGAAGTGTTTATTGTACTACAAGTGAATAGTACAATTCATCAAATACTCACCTGAGTATTTGAACTGAGTCGGGAATCCAGGACCTTACAGGGAAATAGAAAGTAATAACTAATGCAGTGCAACATAACTTCATTATTTCAATTGTATCCAAGGGAATTAGTATTTGCTGCATGTCTAAGCTGTAAAAAGGAGTCCTAAATGGGCAAACACAAAACCAATACTTTATCTAAAGCCATGAATGATTTTTTTTTTTTACTTCAAATATTTTAAAAAGTTCTAAATTTATCATGCCTTTGGGCCCTTGATAGCTTGTTCAGTGGGATTTTATGTGAGGTAATGTTAGGTTTGGTGTTAAGACACAAAATAAGAAGGTATTTTGATTAATGTTCATGAAACTATGGACTTCTAATCCTTGAAGAGTCACCTAAAGAGAAATCTTCTTTTAAATGCCGGCCACATGGATTTGGTTATTCTTTACTGGTAATAGTTCTGAATTGATAATGAAAAACACTAGCAATTACTTTTCAATAACTAATATTTATTTTGTAACCAGGAAAAATAAAGATACATACAAATGAGCACTGGTTTATTTGAGAACTCAGTGTACTGGGAATCTATGGCTAAGATTAGGCCTGGGATGAAATTATTCTCTTCTGAAGGAAAAAAAAGGTGCATACTTTGATGACTTATATTATTCTAAAGAAAAGAAAAAAAAATTTGGACCAAATCTTTTTATGTTTAGAAACTGAAAGGGGATTTTTCCCACCGCTGGTAAAGCCAATAAGCAATTAGAAAAATAAGCTGTCTTCTTCTCTGTTCTGTGGCAGCCTTAGAAAAATACCAAAGCAAGGAAAAATCACACTCTTTGCCACATTAATATTTCTGAGCAGGTGCGGACTCATATATTCAAAGGGAATAGTGAATAATGAAGAAGCCTCAGTATTCAGCAGCCTTTCTCATTTCTGCATTTTATAGTATTCATCACTAGCTGTCCCTGTTTCTGCTTTATCCATCATTGTTTAAAGCAAACAAACAAACGCAAAAGAGTTTCTCAAAGACTAAATTAGCTCACAGTTTGTTGGAAAGCATGACAATACACAAAACAGATACAGGCCTGTTAGGAGATATATAGAGGTTACAGCCCTATTAGGATATTAGGTACCAAAAATCAAATTATTTTTACTGTATAGAGGTAGATAAGTGGAAATAATTCACAAATTACAGGTGGTAATGTGGACAGAAGCTGTGTTCAATTTACTTCTCTGTTCCATATCACAGGCAAAATTTTTCCCCCTACAGCCTATTTTCAGGTATATTTCCCATTCTTTGCCTATGAATGATCTGATCATTGAAACTTCTATCACTTCTTTTGGGCTAACATTTAATATTATAAACAGCTTGCTTCTATAGAGTACTTTAAATCCTTTTCTTTACTTAATTTCTTTCAATTATCCTTATTTTATTATACTTTACTTAAATTTTAAAAAGTTTTTATACAAGTTTAATATATATTCTTTAATGTAGCTTTCATAATATTTCTTAGACTCTTACAAGCACTTATTTTTTGTTATAGGAAAGAAAACCAGTAATGCATTAAAAGTAAATACCTCGTGTTGTGAGAGATAGGGAGTCACTGTCACAGGAAGGAATAGTTTGCAATTAATAATTTATTCAGTGATTTTTGCCATTTTTTTGAGATATTCCTGAAAATAGATAAATTGCAGTTTCTCAAATTAATTGAGTATTTGAAGCTGTTTGCTGAATAATCCCTGTGAAGAAATGTAACTTATTCACAAGCACATTGTAAATATTAAGTAACCAAAATTTGAATTTCAAGCTTTTTTTGATAAGCTATTGCACCTGGTGCACTGACTGCTGAAATCAACAGGAACCATTTCACTGGCATTTGTGGGAATTGGAGTGTGGCTAGATTGTATGACCTATTCTACCTTTACAGAAAGTGAGATTTCAGTGTGTAGTTTCTGATACATATGCCTCATTTGTCAGTTTATACGTACACTTACACAAAGTTCTGGCGTGTTTGCTTTACTGGGGAAATATTGCTGTTAATACTGTTAATTCCTCTTAATTCCATGTCCTAGACTGTTGCTGAAGTTTGAACACATAATGAGGTAGGTTTGCTTTAAATTAATATTCACAAATACATATTTGGTTTTTTATCTATGTATTTTTTACTTACCTAGCCATACTTGTAAAGATCAGCATTTCACTTGTGCTATGAGGATACTACTGAGAAAATTATTGGAATCAGTTTGCTATCATTGTGTGAAGCCTGTATTGCTATTGCAGCTCATCACCACCTAGGGATGTTGCTGTATTTAATGGGATAAATTGACAAAAATGTTAATAAACCTCTGCAGAGAAATTCATCCATCAGCTGAATTTACTTTTCTAAAATGCCCTTTGTGAAAATACCTGGGGGCATACCACACAATTAATATAAAACATAGGCACCAATAAAACTTTAAAAGGCTTAATCCTACAGAATAGTTTTTTAAATGAAGTCTTAAACATGGAATGTCCTCTATTTCAAAGTGCATAAATAAATTGGACCCCAATGCCAAAGTCTGAAAAGGCACAGACTCTAAGAAAATTTTTTACACATGTTTATAAGCATGTTTATAAACACCATTTTGATGAATGAATGGAATATGGAAAATTAAAATCCCTAAACCACCATTTGATTGAAGTGGTTAAAAGCTTTAATTAGGAGAAGCGTGTCCTAACAGCAATTTAAATGGAGTTGCAGAACTGTTTGAGACATAACACGTGTCTTCACAGTTGAATTGCACACCAGCAAGAATTAGCTTGAGAAACCAAGAACAGAAAATTGCAGCGTACAAGTTAAGGCAGGGAAAAATAGACACCACCCCCCCCGAACAGTATGAGCTAATATCTCTGTAGCTGCCCTCAGGGGCCCAGATCTCAAGTGCTCCATTTCAGCGGTGGTAACAAGGCACCTTGATTACATGACTGCTCTGAACTTCTAAATAAATCTCAGAACTGCTCCGGCTTCAAGGTTAGAGAGTTACCTGAAGGACAAAGAAAACTTCCACTGAGATAAGTGGTGGAAATATCTGACAGTATTTTCTTTGCTATGTCTTTGGTGAGCTTCTGAGGTGAAGGCCGGGTCACTTAGCTACAACATAAATTAAAAATGCTTCCTGATTTCAACCTCAAAACAACTAAGAAAAAGGAAGTTTATTACTTAGCATGTTGTAGAAAAGGATTGCAATGATAGCATTATAAGTAAACCTTCTGTGGCTGGTGGAGACCCCTCCAGTTTCATCACCAGTGCTGTGAATAACAGTGTTCCCTTCTGAGGTCCCAGAACAGTACTCAGAAAGAAGTGGTGCCTCCAGCTCTTTTATATGAAGATAGACAGAGATTGCTTTCCCCAAACTGCTGTAGCTTGGTTTAATCCAAAAATGTAATCTTACTGTATTGGAAAATTCTTGTATAACTATGACATATAATTACATAAAATATCCACAAGGATGATAGAAAAGAATGAAGGACTTTTATAAAGGCAAAAATAAGGCTATTCTGAATGGCAATGAAAGCTGAAAAATGGCCAAAGAGCAGAGTTTATTTTCACATTTGTAAACAAACAAGAAAATTAAGATCTGACAACACAACAGTATGTTAGACCTGAAACATGCATGCAGAATCAGATCTAATAAGCCAAATAAATCCAAGGAATTAAATATTCATAGCCACTGAGCTGGCAGGGACTGATGTGATCCACCTGCTCCTCTGTCAATGCATATGAACACATCATGAACACAGAAGCACCTTAAATGTGTTCAAATGAAACATGAAAATATATCTAATTAGCCAATCATTATGCCTAAAGCATTCAAAAGACACAACCAGTGAGGAAGAGTGCTTTTACATCACCTAGGGGAGAGAGAAGAGGAAGTTCATTGTGATTTTATTTTACTATATCTGTTTTCCTTCTAAGCAAATGGCAAGGTTTTAAGGAATTATTTCAGTAGATGGCTTTAAACACAGAGGTTCAGCTTGCTAATTGCAGTCCTAACAGCAGAAGCTCCCTTTTATGAAAGGATTTCTGCCATAGATCTAAGCTCTGCCAGCTGGCTAAAGGCATTGTCACTACATGGAGAGGATTTTTGGGCAAGTTCTTGAGGCACAGTCACAGCACACTGTGATCCCCTCCTCATCTCCCGAGGGCAATGAGCAGTTAGCAGCACAAAACAAATTTCAAGTTTTGTATTTTAAAATGGAACTTTTTAATGGACTATTAATAAAAGTATGGGAATGGAAGAAAACTGACCCAACACAACATTTCTGTTTTACTCACTTTCTCCCTTTGCTCTTAAATCTTACAGGAGACAATTTTTAGACTGAATTCTTATGTAAGAGTCCCTCAGGCTCAGACCAGTGAGTTAGTTCTATTTCTAACCTGGCAGAACAACAAATACCTCTGCAGCCCTCTGTGATGCCCACGTGCCTTCTGTAGCATCTTTGTGTCATTGTCAGTCTCAGGAAGAACATAAGGTCCGTTTCTCTTTCTCTCCCTCTTCTATTCTTTCTCTTGTCCATTACACCTCCCATACTTTACATATTTTTTCCTTAGTAACCATTTTTTCCTCTTTTACAGGAACACCCTGAACTTGTTTGCTCTCTGCCTTCCACCTTGCCCTGGAGAGTGAGGAAAAAAAGACAAAATCTGATTGCCAGATTCAAGATAATGCAATTTCTACTACTGTCAGGCATTTTCCTGACAGTACATTTCTTTTTGCTGAATCCAAACATACCAATATTTGACTTGATGTTTGAAATAGGAAGTTGCGTGTGTCCGTAAGGCCGAGACTTTCAAACACAGCCATTCAGTCAGTTTTAGTGGGCTATAAACTCATTGCAGTATTAGGAGTATATAGAGCCAATCTGGAGGGAAAAAAACCCTGCCTCTACCCTCTCTTTCATGACCAACCCCTATGGAGTATAATTTTTCTCAGATTTTGAAATACTTTCTCTAAATACTTTCTTATTTAAATTCATCCTATCTTCTTCAGAAATACTATATACATGTAATTTATCATTAATCTCTCTGTGGGTGGATATTTGTCCTTCTTAACACTGTTTCAGAGGAAATGTTTTGGCATATACTGTAAGTTTACCAAATGATGAGAATCTGGAACAAATCTAAAACAGAATGGTATATAAAGTCAGCTACTTTCAGTATAATTTAATTTTAGACTATTTATATAAGATGATATAAGAGCTTCAGGGACCTGTGAGATCCAGACTGTGTTTGATGATCACTTGATATCATAAATATGAACTATTGGTATTTATTTCCAATTCTACAAGGAAAAAAAGACAACATAATTAAAAATCTCAAAAGATAACATGCTCAGACAGTGTTAAAAATAGTATGAAGAAAAGCAGAAGGATATTTTCTTTTTCTTTCTCATGTGTTGCACATAAACTGTGTTTATTTTTTTTCAGGGAATGTCTTTGTTTTCTCGCTGTAGATATTTACTTGTTTTAATGTATTTTTCAGATAGCTGGAAAGCTGAATCCCTAAATATTTGGACAAGTGAATAGCTTTCCTAGTATGAGGAGTTTCACTGAAATCTCCATCTACTATTTTCAGTCAACAAGATTATCCATGCACACAAAATTACTCAGGTACATAAATACTTACAGGCTTGAACACTGCATTTTACATTTGGCAAATAGCAAAAAGTACAGATTATAAATGTCTTCATAAGGTAATAATTTCTGGAATCTGAACAGGGGATACCATAAATTTAGACCTACACTGAAATGAAAGCAATTACACTTATTTTAAAATCAGGAGGATCTAAAAATATATGCTGCCTTCCTGCTTTTTTTTCCTTTTTTTCTTTTTTCTTTTTTTCTCTCTTTCCAGGAGAAGAGATTAGAGGTAGAGTGAAAATATTTTTTACTTTGTACTGCTTTTGGTAATATTTTTAGACTCCTAGTATTCAGTTCTGAATAGTTTTCTGACTTCTTTTACAGTGATTGTCTTTGACAGACATCTGCTTACCTCAGGAGAAAAGAATGAAAAAACCAAACAAAATCATCCTCCCTACCACTGTGGTAGGGGGGGAGATAAACAGACATAAGGGTTTATCCTTTTTCCCCTCTCCATCCAGATCACCTATATTGTTTGTCAATTAGACAGTGGCCATGTTAGCACCTCCCTTGCAGCTCTGTGTACTCTTTGAGTGTTCCTTTATAGTGACTATATCAAAGACACGGAAAATTGTTCTATAATTCAGTTTACAGTTTCTGCAAAGCCTGCACAAAAAATAGCTTAAGGTCTTGAGAAAGGCAAGCATTTATCATGTAAAGTTATTAACATTTTTGTTTGCAAAGGAAGATTTTTTTTAGCCTTTATGAAACAAATTTTTTGCTGAGACTGATAAAAATGTTTAGAGTAAATTGTGCTCCCTCTGTGCTCAACACCTGATTTCATCTGCTGCCCTGCAAGAGATGGCATCTCCTAGTTGTCTTGCAAGAACTGCAAGGCTCAGCCAAAACAGAGCTCAGTTGCTTTGACAACAAACATCTGGTAAGGTGCTTATTTGTACTATTGCTCTTTTAAATAAAACTAACATATCACTAAGCTCAGTAAAATTTGTTTTCAAGCTATTAACGACTGGAACATCTTTAATAATCTATTCACTGTATCATGCTATAGAACGTTATTTTATAAGTTGTTATAAGAGAGGAAAGACATTGCTTAGATAATTTGAAATATCATTTGACATAATTGTACTTTGATGTTTGCTGGGCTTAATTCGCAATCAAAACACTTTACTGCTAACAAGGAGTGGAGCTCTGACATCAGGGTCAAAATACATGCTCCTTCCAATAGATTGGGTTTAGACAAACTTTTTTTTTTTCTTTTTCCTTTTTTTTTTTTCCTGAGAACAGCCTGTAGGGGAGTAATACCTGATAGTCTTCATTTAATTTAGGCTTCTAGTGATTTGTATAAAGTTCACTTATCTTACTCCTGCTATAAAGAGTGGTTTTGAGCTACCAAACACCTTGCCAGTGTCTCTAAAGGAAAAGGAAAGGTTAACTGAGGCTTGTAGTGCTCAGAACTGGAGATGCGGTTCTGCAGGCTCCAAGAGAAGAAAACATTCAAACATATGCTCGAAGACTCTCTGCTCAGAAAAGGACTCTGCAGATCTCAATGTCTCATGCACTGTGGCTGCATATAAGTTCTGCTCCACTTGAATATGTGCTCTCCTGAACTATGTGGAAGTAATTTCTTCTCTTAATTCAAATGGAATGTACATTTTCCTGAAAGGAGTTAAAGAAAGTGCGATACTGGTTTAGAAGTGGCACTGATAAATGCTACATGTATTATTTGACAAAAGATAATAATTTTGTCACTGCATGAAAAAAATGACAAGACAAATATTTGTACTTTTTTTTCCTTGATGACAATGCTAAATTGTTTTTAGGTTTGGGGTATAAGTTCTTCCCTGTCAAAAATTACTCTTGAATTTATTTTTCTTCAGGGAAAAATAACTGAAACTATTACAAAGAACAGTCTTTTATCCTTCAGGAAGGTCATTTAATAAAGGTTTCAGTGAGATATGAGGAAGGAAAATGGGAAAATGACTCTTCTTTGGGGTGGGTTAATCCTGAGAAATTGAGTTAGAGGAAGAGAATGTGAGCTATAATGTAATTAGTGTGATACTAATGTGGTTCATGTCAAGTACCATGAAGAAAATTACAGGTGTTATGCAAAAGGAACACATATCGCCTTCTCTTCTCTAATGAACCAGGATAAAAATGCTTTGAAACTACTGTTTCATCTTGTTGTATCATGGGGTTGTCCTTTTGCAGATGCTGAAATTCAAGTTCAGTTCCCTGTGCATCAGAGCAGTATTTGCTCAAAGACCTGTACCGGTCTTATGTTGGGACATCAGTTTCTAGATCAGCTCTATTAAAGTAATGTACATCAACAGTAACACCTGGGATTTAATAAAAAAATTTATTTCTTATCATCTCTGGTTTAGAGGAGACATTGGCCCCCACTCTCCTTGGTGGCCTACTTTTATTTTTCTAGCTACCATCCTCAACTGAGATCACATTTCCTTGGCAAAATGATTCTGTATGTTAAAAAAGAAAACAAAATTTTAGTTCTTAGGAGAAATGTTCATTAAACAAAGGATTGATAATAGTGGATTATTGTTGTTGTTATGGCATTGTACACATGTATCAAATCTATCCTTCTGTCTACAATGTAGGGTATTACTTTTTCTATTATAAGCCCTTTTTTTTTTCACATAAATGGTATGAATGAACATTGTCTCAGTCAATGTACCTATATTTGTTTAAAATAACTTCAAGACCTATTATGCACCTTGTAGAAAGAGAGCCAGACTTTGCTGGGTGTCAGCCGCAGTTATTCTGTTGGTTTAGTTGAAGCATTGCAATACCATTTTCACCACTGTGAAAGTTAGCTACCTTTACAGTTATTTCATAAGAATTAAGATGACTTGTGATCTTCCTTAGTTTTTTTTTTTTTTTCTTTTTTTCCCCTTTCCTTTGGGACTAAAGTCAAATAAAATTCAGATTGCTATGTTCGAGAAAAAAATATATTGATAGGTTTTGTTACATTCATTTTTGGGTTTGAGTAATCTGCAGTTTCTTTCATGATGCTTTCGTGAAGGCATCATGTGTGCACACAAGATGTACCATTGCAAACAATGATGTGTTAAAGACTAATTATTGTCTAACTTTTAACTATATGCTTTAAAAGCTGTCTATAGTTTACTGGAGCTTGATTAATCTCAGTTTGCCAGTTTATATATCTGCTTTGAGGAATATATTGTTACTGCTGAAGCCAAGAAAACTCAAGGGTTTTTTTAATTCTTCTCTTCTTTATGCAGTTGATAATTCCCTGCTTTAAAATGTATGAACAAGCCATGACTGTGTAACTAGTGTCACTACATTAGATGACGCATAACACACGGAGCAAAAATGGGAAATCAGACAAGACTGTTAAGGAGAAACCTGTGTATATTTTAGATCAAATCAATAATAGTGAAGGAAGAAAATGCATGGAACCTGCTAACACATGTGCGTATGTGGATACATGTATCTTTAATTATAGTAACCTCTTATTGGTTTGTTTTCTAGGATTTTTTCCAAGAAGTAAAGAGGCAGTAAAAATTTACTCTTGATAATCGTATAAGGGGTAATGGTTTTATCTGTAGTTCTTTTTTAGTGTTAAATTTATTATTAAAGTATGTATCAGAATTCTTTCTGTTTGTACAAAAATTCCCCCTAGTTTATTCCAAAGATGATTTGTCATGTATTAATGGTGAAATGGGAAGATTTCATATAAACCAGGATACACAGAAAAAACCCTATTGCTTTCTTCATTTACTCACCCTCCCTCAATCATACTTTTTCAGATGACCATCTCTATTAAGCACAATTGCTATAGAAAATATCTTTCAGCCTGTCAGTCTCCCAAGCAGTTGACAATGGTTTAGTTTATCATGCAAGAATATTTTATAAATTACTTGGGTACATGGCGACAAGAAGGCATTCTGAAGGCTTCAGTTGGCAAATACAATGTCATTATTACTATATGCTTGCTAATGCTGTCAGGCAACTGTGTCATTGATGTATAAAGGAAATCTCAACAAAATTAGTGGGGAGTTTTGCTTGAACTTCAGTGGTGTAAAATAATCCCAAGTTTATTATTAATTTTTTTTTTTTTTTAATTCTGATTTAAATGACAGAAAAAACAATTTAGTTCTGCCTGTAAAGACAAAGGCTTTAAATAGCATTTATATTATAATAGCAGATCAACTTTCTCATCACATAGCAAAATATAACAGCTGATAGTAATTTTTTTTGTGAAATTTTAAAGAAATTCCTCAAATAATTAAAAAATTAAAATGAGAAATTTATCAGAAGAGTGTCAGAATTGGAAAATATATCAAATGCTAAATTACAGACTTCATCATCATCTTTTCCTCTCACATAATTTAAGACCCTTTTACGTAGGTTATTCCTCACCATATCCCATATGGGGAAACTGAGGCACAGATCAGTGAATTAATTAACTTTGCAATTGTCATGCTAAAGGGTAGTAATAGCCATACAAACAGAACCTTCTCAGTGTCAGTGTCTATTCCAATAAGCCTCTTTGCCTTTTTAGCTGTGGCTTATCAAGAAAAATGAAACAGTGAGGCAGAGTAGTGTACTGGAAAAGGAAATCCTTTTATTATGTTGGTTCAGAATAAGCATCACGTTCATAAGCACCACGTTCATTAAAAAGCCTGGCATATGTCCAGGTATATACCAGAGACATGTCTAAGTACTCTCCATGGGATTCAGTCATTGAGTACTTTGTTCTAGTGGTCAGATGCACACCAGCCAGAAGTAAGATGGGAAAAAAAAAATCTAATTTAGATAGCCCACAGATTACATTAATAGGTGTCATAGATAATTCAACAAACTGGAATTAAGCTTGTTGAAAAATATAAATTTTCAGTGAAGGATGAGAATTCAGACAGGCACAACACCTTTTAGTTCCTAAGGATGAAACTTTTCTTAACTTCACATAAAAATTTGCACTACACATAATATGTAGCTACAAAATAGGAATGGTTAAGGTTTGTATTAAGTAAGATTTTGGACTAGATCACCATAATAAACTGCCTCATAAAATCTGCAAATACTAGAAATGTCAGATAAGCATGCAACTCTTGCTCATTTAGATGAGGTGTTCTGATCTCACATTACCTTGATCTAAACTATTATTACAGCAGTCTCTGAAATACTTTGTGTATTGCACAAAACTCAGAATGAAGTATGTCACTGATTATTTCCGGACTCTTAGCTGTTTTGTAATTTGATATTGTTATTCCTGGATATAGATACATAAGCTAGCACAACCCTCTTTATGTGGAATCTTATCAGGAACAGAAAAAACAATCTGTTCTTAACACTCTAACTCAAGGTTAAAGTAAGTATTTTTAGTTACTATAAAGGCATAACTGCAATGATAATAATACCAAAACTACAAATCTAAACTTTGTTCAGCTGAAAAGTATTTGTACAAATTTCCTCAGATATAATTCCTACATAACAAAACCTGTTTACAAATGAAAAAGAAGAGAAACTGGATGACTATATTTTTCTGAACAGTTGGATCTATGTTAAACTTGTTAGGCTGATTTATTTATGTATGTGTATCTATGTATATACATATTTATAGTTTTTTCATATTGCTTCTCTATGAAATATTTAACCATATGTTATATGCAATGTACCTCCTTACTTCTCATAGTGTATGAATTAAAGTCAGTGAAGAATTCAAGGAAAACACTGTTTAAGCCACATTCTGGTGATGCAAATGTAGCAGTTTAGGAATTTAAACTGCTGCTGCATCTGAAAATAAATGCTAGTGGTAAAGAAGGATTTATTTCTTACAACAGGTAGTTCCTGATTATTAAATTCAACAAACCATTTTGTTGGAAGGCTCAATGACGTCCCTCAATTATTTCTTGTATCTCTAGGCAGTTTAAGAAATTTTTTAAATTTTGTGCATGTTCTAAGGTTCTTGCAGGCTAAATAAGGGGAGCAGTTAGCCCCTTTATGTAGGAGAAACAGGAGAACCCACTGGCCCAGGTCCTGAACCATTTGGTTGGGGCTATTCAAGAACAAATCTAGATTGTCTGGGATCATCTGAATCTCATGTAATGAGTTTTCTGGAGGCTGCCTCCTGCTGTGATCATATTTTTGCTGCAGTTTAACTTCATTGATATCAACAAAGCTTTGCCATTTTACCTGCTGATCCTCTGCCTCATTTTTGAAAAATGAACTGATGCAGCCAAAATCTATAATTTCTAAAGAAACAAATAAATAAACAAATGTTGTAATGACCAAACATTTCTTATCTGAAAAACAGTTCTGTGCTTTCAGAAACAACAACAAAAAAAATTTACAGTAGTTTTGTCAGGTTTACTGTATGATTTTTGTCAATGCCTTACTGTGAGATTGTACTGTAAATGCTCTCATTGAATTATGTTACAAGTTAAAAGTCAACTACAATAGATTCTAAATAATCGATATAACACATATAATGGAAACAAAGAATGAAATCCTGAATTCCTGTCACCAGAACCTAATGATAGTTCTGCCACTGACTTCAAGGGATTTGGTATTTCACTCAAAGATTTTCTTTTGCATCATTTAGGGACTTTCTAATTTGGTCTGCATCCAGGGTTCTTGATAGGTGTATTTAAGTGGAAATTAATCAATTAATTTTTAAGTCAGAGTTTGAAATGGGGCTACAAATGCATTTGATGCAAGTAAGTGAGTATGTATACATTCAAACAAGAACATTCCTTCAAAATTCTAGGGTTTTACTATAGATATTTCATTTACATTGATTATAATATGTATAAGATTCTCTCAAAAGCTATATACATCTCTTTGCTTGAAGAATTAAATCACGGTTTTCCAGTTTAAAATGCCAGAGATGAAATATCAGTTAGGAAGCTAGTAGAGCAAGGTCTTTCTCAGTAATTCTAGAGGAAAATGTGTGAGACACAGCATATCTCATTCTGAAAGGGAAAACAAGGATTACCTCATTTTAATGATCTGCACTCAAAACAACAACAAAAAAGTTTGCAACTTAGCTGCATTTTGAAAAGGAAGAGGACAAAATACTCACTGCACAGTAGGAAGTTCCTTTGCCTTTCATATTTCTAATTCCAGGCAGCATGCTGTCTGCTCCAAAGAGCAAGAAAACAAATGCCAAGCTTTAATCAGAATTATATTGGCTGTGTAGGGACTTTCAGATCATTTGCCCATTCCTAACAATGTCACGCAGATTCCCTTCAGAATACCAATGCAGAGGCCTTTGCCCTTGCTGCGAAGAAAAGGTTGCAAAATACTGAAGATAAGCAGCAGGTCCGTTTGAGGTTAACATTCCTTTTTGTGATGGGGGGAGGAGGAAAGGGTAAAAGTTTCTCTCTAATTTAATTCCTAATGAAACTAAGAATTTGAATCCCTGCAGCTTAGCACTAACCTTTTCTCTAGTGTCAAGCAATTTTTTTCTTCAAATGCATCTTGGATAACGCTGTAGGCTTATGGCTATCTGAGGGTTGGCTTACAGGCTATTAATAAGACATACTGTACTGAATTTGACAGACCTTACACAGCTACCTTAAACAAAAATCCTTGTTCCTGAAAATGCAGAACTGTTTTTCAAATAAGAAATGTTTGACCATTACAACACTTGTTTATTTCTTTAGAGAAAATGATAGGGTCTGGCTACATCAGTTCAATTTTAAAAGTGGGGCAGAGTAACAGTGGGTAAAATGGCAAAGCTTCACTGATATCAATGAATTTAAATTTATTTACCTCAGTTTAGCAACCTGTTCAAAACAATATTTGTAATGTTAATTTTGCTCAGGTAAAGCACTGAAACCAATTATGTGTATTTTAAACCAGAAGAAGATATTTCAGTGTTTGCTCTGTCTTTTCAAATGATTGATCAATTGATTAATCTATTTGTTTAAATTTCTTTAATATTGGAGAATGTCTTGCCTTTAGCCACTCATGGGTTTTACTGTGACATGAAAACCAGTACTTATATTTATAATCATGCATTTGGCACAAAATCCTCCAGTCTTCCTTTTTATAAGCAATAAAACTGTATTCAAAGTAACATGGCTTTACAGCAACATTAGCCCAATTTAATGAACTGAATTCCAGCACTTTTAAAGTCAGATGTTTCTGTCTACTTCTTTTTCCCTCAGCGTCCCTAAAATCCCTAGGCCTTACCCCTCTTATTCTGTGCAAGAAAACATGTCCAGGAAGAAGTAGTCTTCAATGTGGGTGAGATACACTTAGGCCATCATAGTATTTGGACAGTAAGGCAGCTGGAGAAAACATGACAAGGAAGCCAACTCTGCTTATCACTTCTGGTTCTGAGGAAAAAGACAATAATTTTGGGTGTGTCGGAAAGCTGTTGCTGTATCTCACCCCACCTTCCCCTAGTCTTCTGGTCAAAACTTATTCTAATTAGTCTATTTCTTTAATGGCCATTATATACCTATTTAGTTTATGTCAATATTACTATGGTTTAAATAAATTATTATAGTTGACAAGTGTTAGTTGGCATGCAATAGGAAGTAATTATATCCTTCGTCCACATTTAATTTACAAGCTTTTCTTAAAAGAGGTGTGCTCTACTCCATATTTTAGATTGCAATGCCCTTGCCAGAACATCTTCCATTTTGAATTCATTTTTCCTGGACATGACTGAACAGGTCTGCAAATTCTGGAAGAAATTTCATCAGGGCCTTTTACAGCAACATTCATTATAATGTGTCTTTACTGCAAATACTACACTAGGAGCACATTTCAGGAAGCACATAATATAATGTTTTATAATTGTTTTATGATCAACTAATCAATCTTTCTAATTTCTAATTTGCACTATATGTTCTGATACCAATGCACCACTCTATTTGATTGTCTTTTGCATTCTTCTTTTCTGATCCCTTCCTGATCCTGATTCTTCTAAATTCCTGGTTCTTCTAAATTCTCAGTTCTTTGTATAATAGAACTTCATGAGATATTTAGTCCAGCTGTCTTCATGTGCTAGGTTTGTACTTTTGTTTATCTTTCTATTTAACTTAAACTGAGTGAAGAAGATATCATTCAGTTCAAGGTAATTTTCTCTTACAAACCCTTTCATAATGTCCTAAGGTATATACTCAGCCTAGAATAACACCACCTCTTCCTCTTTTAGGGACTTTTTGGTAAAGAAATCTGCTATTCTTCTTATCAAAGAATATCCAAGCTTCTTAATGATTATTCTTTAATCTATATTTTTGAAAACTAAAGTCTTCCACAGTGAAATAATTCCTACTGTTTAAAATACCATAGAACTCCTTTATGCATAATGACACATGGTCTCATCTTGTTGTAGCTAGACAATTTACATGGGTGGTATAATTTTATGGTTGCATATTAGAAGGTTGATTCACATATTTAGAAATAAACATTGACTAAAAGACAGCACTGAGTGAATATTTAAGCTAAAGTCTCCTTCCTATGGTAAATTTTACTGTTTCTGTTGTATTTCCTTGGATCAACAAAATGACTTGCTGTTTCAAATTTGTAAGAGGTTAACAAGTTGCCATTTCACAGGATATTACTAGAATTGATAATAACTGGGATTATATTTTTAAGTGCATGATTTTATAAGTGTTAGGATTTCATATTATCAGCTAGGAATGTTAGAGAAGAACTTCAGATCAAGTTTTTTACCTGTTCCTATTTCTTCTGTCCTCTAGGTGTATGCTAACAACCAGTTGCTCTAGATCTTTCTTAAGGTGAAAACTGTCTACACATCTGGCTGAACTATTTAACTATGCCTTTTAGAGGGTAATAGTTTCTTCATTACATGAAGCATCTAAGCATATATTCAAGATTTCATTGGCTTTTTCTTCCCATTTATTATAATGCATTACATATTCACACTCCATTTCAGCCTCCTGCCTACATTGCCTAATCAATGGTGAGGAACTGATATGCCACAGCAGAAGAAGGCATAGAAGCACTCGAGGAACTACCAAGGCTAGAAGTGATGCACACTAGCTCAGTCTATCATCCTTCTCCACCACTTGCAGTGAAGTAAATTCACAGCAGAGAGAAATGTGTACCACTGTGAGAGACAGTGAGATAATTCTGAAACTGCCTAGAAACTCCATCTGGGAGGCTCTTCATCTCTTCCCAGGTCAGTGTAACATAGATCAGGGGTTGAAAGCTAAAGCTGTATTATGGCTGTCTCCTTCTTGCTGAATGGCTGTTTGTTAGAAGACTCTTTCACAGTTGTGCTATCTTCTTCATTTCTTTTATTTCTACTTTTATTTCTTTTCTGAGTTGTCCAGCATTTATACGTTCCTACTAGTATCCCTAACACTCCCTAAAAATAATAGGAGAATAGTATGCACTGTGTATCTGTGTCAACTTAACCAACTTCTCGGTATCATTTTCTCAGTATTTATGTGCATAGGGCATGCAGAGAAGGAAATCAGAATAAGTCCAGCTGCACACAGGGACCTTCCAGAAATCCACTTTTATAACCAGCTTTACAAAGTAATTTGAATTAGAAAGTAATGTAGACATATATATGTAAGGGATGGCTCAAAGGAAACGAAAGTCATTAAAGTCCTTAAAGACTGTGCAGAAAACTAGTCTACAACTTCAAGATTCCAAATAATAAGTGAACTTTGGTGTTTGGCAGAATTGTATTTCAGAAGCATTATAGATACTGCTCTTAATTTTCAGAAAAAGAGTCTGAAAAACAAAGTAAATTTCCTTTTCAATGTTTAAAAATTAAAAACATAGGTAAAATACATTCTGTACTTGTGGAAATATGTATATGGTTTCTTAATGCAAAATATTGGGACATGAAATACTTATAACATTAGTAAGAGAGAAAAATAAATGTGGCACTACTCTTTTGGAAAAGGTATCAGTTCCTTCATTCATCCAACATCTAATTTTTCACTTTTCCTCTGAATCACAACTTGTACACAGCTGTGTTTCTCAAATAACTATTTATGCTTTTGTAATTCATGAAAAAAAGAGAAGTCTTTCAAGATGCAACAGTATTTTCTTATTTCTATCAAACAACACATAATCATTCTCATCGAGCTATTCAGAATATTTGAAGTATGCAATTTATACTTATTCTGCTTTCTGTTCTTTCCTTAGCTTGTGATATCAGAATTTTCTCTAATGCGTGGTATATGGCACAGAAATATCTTACCTAGCAGGGACCAAGCTATCTTGGGAAATGTACAGCCATGTTGAAGAAAGAGTTTTGTGTGAACTAATTGGCTTTATCTATGCTGTGCTGTGCTGAGGTGGCTAGACTTTTTCTAGAAATATATATGTCAGATGCCATTGCACTACAGAGACCTCATCATATATCCACTGAAAATAAAAAAGGCAAGTTTCATTGTCATGGCAATCATGTCTGAGTGCTTCTCAAGGGGAATTAGGCATTTAAATAAGAACTTACATGCCTAAATACCTTTGCGGACTTGGACCTTGGCCTCCTAAATTAGTTTTCTAATGAGAACATAAACAGATCAAGTTTGTCAGAGGACTCCCAAACATGCCTCTGATTGATCAGGTGAGAAACTAAAGGAGTTGTAAGAAAATCAGACAATGCTTCAGGCTAGAATATATAATGTTCTTGATAATATATCCTTAAAGGTCATCTGTCTGGGTGTTCTTCACACACATTTTCCTTGCCTCCCCACCCCTTTTTTTTTTTTCTATCAGATGCAGTAAAATGAAGGTTATTATAAAAAAATTGAAAAAAATAATTGCTTATGATTAGTTAGATTTTATTGTTTTACAAGAAAGAAGTTTTCCTGTGTCTCAAATCACAAAAAGCTTAAACCTGCAAATAATTACTTCTTACCATGGGTGATTCCATTATTTTGAAAGCGAAATAAAAATTAGTAAAGTTACTCGTGTGTAAAAGAACTTACAGGTACAAAAGCTTATGTATTGGTTGTATCAATTCCTTTTTGTTTGACTTAAAATTGAAATTATTGCTTTTTCAAATTGGTGTACAACATACTATTTTTTTAACGTTCTCAACCACAACTTTTCTGTTGCCCTTAGACATTAGGAGCACATCTCAAGAAATTCAATGCTATTTCTTATTTTATTGGAGTAGCCCATAGTGACCATCATATGTTGCATTGTCTTATGTTTTGCTTGTGTTTTCTGATAGAGCATTGCTAGAAGCATGGCACAAATATGCTATATTGTCTTTCCCTGACCTTCACAGTCTGATTTTTATTCTGTAGCCATCTATCAGGCCAAGGAGCATAGTTTCTATCAAAGGAACATACCTCATCTGGCACATGCTTCCAAAATGTTGGAGTCCTCTCTTCTTTCTCACATCAGTGAGAGATGGAGCTTTCTTTTCTTTCTTCTTCCTTACCTAATCTCTTTGGATGCTTGTTGTATTTCAGGAATTGTCTTATCAATGGATTACATGCAGCTGGTGGGGTAAGTGTTGATGACTGAGCCTGAAAGCCTAGCCTTCTGGTGTTATTCCAGCTTTTTCTCTGAAGTCACAGGATTCTCATCTCTCACAAGTCTGCTGCAGATCCATTAATATTGCATATACAGGGCCTATTAGGGCTATCCATCAGAAGCCCCTCCAGTGTTTCCTTGGCTTTAACAGGTCTCTGCTATCCAGCAAAAACCTTCCCTTTGATTCAATGAAAACCTTCTCTAAGACTGAGAAGATTTACTCTGTGAGCCATTGGAGATCTCTCCTGGACCTGGAACTACACAGAATTTGTACTAAAGACTATGGTAATTGAATAAAGAATTTTCTTATACAATAGGTGAAGATCCAAGTGCTTGGGAAGGATAAGCTTTGAATTAAAAGTTAATTTTATAAATGGGGATATGGTCTGAAATTAACATGATGAAATTCAATGAGGGTAAGTACTATATTTTTAAGTCAACCTGGCCTCCTGTCCCCAGCAAAACCTGAAGTTAAAATGGGGAGAGAAATCCTGCTAGGAGGGAGGAATAACTGATCTAGGAGTTTTACCTGTCCACATACGGTATTTGAGCCAAAATTACACAGCTGCAGAGATGGCAAACATCATCTGGGATCTAACCAATGGTGCCATATTTAAGAAAAGAGAAATAATCATTCTTTTAGTAGTTGTCTGCCTTAAAAGTACCATGTCAACGTCTTTAATAGAGATGCTTACAAGGTAATCTTCCTAGGTTGACAGAACAGGAGAGGTAGAAATAGGAAAGGTGAGAGGAAGCACAATATTAATCTTCACACAATAAACTGTCATTGTGTTACAAAGTATTTTTCTTATCATCAAGAAATAATTAACTTGATTTGCTGTAGAAATTATTAATCTCAGAAATTGTGGAAAAAAATCTTCTTGCAAGGATAGCTAAACAATAGAACAGATTACCTTGGGAGGTTTCAAAAGATAGACTAGATGACCATCAGATAGACCTAGTTTGTACAGACTAGAACAGAGGACTGGCTGGATTGCTTTGTAAGGTCTCCTCAAACCCTATGAAATACAGTGTTTATAAATAGTCCAGTCACTAATGCCAATGGTAGTTTCGTCACCAGTTTCAATGACAATTAATCTAAATGCAATTAAAAATCTCCTCTGCATGCCAGTGAGATACATAGAGCAGCTATGTATCATTATCTTCCTTTTACAGATGGAGAAATCAAAGTAAAGGATGCAAGACAGCAAATGTCTGCAAGACAGCAAAATACAATTTTCCAGAACTCAGAATTTAGTCACCTTACTTTCTTCTATGTGTAAGAGTGAGTCACTGCTTAAGAATGTGATTCAAGGGACTTCTTGCCATAACCATAGATTTAACCATAAACTCTCTTGACCATAGAGATGGTTAAAAGACATGAAGATAAAGAGCTACTAGTACTGGTTTCATTAAACCTCTGTGGTGCTATTGTTCTAACTTGTCTGGGGGCTTTTGAAAGTCCCACCTAATAATAACTGAAGATGACAGCAATGTGTTTTAGGAAAATGGGATGAAAAATGACGTCCTCCATTTGTGGCACTAAAAGTCCTTATTTTTGAAAAGTGTGTATGGGAAAGTACAGCTGGGATGACATCTCTTGTCCACATTTGAAAGCATAAATGTAAAATATACTGCTTTGCCAAAGATAGTGTTTAACAGAAAATTGTTTGTTTACTGCTTGGAAAACTGATGATTTGACTGAATCAACAAGATGCCCAAATGATGCCTTCACAATTTGCACCTGCTTGTCTTGTTCTGATGAATATGAAACTATGCAGATTAAGCATTACCAGGTGTAGTGCAGGAATGCATATGCTCAAGCACTATGTTTTTCTTATTCTTCTTTCCTCCTTCCCTTCTTAAATCAGATTTCACAAGAAGGTTGGGTTTTTTTTGAAGAAATCTGACAGAAGAGTTCACAGCCCATCTCTTTCGCTCCGATAATTGTGCATCACTGTAAGTTCTGCAGCCATCTTTCCTTCATTTTACTGCTCTAAATTACTTGTTCAAAATGCCACTTTTTCTATGTGACTGCAAAGAACACGATACTTTCTTTCCTCTCTACTGAAGAGCTAATAATGATAAAATATTATGTCTGTCTTTGGCAACTAGAAGCCCCTAGAGAAATCTGAAGAGCTGTTTCCAGAAGCATCTCATTACTAGTGGGAAACATAATTTTTAACTTACTCTAGGGTTTTTATTTCTTTCGTGTATGTTTGTATGTGTGTGCATGGCTTTTCTTTTTGAAGTCCAAATTAAGTTTGAACCATTTGTCATTAAGAACAGCACCAAAGAAAGTCCCAGAACCAGTACCTCCAACAGAAATCAACAATCCTTGTCTTCCCTGTTTTAAAAATAATTATTCCTTCTGGAATCAACAACCTATGTCTGTGAGAAGTGTTTTCTCTCCAAGTTTTCAGTCTTCACTAACAAATTATTTAAGAAAAACTGGTCTTCTCTACATTAGGAATGTAGGTAGTATTTCATTGATGAACTGGAGTTATCTGAGAGTTGAGGAACAACATTAATCTCTAGATCTGTATTGATTTCTGTCGAGATATGCATATACATAGATGTATATGTGTGGAATGCAGTCTTGGGGAAAAACAAATTTCAAGGAAAGGAGTGCATCCATACATTTTACCTGGACCTATGCTAAGTACTCCATGGGTGGATAAAGAAGCCACCAAACAGGCAGTTCAATTCCTGAAAAAGGATGTTGTTAAAGCAGGTGAGAGAAATAAATCATTTATCACTGAAATTTGAAATCTGCACTAAAATTCAGAATTCCTTGGCTCTGTCACATTGCTGGAAGGAAGAGAATGGGAATGTCTCTATCACAAGAATTGCATTTTCATGGAAATGGGATATACTAAACATGCAGCCACAGGGAAAAATGTGGGACAAAACCTCATCACAAAGTAATCCCTATCGGTTAATAAATGCATAAATGCACAAATGCTTAATACATTGACAGTAGTCTCTGAACAAGCAGAGGTTGCTGACCACAAAAATGGAGGGTCAGTCTATTTAGTACTTATGACAAGCAAGAATAACATACAAATATGTAAACTTCCCATCAAACTGAGACAAGAAATCCTGTGCTTATAACTTGAGAAACCCTGACTATAACATGAAGGCTATGTAGACTCTAATGGCTTAAGTTGATTCTGTATCTCATCATAACAGGAGTCTCTCCATCTGCAACAAAAGTAATCAGAATCATCCAGACTTGACATTTGCAAGGGATGTCAAAAGCAACAAGAGCTTCTACTGCTACACTAGAAGGAAGAGGTTGAACAAGGAAAATGAAGACCTGTTTATAGAGGGTGGTTATTTTAGAGACAGTGGCCACAAACGAGGCTGAGATACTCAGTGCCTGCTTTGTCTGAGCTTTTGCTGACAAGGTCTCCCGGGCACCTATGATTAGAGACAGGGCTCAAGGAGGAGAATGACCAGCAGTGGACAAGGATCAAGTAAGGGATTACTGGAAAGATTTTGATCCACATAAATTAAAAGCTGCATTGAGGGTGCTGAGTGAGCTTTCTGATGTCTTAATGATGGTTGAGACCAGGAGAGGTACTCAGCAACTGGAGAAAAGCAAAGGTTGCACTATTCTTCAGAAAAATGCCAAAATGATGATTCAAGGAACTACAGACTGGTCAGCCCTACTTTGGTTCCTGGCAAAGTCAGGGATTGAGTCCTCTTGGAACAAGTTTATGGGCACATGCAGGAGAAGAAAGTGATTGGGAAGGGTCAGGAAGGATTTACTGAGAGTAAATCATGCCTGACTGAACTTATTGACTCCTATAATAAAATAACTCGATTTGGGGATCGAAGGAGAGTGATGGATGCCATTTACCTCAACTTCAGCAAGGCTTTTGATACTGTCTCCTGCAATATTCGTATATTCAGGTTGGGACATTATGATCCAGACGGCTAGACATCTAGATGGTAAAAAGGTGGTTGGATAGTCATAAACAGAAGGTCATGGTTGATGGGTTGTGCTCTATCTGGAGGTCAGTAGCAAGTGGAGAATTGCAGGGGGCTGTACCGGGACCTGTCTTGGTTAACATCTTTATCAATGAGTTGACGGAGGTAATGGAGCTTACACTTATCAAGTGTGTAGATGAAACAAAACCCAGGGGAGACCATTTGATATACTTGTAGGTATGGTCCCATCCAGAGAGACCTGGACAAGCTAGAGGAATGGGCAGATACGAGTCTTGTGAAACTGAGCAAGGACAAGTGCCAAGTGCTGCTCCTGGGACAGAAGAGCTCCTACAATGGCAACAGGTTGCAGATAGACAGGCTGGGAGAAGCTCCATGAGAGCATCCATGTGGGAAAAGCCATGGGGCATGGTGAGCTGCGAGCTGAGCCTGAGCTTGCAAAGGTGGCCAACAGCTCCCTAGTCTATATGAACAGGAGCATAGCCAGCAGCTACAGGGAGTGTTTATCCTCCTCTACTCAGCACTCATTAGGCCACATCCACAATAGTTTGTCCAGTTTTAGACCCCTGATACAAGAAAGACATCAACAAATTGGAGCAACAAATTCAGCAGAGGGGCCTCAGGATGGAGATAGTGGGAGCACTTGCCCTGTGGGGAGAGGCTGAGAGATGGGGGCTGTTTCAACCTGGAGCAGGGTTGGCTTTAGGTGCACCTAACAGCAGCCTCCCAAATGCCTTCAGGAAGGTTATCAAGGAGATGGAGCCTGGCCCTTCACAACTGTGTGTGGTGGGATGAAGTGGGACAATGGGCGTAAATTGAGACAAGAGATGTTCATGCTGGTTACAAGGAGAAATTTCTTCACCTTGAGGACAGCCCAGTAGTGGGACAGGCTGCCCAGAGAGGCTGTGCAGCCTCCAGCTGTGGAAGTTTTCAACACCCAATGGGACAAAGCCCTGAGCAACCAGGTCTGACCTCAGAGCTGGTCCTGCTGTGAGCAGGAGGTTGGACTGGAGACCTCCCGAACTCCCTTCCAGCCTGAATTTTCTGTGATTCCTCAACTCTATAAAAATCCTGTTTACTGACCAGAGCAATACAGATGCTATAAATAAATGTGAAAGCCCTGTTTGTGTGTGATTTTGTCCAGTAAGATGCAGAAGGATTGAGAATCAAAACTTGAAAGACTTTCTTTTTCAGCTTTGCAGGAAAATTGTATCTCCTATAGGATCATTATACAAGATGCTAAAGGCATTTATGAAGAGATCTTTTTGTTTGTTTATTTTTCATTCTGAAACATAAAAACCAGGAAATTAGCTTGTGGCTGCTCTGCTGTGGACAAGTTTCTGCTGTTATTTTTCTCAGGGATCAGAAGTAGGAGGTAACAACACTAAGGATCAAAGGTACAGTTAACTATAACAAAGCAAAAATGCCAAGGAAAGAATGCTAGTATGGCTAAACCTTAAGAGAACTGACTTCAGCCTCAATTATTGTAAAGCATAATAACAAAAAAACTTTATTTCTTTCTTTATACTAAAATAATGTCTTCATTTAGTATCTCTTCTGTTTTGTAGTTTCAAAATCCCTTACAATTCTTTCCAGAGAGCAACTGCTCCTCACTGATGTCTCATCACGTTTGTTTATGTGCTTTTTTTCAGAATTTTATGCCGGAAGTCTGAGAACTATGCCTGGAGGTGGAAACACTAACAGTGACCATAAAGGCCCTTTGCTGGTCAGAGAGACATTGCAGGCTTTTGTTTTGGCAAGTACATTCCTATAACCTAATTCTCTTTTTTCTCTATTTTTTAACTAACCATAGCAAAGTCTCTTAGGAAGTATCATTGAGTCTGATACTGGACAAGTGTCTGTTTTATTTTCTTTTGTGCTGGTAGACACTGTAGGAAGCCTGTGTCTGACAGAACTGAATGTACAGAGTTCTGACAGCTCTTATCCATCTTTTCTTCCTTTCCTGAGGGCAACAAGGCTGACTGTGGATCCCCTGCCCTAAACTGTCCACTGAACATTGTCCATCTGCACTGAAACAGAAGGCAAATAAATACTGTAACTCAGAGATTTCATTTAACACTTATTTATTGCTATTAAAGCAAGAACTATTCTTGCTTTGAGGTTTGTTTTTCAGAAGGGGAGGCAAGGGTTCTGTAAAACCAAGAGTTCCAAATTCCTATCTATCATAGTTTCTATCGACTACAGGAAAAAAATGATGTGCTTCTCTTTCACCCACATTCTAATTAATCCCCAGTACATTTGCTCTCTTTCTCAGTCTTGGTTTGGTTGAAAGTGGGTTGGTCGGTTCATGGACCAAATCATAGACTGATGTATTCACAGGTTTTGTGCAGGTTGCAATCTTTGACTTGTGAGTCAGATCTTTTGGCAACATGCTTGCGAAACCGCTAAACCAGCAAACAGACTTCTGAAAATAGAAGTTGAAATAATAATGATTTATTAGTGAGTTCAATAAATTGAAATAATAATCAATTTATTATTGATTATTGAGGATTTCTTTGTCTTGCAGAAGTGTGTAGCACAAAAAATTTGTCTCAAAAATTTATATTGACATAACTCTATTGAATTTTAAGTAAAATCATACCCTGAAAAGTTATTGTGTGTTGATCAAAAAATGATAAAAGAGACATGCCATTTTCATTAGGTTAACCCATTTGAGTTCCTTTTTAAAGGTGCTAGTAGCCATGTGAGAAGTTAAGTTCCAGTAGTAATACAATCGTAATCATCTGATGTGACTTTGGTGGAAATATTAGTGATTATGTAGCTAATAAGAATTATAAATGAGGTTTTAATATAATTCAACCAAAAATGTGTCAGGAAATCCCTGAGAAATTGATATGTAAAATAGATACAATAAAACATAAAAGATACGTTTTGATTTGTTCTGGAGTTGTATCTTTTGTCAGCCATACCATCCCTATTGATCACATTGAAAGTAAACACAGTAAATAAGGTAAAAGGCTAGATTTTTGATTAAAAGCAACTGTTTTGTTCCTAGCAATACCTTTTTTTTATCTTTACTAAGTATATTTTTGACTTTTGAGGCATTTAGGCTCAATATAATCTGATGGTCAACCGCGGGTTTTGGATATTATCTTGTCAGTCTTAAAGGCAGAGGGGTTTTTTGGTTGGTTTTCATTTTTTTTTTTAAATCATCTTATTGAGTCTTCAGGTAGTCTAAACCTTGATATGCTGGTCTGTCCTATAACCACAGCCTAAATATCCTGCTCTTCCGTGATTTATGTATTGACAGTGCTTTCTCCCACAGGAACAAGGATAGGCTACATAGAATACAAAGTGCCTTCTGTGTGCCCAAAATGCTTTTTTCACTGCCTTTCCATATATGTACATGTGGAATGTAACATGGAGAAGGTAGTTAATGATGCAAAGTCCCCAGAGCTGGTAGGGTTTCTGAGTACTGCCACTGTTAGACAGTACATTTATAGGGGTTATGTCTACCTTGCTGTAACAGCAACCTGGATAAACATGTCTGAGTTAGCTTAAACCAGTTAGATAAAATCTGAGCTATTACCCATCTTCTTGGGCAGGCTGTAAAGCCTGCTCTGAACTTCAAGCAGTTAGGCTTCAGGCACATCTGTTCAATCTGCAAAAGAGATCTGTCCACTGCAGTTTTTGTCAGACACTTTAATGACACTTGTGAAAGTCCCACCTTGGGAATCTGGGGACTTTGTATCATAAACAATGTACTAGCCCTGACACTGTCAAATACATTACACACTATTTCCATGGGTTTGTGCTTATACATATATATAAGGGTATAGGTTGAGATGACTCTCAAGCACCCAATAGGTTTTTAGGTTTGTACCCTGGTTAATTTACCATCTTAAGTCCTTTGGGAGAGAAATCAACACAAATCACAGCAGTGTAGAGATTTTAGTTTATAAATAAAGGTCACAGTAGAATAACAGGTTTTATGAAACCTTCAGATACAAACACTTTGATGAAGGAAAAAACGCCACAACTTACCTTTTTTTTTCAGGACTCAGAAAATTATATATACTTGTTACTAGTAAATCTCTATTAATTTAAACTATATTCTCTGGAGATTCTAGACTCAAATTTATTTCATCATAAGTACCTATAAATTTTTCATGTCCAGTACACAACATAATGCTTATAGAGTAAATAAAAAATGCTAATGAGGCAGTAGCCATCTATCCATCCCACACACTAACATTATTAAGCTGCAAAATAGGTAATAAAAAGTTATTCTATTTCAAGTACCTTTTTTGGAGGAAAACCATGTAAATGTTGATGCATGGTGAATTAAAGTAAATTAATCTGATAATATGAGTGAATTGAACAAGCTGTGCAATATAAATATTTTAATCACTTCTTGATCCAGAAGTACCTCATCTACAAATGAGCAATTACTTTCTACCTCGTGGGAGTTGTCTCTAATTATGAGGCAGTCTAGTTGGTGCTATACAAAAAGTACATGTAAATATCAAGCATCAAACCCTTGAATTTGTCATTTGTAATATGAACAGCATTTTATATCCCTTTTTGCAACCCTGTTTGTATTCTACACAGTAATTTTATTTGTTGGTGTTTTTAACCTGAGCAGACCAGTCATTATCAATCTTTAATTTAATCTGTGGACATGCAAACACTTCCCAGTGGAAGTTCGAATGTATACCTATTAAATTTAAGCATAGGCTTGTTTTTTTCAGTTCCTTATAGACTACTCAAAACCAGCTTGCCAATGCTTTAGGTCTGAGGACTACAGGTTAAAAAGAAAGTTCTAGATATAAAACTGAATTATTATATGTTGTTTGTCATATGTGGCATATGTATGCCACTAGTCTTACTGAAAGCTTAATCAGACTATTGTGCACTGAGTTCCCATAATTATAGCAAAGGATATTGGAATCTATGAAATGGATGATGTATGCAGAAGGAGACCAAACAGTTTTGTGTAGCACAAATGTTTGTGGTGGTGTACTATGCTGGGCATTCCTTATTTGTGGGGAAGGAAGTCATGTCATGTAGCAGCAACAGCCTAGGCAGTTTCAGTGGGTGTCATTTATGTGTTGCTTTTGTTGTCTTATTGATGAAAATTAAGGACTTGTATTCACTTGCTGCTGATTGTCTCAATTCTGTGCAGTCTGCTCTGGAAACACAAAAAATAGGTTGAGAAACTTGGAGGCAAAACTGTTTGTGTCCCAATTACTAATGTCTCCTTAAAGAAGGCGATCAGACTTTCTAGTGTGACACATATAAAACATTGATTTTATATACCCTAAGAGTGAAACTCATATGTGCTTTTGAGGCAAAACCTTAGTCCACATCCCATTTCAATTTTATATAAGATATATTTGAATAGACTAACTCATATTCAAACAGTGTGTATGCTTTAGGGGAAAAAAAAAGAAAAAAAGAAAAAAACCACTTCCCTCGGTCATTTCAGAGAAGTGCTATTCATCCTATGGCTCACTGTTGTAATAAAAAAAAGAAACAGAAGAAACTGATTGATCTGTTAAAAGATACGAGGTGCTGTGAAATATGTGTTCTGGTTTTGCTATCTTTCCAGCAAATGTCAATTAAACATAAAAAATCATTGTTTTCAAATATCACCAGAGATGGTAATTACCACAAATCTGTCTTCTACGCAACTCTAAATTTCAATAATGTACCTTACTGACAGTGGCAGGAGGAAGAGTGCTATTATTCGTATCAATGGATGAGGAACAGTTCTTAGAGTAACTTCACATGTACTTTGCTGAATTTACTGCTTCTGCTACAAAAAACCAATTGTTTCCTGAGGTATTTATTTCCAAGATCCTGACTTTGATTTTACTCTAGTGATATCCTACGAGGAATCTTCATTTTCTTCTTTCAATTTCCATCTAACCTATTGAAGAAATATTGCTTTTTTGAAGCACATGGTTCTTTTGTGATGCAGATGAGTGACAAATGGTAGTTTCTAAGTTGATCTTTGTATCTTTGGGATTTCTGTTTGGCTGGGGCCCATTCAAAGACTTCCATCATACCGTAATATTGTTTTGTAGAAATGAGACATGAAAACCTCTGAAATATTAATCAAGGTGTCAAAATGCCCTCTGGGAACTATTCTGTGAGTGGAGTACATGCTCGTACAAGGGATTAACCTCAGTGCAAGAGAATAGGCAGCACTACAAATAGATAGGAATGGACAGGGAGGAATGGAAAAAGCAGAATGGGCACAGGCTCACGATCACACATCCTGCTCACTTGTAAACATTATTTGTTTACAAACACTAATTAAATTTCCAGTAAAAATAATCTGAAAAGATTTCAGCTCATTAATGGGAAAAAGTTGGCACCCGAAAGTGTAAACAAATGAGTTTCCAACTGAACTTTTTGTATTCCTAAATGAATGTCTTCGAAAAGCCTGCCTCTACTTCCTTCAGTGAAATAAATATGCTTGGAATATGGACTTAACAGTCCAAAAGACAATGTAACTCACAGATTATGATTATTAATATTAATAGATTTAAAAACAGTATGGCTGTCTTTAGTTCAATCTTTTGAAATGAAATCTACTTCATTAAATATGAAATGATTTTATTTTTCCTATTGCTTGCAACATCATCAATGGGTCTTACCAGTATTATTTATTAAGCTGTAACTTGAAACTTTGAAACCATCTGTAATTAGAACTTACCTAATTGATGCCTTGGGAAATAAGTTATAATAATGAAGCAATTTACTTGAGTATCCCCTGTTTGCAATGTCATTCATTGATCTGTTAATAATAGGCATTTTAGTAGCATGATAAATACTTTAGGTTTTGTACATTAAGTGACAAAAGACTTATTTTTAAGATATTCTACTGCTCCAAGCTTACTATACCATGCCAGGTTTGATTAAGCAAAATAAGCATATGACTAACTTAATTCAATGGAGAGATTAAAATATTTATAGTTAAACACAGAGTCTTTACCTTCTCAACCTGGAGCTTTGATAGCTAAATTCCAGTCAGTCTACCATTTTTTTTCTTGTAAATCTAAAGTTTTGGCTTTAATTTTTATACTATTGCATTGTCTTGCATCCATTCCTTCCACGTGATGAGTCATGGAAGTTAAATATAAAAAGCACCTATCAGTTCAGTCTGTCCTCTGTTCCAGTGGAAAAAGGCCAAGCTGTCAATACTCTCCGTAATTCATTAAAAGAATTGGAAGTGAGAGGTCCTCTGTCTCTCTTTTTTGGAAAGGTTACTGGATGATAGGGCTGAAAAGATGGTTTGTTTCTTTTATTATTAAATAATCAATGCCAATACCTGCCTAACTATATCTACACCCATATTCATATTTATATCAATATCTATAAATAGACACACATAAAAGATTTAGCCTTCTTTTCCCCATCTTGGTGGCCAAAGAAACTACAGCATGCTGCATTCATTAAAGTGTCTGTTCAGGACTTTGTGCTTTCTTTTTCCAAAGTCTTCTATGAAGTATGCTACCTCTTGACACTTACAGAGTATGACACCTCTGCAATCCAAAATACAGGTACTGGTATAGTGTATCTGTTAATTTTCATTTGACATTAATCATTGTAATGAGTTTAATCTAATGTAGCTGCATACACTTATCTCATATGAAAATCTAGGTGAGGTATTAATGTATAAAAAAGTGGTTCCTGTTATCAGGCTCTTAACACTGTATTGTTACCTAACAATATGAAGGTTACCTGGTTTTCCTCTGTAACTCTGAGATACATTCATCACATTAGGATTTGTGACTTCTGATTAAGGCTTAGATTGTAAATGCTTTCTGGAAGGAACTCTTATGTTGCTTTATGCATGTTCCTGGCACAATGGACCGCCAGTCCATCCACAGGGCTCCTGATGCCTTCTGCCGTATTCCTGAAGCAACCCCTACTACTAGCACTGTACTGGGTCTGGCTGGGGTGGAGTTAATTTTCTTCATAGCAGTCCATATGGTGCTGTCATTATTGATGTTTTAAATGGGTAACTCTTGCTTCTTTGCAGTTCTTGGTACAGAAAGGCATTTTTCCTTAAATATATTATTTCTGCATGATCAGTCCACAATCAGAGACTGGAGGAAATGAGTTTAGTTTTGTCTTTACTACTGGGTAAAATCCTTACCCTGAAAAAAGGATTAGTAAGTTACTTCAATTTATAATTAGTCATAAGACTTCATTGATAAGTGTCTCTATACCGGAGTGGACCTACAATTCAAATAAACAGAAGGAGTTTTAAAGAGCAAATATGTCGCTTTTTAAAAACAAAAATGTTCCTGGGTGTCTTTTTCTCAATGTCTAAAATTGTTATATTACTTATTGCTGGAAAGTTAACTGTCATATAAACTTAGAGGAAAAAGGAGCCAAATTCTGCCTTTTTTGACAATGTCACTTTTTGTCACTGCAATTTTTTATGTCATTCATGTATCTTTTTATGACTTTGTTTCTCTCTTTTGTATCATGGATATGTATGGGAAAATTCAAGACAGTTAAAATATCTTTGTCTACAGGAGAAAATTGCAGCTAATGATTTGTACTCTGTAAACAACAAAAGGCAAGATGCAGGCAATCCAGAGTAGCATCACCTTTTCCCTGGGCCGTATGAGCCTGTGGCACCATCCTGTGAATAGTGTGGTGTATTTCTTGTCACACTTGAAAATCCACCTCAGAACTGGTACACTAAGATATTATTATGTAGTACCTTCCTCCATACTTTTTAAAGAAAATTTATTTTCTACAGGTTTCAGGATGGAGATGAACTCAGATTTATTATCCACTGTCTATTGAAAAATGTAATGTGCAAAGAGGGGGTTTATTATTTATTTCTATATGCATGGTCACCTTCTGATTACATAAAATCCAGCAAATCTCCATAGATAAGAATTACTCATCTCTCCTTTATGTATTTTATAACCAGTTCTTTATTTCATTGTTTGATTAGTAACCTCTCACTTTCTGCCTGAATACCTTGATTTTCCCTTTTTTTGTTGTTATTACTCTTGACAAATGAGACGCCTTTGAGACTAAAGCACTGTGTATGGCACATGGGAAGAGAAAGTAGGAATTATCAAAGCAAGGTGTCTAAGATACCTATTGAGAACAGAGGTGTTACCATCAAATGGTAGAACAGTGAGGAAGGGAGGCTTTATTTTCGGTCATTTTAATTTGCAAGACACTCTTGGAAAAACAAGAATATAAAGTTGGCAGAGTCCTTAGGCTACAGAGGTAGAAATGCTAAGGTAATTTAAATTTCTTGCATGATCCAACTGTTACTTGCTACATGGAGTTACATGTGTTCTATGTTAAGAGCTGATACAGAGAGATCTGCAAATCCTAAATGTTTAAATGTTGATTCATTTGATAATTGCTTCTACATTTTAGACCATTGGCTAATAAAAGTGATATTGGATTGTTTCTGGTAATCTATTAATTACTTCCTTGACAAACTGGGGAAGTTGAATATTAAATACCTGTTCATGCAGGCACTGTAAGCAACAAATAGTCTGATCACATTCAAAGATAATATTACAGAAATTAAACTTACAAAAATAAAATGAACTTTGGACTCACTTGCCAAGCCTTTTTGTCTCCTGCAATGTAACTTATAAGAAAAGAGGAAATTCTGTAATTTTTATTTATCACAGTGGAACTAACTTCCCTAGGAAAGACAGTTAAGCCTATGTATCTCATCAGTGAGATAAAGCTGCATACGGTGATAGCTGTCTTTCTGTAGAACTCTGAGAGGTCAGTGCGACCTGGTGGCAAACAGGAATCTAAAAAAAAATATTTTATTTTCTGTACTGAGAACAATATTTTCTTTAATGTTTTCTCCCCAATAATATGAAAATGCAGAAATAAAATTTCAAACCACTGCACTTTTGTATATTAAAATGAGTGAAGAATAACCACAAATAGACAACCTTTTCAGTTACTTTAAATGGGGGGATTTAAATTGCATTGCACTTTTTCTTTATTTTAAGAATAAGTATTTTCCAGCACCACTAGGTGTCATCATATCTATTATTAATTCCTGTACTACAGCTCTTCCCAGTACCTAGCAGACAAAGTTGACCACTTAATCAGCTTCATCAAAATTTCGGTTTCAAAAGAAACAAAAGAGGTAAAAAACATAAGACATTATGAAACTGGTGAAGTTAATCTCTGAAAGCTCAGTTACACAGAAAATAAAGAATTCTATAAAATCGGAGACTTGGAAGTTTAAAACTAAGTCTTGTTTGATTAACTTCAGTAGAGATTTTTCTCTTGAATACGGAGGTGCCTTCTTTTAACCTTCACCTGATACCTCCCATTACTGCATAATATGTCAGTCAGATTCACAAAGGCACATAGGCACATAGCAAGAATGAGCTTTACATTCTTAAGTATAAAGCTGTGACCTGAAAGACCAGTCCCCCAGAACTGTTAATCCTGGAAGTAGCTTCTCATGGCAGGCACATCCCTTTTGCTCTAAACATCTGCAATATATATGCATATACTTATATAGCTGTTCTTGCCCAAGCATTTGCCTCCAAGCTGTGTTCTTCAGCACTCCAGCCATATAACAGAGCCGTGCCCAAGTGCTTTGATGACATCAAGCTACAGAGTGTATTTAGCACCTTTCTAACTTACTAATAGGACTTGGTTCCCCAGCTGTATGAAGAAATACTTTTGTATTCATTTTCTTCCTCTTTAGAGAAAAGTGATAGTGAGGTGGTATTTCTGCTTTTTGTATGATAGATGACACATCAGGCACACGTTCAAAAGCTGATTCAGGAAATTGTAGGCCCTTCTCCAACTACAGAAACTCACAACAAACTGCTTTCACTGTCAGAAGCATTCCTTAGCCATCTGGCTCTATGCTAGGTGAGCTGGGAATAATTTCCATCTTTTGTATAGATGACTACAGAATCCAAGGGCTATAAGGGAGTGTGGAAATCACTTAAGCATCTCTAATTGGTTATAATATCCATTTAATCCTGGTCTCCAGGCCCTGTGCCTCAGAACTATCTAGGTATTTTTACCAGCTGTTAGCTGAGAATCCAGAATCTATCTTGGTGGTGTTCTCCCCTAGACACCTTCTCATTCAAAACCTCCTCATTATGTTTTCACTGGAAAATCTTTCTCTCTGAGGCCTCTACTCTTTCATAAGAGCCTTACACCAGAACCTCTTGGCTAATTACATAAATATGCCCTACAGGGAGAACAGACACCTCAAACACTACAGAATCTGGGACTATTTACTTAAAATTCAGCAGAAGTTTAAAGGTGGCCGCTGGGAAAGTAAAATAGTCAAATATTGAACTTGTTCAGAGAAATCACAGTACTTCCCCCCCCATAGTTACAGTAATTTAACATACTTATTTATCTCTCTTCTGCAATGATTCTACCTTTAAGTGAATTTAACGAAGTGTACTAATTATGTTATCTTAAGTTTTTATTTTCAAAAGCTGAAGCTGTCTACGCTCCCAGTGTGAGCAACTTAGAAGGTGACATTTCACTAATGACTGCTCTGAGAAACTGACAGAGATTGATAGTGTTTTTTAAAGATGTCCCCACGAGAAGCATCTCATATAAAATGAAAACAACACTGAAACTTTTAAAAACTAACTCTGCGTTGTGTGAGTGCTTTTGTTTATAAGAAAGAACTGAGACAGAGAAGCACTTTAAGGTAGTTTTCCAAATGCACAACACGTATTTTTTGTTTAGAAATGTCTTCAAAGAGTGTTTTTTAAACAACAGTTTTACACTCACTAAAAACTCACTGAAAACTGTTTTTCACTGCCCTGCATACCAGAAATGTGTACATTATGGGCCAGGCTGTGCATTGTCAGCTCAAAAAATGAGTACTGAATGAGGAACTCTCTGTGTAGAAAGCTTCAAACCTCAGTATAAGCACGTTCATACAGCACACCCCTCTCTTGGTGTGTATTGGGAAGGTAGAGCCTTACCTCTTAATCTGTTTTTCTTAATTGCATTATCTCACTATAGACACTAGTAACCTCAAGGTTTCATTTGTACGAGGATCGCATTTAGGCTTTGCTCTTCTGCAGGAAATATAAGGGCCAGGAAGCTTCTTTAGGTTCTCCCCTTTGCCCATCTTCCTCAGTCTGGCAGGCACAGCTACCAAAGGTTGCTGCAATGCAGTCTGCATTTTGGAGCCATGCATCTACATTGCAGGCATCCCATCATAACGGAGTCTCTCTGTAGCCAGCGATGAAACAGATGAAGAGACTGGTCCATCCTTTCTTTGTGTAGAGAGCAGGAGCAGTTCTGAGGACCTGGGAACAGCCCAGCCCAGCCCTCTTCAGTAATTTGAATGTGCACTCCTATGGTACAGTGAAAAAAGTGTCTGACCTTTGGGATTCAGTGTGATTTTTATATCCAATTGCAAATGCAAGCAAATGCATAATCAGCAAGAATACTCTGCACCTCTAGTTACAGGTAAGTGTGCTTCATGAGTGGCTAGCAGCGCTCATCTAAATAGAGCATGAAACCTGACATTATGTAAGTTTGGCGCAAGTGTACAGTTCCCTGCTTTGACACCACCATTCTCTCTGCACAGAAATCAATTTGCCACTGAATGCTACTTAACTTTCATCATAGAAAAACGTCTTTTATATTAATCTTTTATACCGTTTGAGAAGTAAACCTGCACCCCTCCAGATTTAATAGTAAAAGTAAAATTAAGCAGGATATAAGTGCTGATGGGAAAGCTGCTATTCTATAGCACGAAAGAATTAACTCTAACAGCCCCATCATTACTTCAGAAGAAATTATTTTCAGAAGAAATAATGAAAAAGGAGGCATTTCATTCTCCCTTGACTTAGATATGGCTTTCAGGTCTCTGTTGGTCTAGTCTGTCTTTTAGAAACAGAAGTGTGTGAGTATAAGTAGAAATGCCACCTTCACTGATTCCCCCTGCATCCTCTCTGTTCTTGAAAAATAATTAAAACCAGAAATAGAAGAGAGTGCTTGAGATGGGAATTGCCATCTATTGAGCACGTGGTCATTAGATTAGTTGTACAGTTCTGTACGGTTTTATACAGTTCATAAAAATCTATTTCATTCACAGGATTTCATGTGGAGGATACATAGTTAGAAGTGGCTTAGAGAGATGTTAATCATTGCTGCTATCTGTTTCTTAAATTGTCATCCCATCAGGTGCAATGCAGGCTTAAAAAATGCAATATTCTTTTCTTATGGGTATATCAATGCATTAAACTCTTCTTGATGAGAAGCATTGCCAGATCAATAAGACATTTTATCCACATTTTCATGGTGGTCCCTTGAGCCTCCAGTTTCTATCCTAGCTATTAATTGAGTCAAATGACAGCACATATTATAAAAATGATTTCCAACTCCAAATTCTTTTCCTAGTCCTACACTGAAACTTTTCTAGCACTCTAGATATTATTCAGATACTCAAGTTGAGGTTTTTTGCTTTATTTCTTTTGAACAATATCATACCCTGTTCTTTTTTTTAAAAAAAAATTATTATTATTTCCTTCCTGTGAGCAACCATTACAATGACAGAGACTTTCTAGGGCCAATGCCTAAGTCTGCAATTGAAGGCATCAGAAGTCTTTTTTGTTTGGTAATTTCAGCATGGGTTTCCAATGATGTGAGGCTTCCTAGGATTAACTTTATTTTATTATGAGATATCAATGTAGTGATGTACATCAATGTGACTGACTATCACTTGAAAGTTCATCTTTTGAATCTCCTTGTCATCTAGGTTTTGTGATGACATACCCAGGATCTCTGGTTCCCATGCATCACTGATTTCATGTACCTGCCTTCCAGGCTTCCTAGCCCTGGGCATGTAAACTAGTTCTCTGGTCCTGCTGATGAGCCCAGCTTTCAAACTAATCTCCCTCTAAAGGATACAAATATACTTGAACACTAGTTTATAAGAAACAAATTAAATGCAAAAGCAAAAGCCATAAGACTTAGTGTATATTACCTGTAAAGAAGGAAATTTGCCTTTTCAAGTTTACAGCTTATTACTGTCAAGGGATTATATATGAGACACTATAACAGGGAGCACTGTTTCTTCTTGTGGTTACCAGGCAGAATGACACAGAGGAACACACACTTATCACAAGAACCACTCAGATCATGTGTTTCTGAGTATTACAAACAGCTACATTTAGATCTATCATGACTCACCTGTACTGCATAAGTTTGCCAACATTATACCTGTTCTGTGTATTGACAGATGGATTAAACAAGGTAAAAAAAAATGGCAAAAATCAGATGGCTCAGCTTCCCTGAAAATTAGTTAAAGAATAGAAATAACAGAACAGAAGCAGTTCTGGAATGAGAGAAGATACAGGTACTGCAGCACAAGAGTATCACAGCTCTGTATGATGTGGCATATGGGCAAGGCGTGGGTGGGCAGATGGCTCAGGAGAAGGGAGGCAGAAAAAAGGGCAGAAACTCCAACTCTGACAGTTCAGCAGAAGAGCTGCCATCAATCAGATAGCATTCAGAAGCTGGTCAGTGTGACAGTGTACCAGAGCATGGAGCAGGTTGAGGAAAGGCCTCAGTTTATCTGACAAGAATAGGCTATGCTGCTCTGGTCTTCTGCACTCAGGCTAATATGGTTCAGTCAGTGCTAAACGCCAAAGAAATTAAATGCTCGAATCCAGGAGCAACACTCACTCCCACAGCTCTGAAAACAGAGCAGGGAGGTCACTATGGTTTGGCCTCCATCCTTTGAAGTGCACTTGCTAGGTACAAAGGCTGCAGGCAGCGGAGGCTGCAGCCAGCTCCAGGTTCCTGGGTGAGGTGAGAGCACCATGATATCTCTGAGCCCAAGTGTCAGTCCTTCCCTTGTGGTCCTCCGACAGACAAGTAGCTTTAGATTATAGCTACAAAAACCTGAATGTTTCTAGCTATCCAACAGATGCACTGGTTCAACATGCTATATTGTCAATTTTCTCAGTAATTTTGATGTTTTTATATAACCCTCCATCCCCAAGAACTCTGTGATGACAATTTCATCTCTCTTCAGTAATAAAGAAAAAGGACTGCACAGTCTTTCTGTGTGGTGTAAATGTGACAACACTTGAGCAGAAACATAAAAAAATAAGAGAAATACAAAAATAAATCTAGGTTCCCCATCATTTCAAGTCAGTGTTAGGGTTTGACTTGGTGGGTTTGTTTTTTTTTCAGTGCTTAGATTTGGTAGTGTTATTAAACTGTATATTTTATTCTTCATGATGCCAAACTGGAAAAGACAATCAACCCTAGATTCTGACAAAGGGGAACACAGTAGTTTGAACTCTTTAAATGACTACTAGCTATCATCACTTTATTAAATTTGGGTATTTTACTAATATTGAAGACTAAAGATGTTAAAAATGGTTCTTGGTTTTTAATTTCAGTTGTGAAAATATTTAGATATTATTATTACCATTACTATTACTACTACCTATTACTATCACCGGTATCACTACTACAAATGTTAGTATCCCAATGGCAATAGTCACAAATTCAGAGAATTTAGAGTTTAGAGGAAACTTATAGTTAAATTTAGAGCAAGGATGAAAGTTCAAAGCAAAAGTTTAAGTAACATCAAGGAAAGTTTAATTGTGTAAAAGCACATTCAAAAAACCCCCTTATTTTACCTGGTAAATTACTACTGGAGTGTTGATCTCTCTCTCATTCCTGTTTTTTACACCTCTGAGTTCACAAAGAAGAAAATTCAGTTCCTTTCAAAGTCTATGTGCTGTTAGTTTGTAGATGGTATTGTAAGTTCTTTGTCTTTAACAAGGAGGCTGATTTCTTGAGTGAAGCACAAAATGAGATTCAGCTTTACCTGTAAATGCACAACTGGTGTTTCCATAACTGAGAAATCCTAAAAGGTCTCACCATAAGCTTCAAGACAGTACAAAGGAGTCTTCTCAAAGAATCATACTACACTTTGTGTTCTATCCTAGCAATATGCCATACTGCTTTCTCTTTTACATCTTCATTTTCTGGTTGTGTTTTTTTATTTTCTTTTTTTTTTTAACTGTAGACTTGCTTCCCCCTCCCCATCCTTTTTCATTTGTCTCTAGGCTTAGCCTTTCCATGCTTCCTTAACTTCAGGTTTTTACTTTTGCTTCTCTTTGATTTATTATTTGTGACTTTTCCCCTTAACTATCCATATTCTCTAGGGGTCCTCTGAGGGCATAATTCAGAACTTCATGATCAGAATGACTAGAATGACCTTCAATAGAATTAGGTTCATTATAAACTTTGTCAATAACAGCTCTTAAGTTTTTCCTACAGATTTAGCCATATAAATAGTAATATGACTCCAGGATTTGTGAAAACTAAGCCCATTTCACCACCAACAACAACATCAACAAATAATTACATATTAACATAGAAAATTGACTTTGAAACACAGAATTAGTCTGATAACCTGGCTAGGAACAATACTTCTAAATGTAGCTAGACATTTAAATATTTTAAAATGTCTTCCTGAAAATTATGAAATTGACCTAAAATCAGATTTTTTTTTTTAAAACAAAAATGAATTTAGCTTCTCTTTATCTGCCTCTGTGTGACCTTCTTGAGCAAACAGGAGGTTCAATAATTGCTGTTTCAGGAAGTGAAAACTGAAATTGTCATGAAATTATCCAACTCCAGGATTGGGGAATAGGAGGAAAAGCACCAAACAACAACAACAAGGTATGGAAAAAATATAAAATGGGGTTTACATTAAATTTTCATGTGACTGATGTGCCAGTTCATGTATATGACATACTCAGTGAAGTAAAAATAGTTGGAAAGAGCCCAACTCCAGTGCTGGAGCAGTGGACAAATGTTAACATGACACTCTTCCCAGGCTGATATTTGCTACCTCTCACGACTGTACATGCCCTGCTCATCAGTTTTGTTCAGTGCTGGCTGCATCAGAAAGACATACCCTCAAAATGCTAACTCATGAATGACTGCTTTCACATTTTAACCTGCCAAACTGGGTTGTAAAACAAGTGAAAACCTATTTCTTTGTGAAGTTTTCAGTGTTGCTGTTCCTGCTAGTGCTGGTTAGTCTAAAAATAACTTCAGGGCAGTCTGGCACTTCAGTTTCACCTGGCACAAAGTACAGCAGTATGAAAAATAATTATTTTAAGATAAATGTGAAGTGTTTTGCAGAGATTTTAGATAAATGAAACTTTAGGTCATTTGTCTACAGCTTCTTTCTTGTCTCCATTTGTAACTTCCTTTTCTTCATTATAAGGAAGCTGGTATAGACCTCTGTAACAAGTTTGTTTCTCATTTTCCACCCTAAAGGATTCACTTAACTTTTTCATATGACAAGCAGTAGCTCTTTCTTTGTAGTATGACTCTGGCTACCCACAGTAGAGCTGTTCTTTTGTCCTAAGAAACAGTGCCTTTTATTAAACCTTTAATTTAGTCGAAACTTTTTAGACATGACCAGTTTCCTCACTTGTGATCTTCAGTGAAAATGCTGATATCCTGCTGAAATGTTGCACCAGTGCTGGAAGTCAAGGCTAGGTTAAGAATATTTACAAACCATAAGCAGCAGATATTTCACTGAGGTCAACTACACTCAGCTACTCATAAACTGTCTAAAGCATGTGGGTTAGAAGAAAGACTGGCTGCACTGCTCCAAGCCCCAGTGTATTTTTTGTTTTCCCTGACCTCATAGACATCCAGGTTTGGAAAAAGGAATCTCATGGGACACTTTCCTCTACCCTTGAATCTGTTTCCTATTCTTAGGAAAATCCTTGGGCAAGAATTGCTGACAAGGATAAGAGAAACTACTGGGTGCCTATAATAAACATTACTATTTAGGTTGAACTTCAGTTAGGAAATGCCAGGTTCGGGGTTGTCAATATAACCCTAAATGAGTTTTTGTGTAGGTACTCTCACATACTCTTTCCTTGGATGCTCACATATTCTTTGTTTCACAGGGTCACAGTTTTATCAGAGTACCTGTTGGGAACCCTGAGACTGGATTTGTGGAGCCTCTAATGAGCATTGCCTCATGTTGGCTCTTTGAGTGTCTGCAGATTAAGCTGTAGCTCATCTCCAGATCTCCCTGGTTTCCTCCGTCTTACAGCCATATAAGGCCCAGGGTACTTAGGTATCCTACGTGGCTTTGCTACAGGCCACAGCAGGACCTCTTAGTTCACCAATAATGTTTTTTTGTGAATGATGTTAATTCACGCTGTATATTACTAAATTTCAAATTGACCTTACTGCCAGGATATGCTGTCCAGGCAGCAAGACTCAGATTTCTGTGAACAGATTGGGTTTTGGTAATGTTTCCTTTATGCCAAATGGGTCAGCATCATTACAGCTTGCTTTGCACTATGCCCACACTCTGAGGCCTACAGGAGCTATTCCTCAGAGATGGTGTCTCAGAGTATTAAGCCAATGGCACTTGGGACACAAGGCCAAATGCACTGCTTCAGGGTTATATATTGCCATGTGTACCTGGCTCAGTGCTCCATTGGACAGACCTTTCCACCTTCAGGATTTTCTGCTCAACTTCCCTCACCACTTTATTCTCTTTATAGACAAAACATTCAGGCACATGTCATCTCATATGCTGAAAGCAGCCTGACAGGACTTTTTTTTCCTTTTGCTCAAGCCACTGTAAGAAGATATTCTGCTGCAGACTTAGTTGAGTCCTAAAACTCAACTATTTTTCCATTTATGGGAGTAGATTATAAGAACTTGATAGAGATGCTAGTAACCTCTGCCCAACCTATACTGTAATTTCCTCCTTGCTTGTGTGTTTTCTTTTCACTTTTGATAACAAGCTAATCCCCCATGGGCCGAGCTCATCCTGATATCAACCTTTTCTCTGCTCTACAAATGCTCTCCATGTTCATCTTCTACTGTTCCACGGGCACAGCATGTCCAGGCTGTCCTGCCTCCCTCCTCCCCCAAATGCAGGGGGCTTTTTCTCGATGTTGCACAAAAGCAACATCTTCTGTGCTTCCAGGGCAGTCTCTGGACTGATGACCTGTGAGCATGGTTGCTGCCTGCTTCAGTGGGCTGTCCTGAGCCTAATCAAGCCTGGGGAAGTTGTAGAAGTCAAGGGATCATAAAAGAAACAAGTTACAGTAGACAGATTAATCAGAGCATGCATTTTTATAACATTTATTAAACAACATACTGCCTGTGGTTGTTGCACTTGTCCTATCTTGTAGCTATTTCTGACGAGTTCTACCTGTGTCTGAACCTCTTTTCCACTAAAAAATGCTATCAACTGTAAATCCAGGCCTCAGACATGCACAGACATTTGATAAACTGAGTCTTGCACACATTTAAGTGAAGACACATTATGAGGTTGATTTAGGGCAACCATGAACTCTTATCAGAAATATAATAACACTTCTTAAAAATAATTGCTGGTATATAATGAAATAAAAATTGAAGAACATACAGTAGGAAACCCTAATCACATTTCTATCTCATTTCAATTTATATTAGTAGCAAGCTTTTAGACTCTATACTAAATTGAACCTTTTCTGCTATTTAATAAACACAGTGTTTGTGTTCAAGGATCTTGTCTATGGGGTTATTTTTGTTTCATTTCTTTTTTTTCTGCTGTGCTGCTCCCTTTTCTCTGTGTGTGAAATAACAAGTAGCACAGGAAAATATTCAAATAAGATGGCTTTTTTAAAAAAGAGAATTTTGCTTTCTGATGTAAATTATTTTTGATATGGCCCTTAAGTTAAAGTTTGTACTGCTTCAGTTCTTCTTTTAAGTATGAAGCTGTTTTCAGAAAGTGATTCATACAGGGAGATTTAATATTTTTTTACCTCACAAGATATAGACAAAAAGTGCTCTGTAGTGAAGAGTCCACTTGTTTCTGCTATGACTATTTACATGTACTTATTAATTATGCATTACTGTGTACCATGGGGCATTTATCTGCTTTAAAAACAAGAACACCACCACAAAAACTTAGAACTGTATCAAATATGTCAGAGTAATGGTCTTATTTCAGCACTATACATTTTCCTTATGCTTTACCAAAGAGTTCTTGGTTGATAAGGAAACTGTCCTTGGAGGATTCCCCAGAAGTTTCTTATGTCATAAAGAAACTTGGCCCTTCTTCAACATAATAAATATTCTGCTTCCTTTTCATGACAGCTGGGATGAAGGAATGGAAACTTTGGTGTTCTCAATATCTTGCTTTCTTAATGTCTTTAGAATAGCCAGCTGGCCCTTGGAATTGCATGGGCTAATCATGGGGACTAGCTGCTTGCCCAGGCTCACCCCACTTTGTAAGGGTATGTGGAAGGTGAGAGCATCTGCATCCTTAAGGTCACCCAATCAGGGACCTTTTCAATGCAAAAGAGGATCAAAAGTAAAGAGGAAAATGATAAATGAGAGCACACAGAGACACAAATGGTAGACAGGGATAACAGAGACAATGCCAAGGACCAGAAGCCTCTAGTTGTTAATTGTTGGGCCACCAAGAAACTGCAGGCAGAGCATTGGAGGGGGCCAACCTGGATCTTGTACTGATATGAAGGGGGAAACAAGAGGAACATGAGGATTTGGGATATTCAAGAGCAGCCTGTCGGACTATGCAAAACTTCTGAAAGAACATTTAGGGGGAAGGGATGGGCAGGAACAAAGAGGAAATTAAACAGAAAGGCATATAAAGGGGGCTGGCTGTGTCTAAACCGGGGCTGGTCAGTACACTTGTCTGACCAAGCCTGACATCTGATCACCCCAGTCTATCTTATTTTCTCATTGAATCCTTCCTTAACTATCCCTGTGTAATCCCACTCTCTGCCTCATGTGTGAGGGCTGTAAGGGCTGAGTGCCAGCTACTGGTGAGACCTATGTGAGTGGATTTGGTGCCAGTGACTGGAGCTAGACTGAGAGTGTGGTGTCAGCTACAGAAGCGAGTGGAGGTCTCAGCTCCAGCCACTGGGATGGGACTGGTGGGTGTCCCAGGTGCAGCTACTGGGCAGACTGAGGTGAGCAAAGCGAGTGAGAGGCTCAGCGACAGCAGCTGGAGCAGGACTGTGGGTCACAGTCCATGTGCCTGGTGCTGGCTGCTGGCGCTTACCAGAGTCTTTTAATCTTCCCCAGACCTGGTGTTCATGGGAGTATGTGTGCGTAGTTCTCTAGCAAACTTCAGGCTGAACTAGCCGGTGAATAGGAGAGCCATGGGGCGAGTAAGAGCACCTGGGATCCAGGTAGGGGTACCAGGCAGGCAGAGATGCCATGCTGGTACTTGGGGGACCTGCAAATGTGCATGTGCTTGGGAACCTGGAGAGTGTCGTGTGTGTGCCTCCACCAGTGACCTTCAGTCCTGATGAGCTGAAGAAGAGGAAGGGGACTTGATTGTCTATATGTCTTTATATGTCTATACGTCTATGTTTTATGTGAGTTCTGGTCACGTTACGTATGCGTGAGGTTGAAGACAACACCTTGTCTGTGGCCGTCTGAGAAGCTGGCCGTGTCTGTTACCTCTGTGTGTGTGTGTGTGTCTGTGTCTGGGTTACATGCTCAACTTTGCTGCTGTCTGAACCTGCAAACAGGTTCAATAGGGAAAGCAGCAGCCGCATCCATCATATTGGGACAGAGACCCCCAGGCTGGGCTCTAGTGGCCAGGCAGGAGGTATCCCTGGCCCCAGAGTCTGTCGGAGGAAGCATCCCCTTAACATCCCATGCCATGATTCTTTTGTTTTGAGAGAGGAAATAATTAGTTATATGCAGCAGTTGCAGAAAAGGCAGATGCTCTTAGAGCATTCTGATGCTTCTCTAAAGACACTTTAATGCCTTTTGTGACTTATATTCTTAGGACAGGAGAAATTTTCATTTGCCTTAGGTATTATGATGAAAATCAACCATGTGATGTGACCAACTGATTAATAGAATATTCCAGTCATTCTCTGAGGAATGATGGACAGGAACACTGCACTTTTTAGGTGAACTTGAGGCAGTATAATATGAGGAAAATAGATGTTGTATATTAGAAAAGAATTACGTATATATGAAGAAGTGGTAGAGAGATCTCCAGCTGATCTTTTCTGACCATCTCGGAGAAATGCAAAATTGAGTGCTAATACACCAGGACACCAGGAGATGCAAATCTGCTCCCGACATACATTTTAAGAAACTCAGTATAAACTCAGAAACTCAGTGGGGTTACTTCAGAATTACCAAAGTGCAACTATATGCAGAATTAAGCCCACAGGATTTACCACATTAGGTAAGCACCCTGTCTCTGGCACTCTCTCTGCCTCAAGTGCAGGTTTCATTTATTTAATGCATAATGATTCCCTTTTAATTACTTTGTACACTACACCAGCTTGTTTGTTTTTCTGGTTCCTTTCCAAGAAATAATCAAAGGGAGAAATTCATGAAGGACTGGTCAATGCTGAAGTCACTTCTAGTTAATTTACTCAATTCATATTAATTCGGTGGTGCTAAGCCCACTGGCAAAACTTTTGTGTATTTTTTCAACATTGAGGAAATCTCATGAGAAAGATAATAAAGAGCTATACTATTTGTATGGTCAGTCATGCAGCAGCCATGAACAATATCAAATTGCCTTCATGGGGAGACTGTAAATAGATTGATCCTTCCTATTACTGTCTTTGTACACAACTCCACACTTAGACTCAGTTATCACTGATCCATATATGAGGAAATTTGCAAAGAGCTCAGTCTGGGATGCAACCTGTAACATCAGCAACATTTCTTGTAAACAGCAGTCTAAAATTATAGACTTGATCACAAAGAAATAGCTTTTTAAATTAAATTATCATTTTTTTAGAAATAAAAAAATCATCTTTAATTCCCAAGAATTATTCAAAGGATACTTTTTTGAGAGAGAGAGAGAGAGAGAGTTTACAGATTTCATTTAATTCTAAGCAGCTTAGGTAGAAGATTTTTAGTAACTTTTTTAATGGGAACCAAGGGGAAATTGCTAGGAAGGAAATATACTAGCTGGAAAGAAAAATGAAAGGAGAGACAATACTGAAAGGGCTTTAGGAAGATGAAGAGTGATCACTTGAAACTGAGGTTGAAAGACTGAAAGAATAGGAGAAAAAGCTAGAAAGAACAAATCCTGTAAGACTATCCATTTTCAAACTTTGCAGTCAGACTCTCTGTAATGAACTTGTGCTGAAATGAACAGATACCATCGTTTGCTTAGTCTGGTCTGGCCAATCTGGAATATAGTATTTTGAGGCAGAGTGTGGGAAAACTTTGTCACTTGGAAAGAAGAAAAGAAAAGAAAAGAAAAGAAAAGAAAAGAAAAGAAAAGAAAAGAAAAGAAAAGAAAAGAAAAGAAAAGAAAAGAAAAGAAAAGAAAAGAAAAGAAAAGAAAAGAAAAGAAAAGAAAAGAAAAGAAAAGAAAAGAAAAGAAAAGAAAAGAAAAGAAAAGAAAAGAAAAGAAAAGAAAAGAAAAGAAAAGAAAAGAAAAGAAAAGAAAAGAAAAGAAAAGAAAAGAAAAGAAAAGAAAAGAAGATTTGTTCTATTTCTGTGCTTAGAGAACTGGTCTTTCATAATACCAGTTCAAAAGCAGAAATACTTTCAATATCATGAAGTTGTCTCAGCTCCAACATCTATTGCCTTATTTGGTTAAAAGAAAGGGGGGCATATACAAAATGATTTACCACAGACCCTTGCTTTGGGGGTGGGGTGAGGGGTGTTGTGGATTTTTTTGTTGTTATTATTATATTGCCTCAAGGGTGTAATTTAGGAATATATTAATCTTATTTTGTTTTCAAATTATTATTTATCTTTTCTGAGTGTATGCAAAATATGTCTTTGTCAGATGCTTGACTCTACATTGTGTGTTCTACCTGATGGCTAAGGTGTTTTTATTAATGAATAATGTTTTGTTGCCTGCTAATTTTCCTCATACTTTTTGTCAGAATCACTAGCAGTAACTATCATTACAGTGAAATCATGATTTTGGATTCTGCCCTCACCTGGATTTGTGGATTTATTCCTGAAATCAGCAGAAATTGCTTTGTGCATTTGGGAGCAGTGGTCAGTGTGAAGTTCCCATTTTAGGGTCAGGGTTCCTATTTTCCATTTTCATTGAAGTCATACTCTTCAAATCATTGTAGCTTCCTAACTAAAAAAAAAAAAAAAAAAAACAACCAAAAAAACCAAACAAAAAACCCCAAACACCCAAACACAATAAGTTTATCTGTAATAAAATAATGAGGAGCAAGGATCAAGATAGCTTTAGCTCTGCATCTTCTTTACAGAGTACTATTAAAGTGAAAAAACAAATACCTCATCATTTTGTCAGCTTATTTGTCATAGCTCCATCTTCAAACTGAGTCGCTCCTGAAATATTTTTGGAGAGGGATTAGGTGCTCCTCAATGTTTGTGCACTGCAACTAATCCTGAGAGTTAATCCCATAATAAATATAATGAGTAATATAAATTATCTGCCAAAAGGCCAGACAACAGTATTTGGAACTGAACTTGAAGTTCAAAGTATTTGAAGGGCTGGATTTGGTGTGGTGCTCAATTTGATTAAATAAAGTTGTTATCAACTCCTAAGAAGGCAGCAAACCAAACAAAGGAAATTTGTGAGTAAGTGAATCCTGAGCTCCTAGGATAACTCAAATTGTTTAGAAATATTGAGCTTTCTGCTGTATGTATTAAGTTTTTAATACCTCCAGATTCTAGTCTAATTTCTTCAGCTGTCTTACCTTTTTTTCTTTTTTTCTTTGTCTTTTTTCTTTTTTTTTTTTTTTTCCTTTGGTAAGTCCAGCTCTGTTGAAAGCAGGAAAAACTTATTGCCCATAATACCATTGATAATTTTTTTGTCCCTTCTGAATGTTTTTTCTTCATTTAATTTCATCCCAAATAAGAAAGAGCAATGGGTGAATTAGACATTTCTTTTGAGTTTAAGCAGTTTTAAATTCTCTTGGTCTTTTCTTTGTACTTTTTCCCATTTGATACAATTTTGAGGGACTGATCCTGTTTGTATTTTTCTTTAAGCTTGATTTTCAGATGACAAACCTCTTCATATTTGGAAAAACATGTACAGGCACTACTTTAGTGGAGGACATAATCCAATTCCCAACAGAATAACTTCTGCAGTAGGAGCAAGTTAAATACTTTATACTGTATCACAGTCAGTAAAACAGAAGCAGGAAAAAAATTTCTGTATTGTGTTCATGTTCTGTGAGGATCATGTCCTCTGTTCAGCTCAAAGTTATTGGGATTTCAGGTTTCTTAACAGGTCAATATTCTCATTTGTAAACCATAAAACCATTAATCATAAAAAGTAATAGGAAAAAAGCTGCTTTTAAAAATAAGAACACTTTTCCTCTTATTTTTCTTCTTCTATGATGAAGCAGATTGACGCTTAATGAAAGTAGATTTCACCACATGGAGAACACAGTATGTTAAATGTAGGAAAAATAAATCAGAGATGCAAGGGAAATTCTGTGTCCAGTTCAGTATGTTTGTTTCAGTTTTTAAAACTTTTCTTGATAAATAATTAAATTAAACTCTGCATACGCACTTGACTAAGCAAAGGTTAAGAAAAAACATTCCCCTTGGATCTCTCTGCTTTGTCTGAATGCTGTTGCTGACTGTAAGTAGGATAGACCAAGCCTCGACTGCAGCATGAAAGCACTACTACTAAAAAGTAGCTGGAAAAATACAGTCAGATGTGCAATAAAGCAAATGCCAAATGTAAAATTCACTCCTCTTAACTTTAGTTAGGTATCTTAACTACACTAGTTATTTCAGCTTGTTTTATACTCAATAGAAAAAGATCTGTCCAAGAGACAGATCATCATATCCAATGGTGTTGCCATTATTATATGTTCCTTATGCCTACAGATATAGCTAGATATCTAGCCTGGATGAGCTGACGAAACTTTAGATGTTGAAGGTAAGGCCCATCCCAAGTCATAAATAGCAGTAGCAGACTTCTTTTTTCTTCAAATTATGCAACTGAAAAGCAGCTATGATGTCATTTTGATAAAAAAGGCAAACTGTGCTAGCTTTGTGGCATGGCAAAGGTCTTTTCATTTGAATTAAGATGGTATTAACAAAAATATTCACGGAAGGAAGGAAGAGTGTTTAAATAATTTTGTTGTATATACCTTGTAGATACAGCTTTATGAAATCCAGAAAACAATACCTAGACCAAATGGTCTGTGTCTCAGATAAAAATGTGTCAGATAAGAAAATCTATATGAAGACCCCAGTGCCAGAATACATATGAAAATGTACAGGAGATGTACATAAAAATGACAGGATATTCTTTGTATTTAGATTTGAAAAAAGAACAATGATAGTTTCTGCAAAATAGTGCAGCATTATGTAATACAATAATGTCATGGAAAGAATATGAAAAATTAAATAGATTTGAGAGTGTAGATTTTCTTTACTTTCCCTTTTCCTGAAACTGGAGTGCTAACTTCTGAATCTTTAAGATTTCTTCAGCAAAGTTTCTTTGCATATCACAAAACTTCCTACATTCCTATTCTTTCTACTCTTGTCCCACTTTTCCCACTGTACAGGCCACTCTCTTTCTCTCCAGTTTCCCTTTCCCTGCTGGCATACCACTTATGCAATATAACAATGAAAGGCAGGAAAAGTTGAAATAACCCTTTTAAAATTTTCCTTTCTTTTTTTTTCTCTCCAGAATTCAGCTGTGATTCATCCTTCATAGGCAAGCCGAAGAAAACTGGTTTCTATGCTTAGCATTGCTATCCGTGTTCTCCTTTACTACTTTACTAGCTTTTTCTACAGTGATGGGAGTAATAAGGAAAAAACCCAAACCCAAGCAGTATTTAGTCTCTGAACAGCATCCTGAACATAGTAAGGACAATTTTTATCATCTTACTGCAATAAATAAAATACCCTGACTATGGAGGATGATAATATTGGAAACTGCAGATAGGTAAACAGAGAAATTATCATACTTACTGTAATAGCTCCTCAGCAAGATGGAGATCTTATTGGCCTCCAAAGTTGTCATATAACAGGTTGTGTTGGCTTCTTATTCGACATTCCTGAGTAAAACATGTTGTATAGAGGTAAAACCCCTGTCATCTGTATTGTCAGAAAACATTCATTAACAGAAATTTAACTGCTAAGACAGTTCCTTTCTATACTATGATATGGCATATATTTAGTGTAATTGGTAAGCACAGAGGTGGTGTTATTACTTTTCTACCTTTTTTTTTACCAGTTTTGGGAGCACAGAAGATATGCAGTGAGTGAAATGAATGACAGTGAATACAACTCACTTTTTCATTTCAGCAATTCTGCATAAAATAATGGGGATGATGTGTTACTGTGTAATACCGATGTCTGATAATTTATTACTTTTTTTATATGTAGACTCCCTGCTAGGGCACTTGTTGATGCAGGGTTCAGGTCTTAATAGCTATATAGCACTGTTTTCTGCCAAAGTGAATTTGCCAGAGTAGGAGGGTAGGTGCATTTCAGGTCATATTTTATTCTGAAGAATGTCATATTTATGGTATCCAATGAATCAGTTCAATGGAAATTTCACCGAGATTTGTCAAGAACGAACGTAAGCACTTTAGGTTGTCACTTTCTTCCATGAACTCTTCTTTCACAATACTTTAATATACATGCCTCAAAGACCAATGCTGGGAATATTCCAGTGTACAAATTCCCTCTAAATGTTTCTAATTTTGAGACTCCGAAATCAGAGTCCTGGATTCTTTAGTGTTTTCAACCCTTTTAATCTTAACTCCAAGGCTCATCTGTGACTAGGTCAGATAAAATCAGTCACGAATGGTTGAAACAACATGATTTTCTTCACTATAGTTTACCTGTGCAGTTTGTAAGATTTGATAATATTTTAATCCAAAAAATAAAATAAAAGAAAAGAGTAGTCTTAGAATGGCTTTTGCTACCTTTATCTTTTTTATTACATGCATATGGTGCATCCCAGTTAATTTTTTGTTTTGTTTGTTAATGCAATTTTCCTATGAAGAGCTGACCTGAGAGCCTTTACTGTTGTAATTTGCTGCTTCGGGTGGCCTGCCAGTGTCCATATTTAGCATAATGCAGGGTACAAACCAAGATATAACCAGTTTTGAATATCTTTTAATTAACTACAGCTCTTCAACAGCATTCATTACTTTGCAGAGTGTATCTAGAGCTGATGCTCTGTAACATTTCTTTTAATTGTCGCTTTAACTGTCCTGAGATACCATTTGTCTTAGATACTTGTAACTCCCATTATTTTAGTAATCTTTTCTCCTCACATGCCCAAGAAGATAGGGTGTATGTGTGTGCATGTGTGCATATGTGTGTCTACTTCCTTGTGTTCCTAACTCTCTCTAAGAGTTTTGTGCATCCTTTAGTAGCTTTGCTCGAGCTGAGGTTTGGGTTTCTGAGCCAGGCACCTCAAGACAGTTGTGCCCGCCTTATAGACCTTAGATAATCCTTCTCTTGCATCATTTATATCCATGAAAAGCTCAGCTGCTCTTCTAACATAGTTGCACATTAGCACCTACCTCTATGTTCAGTTGAACTAACACAGATGACGTGTCCTTATACTCTTCTAAATATATGATGAATAAGAGTGGGTTCAGAGCTTCATATATCAACAGACTCTTTGGATGGTCTGTGCTAAAAGGTGGCATCTATGCATCCTTGAAACATGGCTCTCCTTCCCAGTCTCCTCAGACCATCAATATAAGATTATACTAATAAAACAACATAATGCTCACAGGTTGTCTTTTCTTGGGTATCAGGTGCCAGGGACATCTCTGACCATATAAGAATTTTCACGTAGGTAGAATTCAAGCTCATTAGTAGGCTGTCTAGAAATTGATTTAAATGAGAGAAATTGAGGTCAATGTATCATCAACTTCACTTCCTCAAGAAACCTCAGAATAAAATTAACCCAAATTAATAGGGCTTAACAGCAAAGCAGGGGCATAAAATCTTGTGAGAGTAGAGGAGAGAAGGTATGTATCAGATGATCAGGTATCTGACAGGATATTTGAAGGAATGGAGATGAACTTTAGGTGCACATAGCTCACTCCTATTCCTACTAACTGCAGAGGTAAGACTCAAGTGTCACAGCTCTCTAAAACTTCTTTAGAGCTCAAGTTTTTATTTGGTTGTAAGGGCAGCTGATGGATTCTACAGCTGAGACCCAAAACAAAAGCAATGTGAATATTAGAAAAACTTGGATGTGAGTTCAGACTTGAGCTGCACAGAGTACAGGCATAACAGCAATACTGAAAACAGATCTACAGAGATATTTAGGAGCCTGTAGAAACAGGCACTGAAGTCAGCTGAAAATTCGATGCATAGACAACTTTGTGAATTTGAATGAAAATGAGTCAAATTGGCTTGCCAGAGGTGACATTTAAAATTTGTGGCAAAACGGCAAGTCAGACCTTGGTCTCCCATTTCACTGCCTAGTAACCTACTGCTGGGCTGAAGTTGCAGTGACAATAGGTGATAGAAAGAAAAATAATAAAAATCAAGATAATATGTTCTTTGCCATATAAGAGGGAGCTGAAACTGCTGAGCTGCTATGTGGGATTTCTGTGAAGAGTTCTGTTAACTTCAGTGGACTATGACTTGAGGTCTTGGTGTTTCAGGGGAGAATTAAAACCAGTGAACTCTAATGCCTACTGAATTCTCACTATATCAAATGATGCTCTGCTAATGTCTCATTTCAGTTATGCCAGCAAGACTTCTATTTATTTCAACAGTTTTGCCTCATTGTATTCCAAAATATGAATTTATCCTACTCTTCATAAAGTGGAGTTAATTTAGTTGAATATTTTGGCCTTGCCATAGTTGTTGTTTTCTATTCACTGATTTCGTATTAGTAGAAATACATGCTTTGCAAATTGAACAGTGCTCTTAATTTTCATTTTCAGTATCAGTGATCTTTTTGTTAGGGATATCACTTTTTTCTGAGGCCTTTTCAGATGTCCCCTGAAACACATGACCTGATTTGTTCACCAAGTTAATCAGTCCTAGTATATCTATATGTGTACATATATATACACAGAAGAATCCATAAACACATGAATGTAAGTGGTTAAACTTGATTTAAAAACTAATTAAAATAATGGTGAACTCTAAGAATTTATGTGCTACAGTAATCTAAATAATAGGGTATAAATAAATGTCAGATGACTTCTCAGGCCATGATTCTGATAGCCATCTGCAATGAAACAAGGCCAAAATTTAAAATAGAAATTAATGATTTTTTTGTCCTTCCTTTCCTAGCTAGGAAATAACTAGTGATGGGGATTTCAGAAAGTGATAGGGATTGTCCTTTGAGTATTGCTCCCCTTGAATTTGACTCTTCTCAAGCAGCTAGAAAACAGACATATTAATTGCTGCTAGCCCCTTTTGGAAATCCCAGTCTGAATGACTCTAACTTCCATTCATTCCACAGGACATTAAGAGTCTTCTGCATCCAATAATTGGATGTCTGATTTCAGTTCCTTAGTCTACAGCTTTCTTTTTTCTGTACATGTTTGCATCTTACTGCACTTTTTTTTCTTAATTAATTCAATTAATTCATTTTGCATGTTAGCATAATTCAACAAAGTTGGTAAATTATGATTTAGAAGTCATTAATTGTTCAGAGTAGTCACTTTGACAGAAAAGGAAAAACAATGTAATGAGAAAAATAATATATTATTTGTAAGGGGATAATTTAATTTTCTTTTCTGGGGTGACTAGTTGCAATTCCTCTTCATATATAAGGAAAGCTCACTAAATATTACTAATGCTTCTTGCAAATGATATCCTGAAATTTAATATTGTAATATGTAATCCCTACAGCTGTGGATGTACATTAGCTAATATTTTAAGGTAATGCCATTAAGATCAATGTCAATTAACCACAATTCATTGTTTGAATATCGATCAAGCATATTTAATTTACCATTAGTGTTTACAGAATGATGTATTAGTCAATTAAGATAGCATTGACTGAGAATCTTAATTAGATATTCAATTCTTTAGCAAGATTGAAGACAAACCTAACCATTGGTTTCAGTGCTTTCCCTTTGTCTAGTATATCTGATTTTATTTCAGGGAAAGATATCCACTTATGCATCAGCATGAACTGCCTTTTTTCAACTCACACTGATTTTCACTGTGTTTTCATTTATCTCCTGGAATTTAGTATTTCCACCAAAGATTTTTTAAACCTTGCATACAAGTTTTCTTAAGCTGAATAAGCCCACTGCAATGAGCTATTGCCTAACCGCAGCAGAATCTTTTCCAATGCAGTCTGGAAATCATTCCCAAGATAGCCAGTCACTGACTACTGCAAGAAGAAGAAGAAGACTTCTGAAGAAAGAAAAAGAAAGAAAGAAAGGAAGAAAGAAAGAAAGAAAGAGAGAAAGAAAGAAAGAAAGAAGAAAGAAGACTTTGACTGAAACACAAACTTACAATCCTCAAGTATTTGTGCAGAGGCTATTGGACAGTTTGCAAAATGAGCTGAAACCTGTCATGGTTTAGCTCCAGTCGGCAACTAAGCACCACACAGCCGCTTGCTCACCCTCCTCCCCCAGTGGGATGGGGGAGAGAATCGGAAGAGCAAAAGTAAGAAAACTCATGGGCTGAGATAAGAACAGTTTAATAATTTAAAAAATAATAATAAAAAAACCCAAAAAAACCTGTAACTAAAAGGAAAGAAACAAGAGAGAGAGGAACAAAACCCAGGGAAAAAACAAGTGATGCAGCCACTCACCACCTGCTGACCAACACCCATCCAGTTTCCCGAGCAGCGATCGCTACCCCTTGGCCAACTCCCCCCAGTTTGTATACTGAGCATGACGTCATATGGTATGGAATAGCCCTTTGGCCAGTTTGGATCAGCTGTCCTGGCTGTGCCCCCTCCCAGCTTCTTGTGCTCCTGGCAGAGCATGGGAAGCTGAAAAGTCCTTGACCAGTGTAAACATTACTTAGCAACAACTAAAACATCAGTGTGTTATCAATATTATTCTCATACTAAAATCCAAAACACAGCACTATACCAGCTACTAGGAAGAAAATGAACTCTATCCCAGCCAAAACCAGGACAAACCCTCTCTGTGCCTTATTTCCTAACTAAGCATCTTGTTCATTTAGTCTGCAGCCTTAGTTCCTAACTCTGTTATCCCTTGCCACCTTTTCTCAAATAGCCGTGCCTGTTTACCCTCCACATCCCTGTTCTGACACTTTTGCCACTGACTGAAGTAACGCTTTCCTTCTGTGTGGGATGGTAAAGGACAGCAGACTCCGGCTTTGTAGTATTTAGGTAGGAATGAAAGAGAGAGACAAAAACAGAGAAGAGAGATCATCAGCAGTTGAACTCTAAATACAATGTTTTCTATTAGACAATGAGAAACAGAAAAGGAGAAGAAAATATCCTGTTTCAACTGGATTGAAGGACATAGATTTGTTGCTTTGATTTTCTGTAATATAACAAAACCCTCAAAAGTGAAAGAAAATATTTCGACGTTGTTTATATTCAATGTTTAATCAATATGAACTAGAACTTGTTTTCAGCATTTGCTTCTAAGAGGTTTAATATTTGGAGTTTTCATTGCAAAATGGAACAAAATAATTCTGTCATCTCATGAAATCGAAGTTTCATACTGCTGCATCTAGGAATACTCATAGCTGAAAAGAAATTGAAGACTCATTCCAAATGGAGAACAACACTGCATTTGAATTTAAGTCTGTTTTATATAAGAGTTTAATAACTAGTGCCAGTTAATAAAAAGTGGATCAGATTAAGCAGTGAGAAACAGGTATTGCACATATTTGAAATGGGTGAACTCTTTTATTTAATTCAGCTAACCACTGCTGAAACAGCTGCAGATTTACAGAGTTGTGAATTCAGAATGAGGATTTAAGTAGCTAGGTTAACTGTATCTCATTTAACAGTTTTTCTCTGGCTAAATTTCAGGGGTCACTGTTTCATCTTTATATGATTTACTTTTAAATAATCTGTTACTTGAATAGAGGTTTTTTGAATAGTGAAACATGAAAGAAGAAAATTAAAGATTACTTATGAAAGGTAACTTTTTTCTAAATAATTTTTATAGAGTTTTTAATGAGGTGCTGGTTTCAGTTTAAAAGTTTCTGCTCTTCTGAAGTGGATAAGAAAACTCTTGTTTAACTTCTAGGGGAGATGGACTGGAAGTACGAGTGTTACAATATTGCTACTGATCTCCTTGTGCTAAAGATAATCCTATTGCAAAGGTTTGGCAGGGGAAAATCATGTTATACTTGCCTCGTTTCCTGTACTTTTCCCTAAGCACACACTAATTGACACTGTCAGACATGGGATACTACATTGGGTGAAACTTTGATTTAATGCAGTATGGCAGTTCTTTCATTCTCATGAAAGTAAATTGTGTTATGAAGTATTGAGAGTAAGGAATAGTGAAGCACTGAAGAGCGTACAAAAAGTATAAAAAGTGGGCTGGAGTTTCTTAAAAGATCACAAACCTAGGTAATGAAAATTAAAGAGTATAACAATTTCAACCATCTGCCATCCAGAAAATGCTGACAGGAAATGTTTTGTTCCAAATATTGTTTTAGAGGAAGCGTGATAGAAGCCGATTTTGTGATCTTTAAGAGTTCTCAGTAGCACACAGCTTTGAAAACAATCCATGGACCTCTCTAAGCACCCGTTGAATACCTCCATGAAAGCTCTGAAATTCTTCATGATCTTTTGTCATGCTTTAAGAACTGTACACATGCAAATAGACACACTGTTTTAAGCTTTCCCTTCTTTCTTTATGTGTCTTCTATTCCTATTTGCAATAAGTAAAGCTTATTAGAAAGAAATGATGAGAAAGAAAAACATTCTTCATGGAGAACTTATTTTTTCCTGAAAATTTCTACAAAGTAGTGAATCTTAATCTGACTGTTCCTAGTTCTCACACCTTCAGTTTATAAATTTCTGCCTTTCTTCATTGAGCAGCAATACTGGCTGAAGAATTCATGTTTGTTCATCATTCTTTGTAGAAAAAAAAAGTGTTGATGGAGTGAATTTTAATAGAGCCTTTCTATATGTGGATAGAATAATGTGCATATGTATTTCTGTAGGGTTGGTGAAATTTCTCTTTACTTGATTAAAATAAATTTATCAGAGAATTGTAATGTGAGTTATGCTTTATTTTTTTCAGGTTAGAGAGTAATAGTAGAGAGCCTTCTTTTGCATGTGGCACACTGTATAACAACAGAAAATTAAAAAACAAAAAGAAATCAAAACAAAACAAAACATAAGAATCCAAGCATTGTAACAACACAAGACTGTGAAGCTGAATTGCTTTCCATTACTTCTTGAGCTTTTCTCATCCTTATTCCCTAGCACAGAGCAGTTCTTACACTTCTAAAATCAGTTTATTAAAAAGGTAGCATCACTACAGAATGTATGTCTTTCATGTATATTGCCTCTTTACAAGGTCGTTATTTTTGTAAGTTCAACTTAAATAGAAAGAACATGAAGAGGTAAAAAAAATACAGCTGAAATTAAATATAAGCTTAAAATGAATATTTTGAGCTGTTTCTAAAATAGCTTTAATTTTGTGGTACTTGAGTTAAAGATTCTTCTCTTTCAGTTTCTTTTTCTGTTTGTTGATTTAGAAATTTTTCAGAACAGGTGATCAAAACTTCACCTATTCAAACCTAAGAACTCTGAAAATGACCACTGATATTTAGAGGCTGGTCTTGATTTGTGGATACTGGTGAATAAACTATACTTGAAACCTAAGTAATCATGAACACATTGTGAACAAAGGATGCAAACAGCTCAAACTTCAGATTTATTTGGCATAATTAAAGTATTATCAGTGAAGTTACTCCTGTATCCAAAGTTCAAGAAGACAAAACAACTTCAAAATTAGTAATATAATACCTAGAAATAAAAATGAAGATCTTTTGCTGAATCTGTCATAAGCTGGAAAGAACCTAAAACTCACTTCATTTGAGTTAGACTTGCTCGATTGCTAGATGGTGGATGTATTTTGCCTGTTAGCTAAAGTTATCCTTCTTAGTCTGTGTTCCATCTTTCTTATGAACAAAACATGTCATTGACTTATTTTTTTAAATTAAGCAATAATTATTTAGAAGTTTGGGGTTTTTTTCAAAATTTACTGTATTGTTATACAATGGGTTACAGTTTCTGCATTCTTGGGTTCAGTCTTCCTCTCTCCCACAATCTTTACTTGTTCATCCATGCCTGAAATCCTCCCCAAAGATTGCATCTAAAAATGTACAAAAATATTTGCTGAAACACTTCCAGCTCACAAAGTCTATCTCCAAAAATCATGCTCAGTTTCCAAATATTAGGATTTTTTTTCAGGAGAGTTTATTACTCATCGTATACTATTATTAAACAGCATTTATTTAATTTTGTATTCCTCCTTCTTATTGCAGGGATTTTAACTATTGTCTGTGATTCTTGCATATAGACATATATTCTGATTTAAATGCCCATGTTCACAGAGTTGACCAATAACACTCTGTAGTTTCCAGACTGGAATGGCTCATCCAATGCAGGATGTAACAGAGGTCTTTACCCAATTAACCACATGTCCTTACCTACCCTAACATTTGTAGTCTAGCATTTCAGGTTGTCTGTAATTGCTGTGCTTTGCTAATTTGCTAAAGCCTGGGTGGGAGCGGGGTGAAGAAAGAGTAAATGCATCAAATGGCAAAAAAAAAAAAAAAAAAAAAAAAAAAATCCAGAGAGCTCTGTAGCTCCAAAACACTGTGGTTTCACCATGGGTTCTCTATCTTTTATCTTCTTGGGAAGACCAAGACCAGTTAGTTTAAAATGCAGAACTCCTATTGCTTTCAATAGGAATAGATTATTGGGACCTCAGTTGGACCTCAGAGAGATTTCTTTTTTTTTTTTTTTTCAAATTAGTAAAAAGACACCATGCCAAAGGAGAATTTATTTCTTTACAAAACAAAGAAAGAAATGTAACTCTAGATCTCTAGATAAGAGGGAGGGAGAAGGTGTTTTCCAATATTTTTCATCTATTTGCTCATCATATTTTCTTACACAGCCCATTAGGCTACAGGAAAGAATAGTATTATGTTAATGTAGCTATCACTTGCAATTTATTTTCTGTATTTGTAATTCATCTTTAATCATTCAAAATATAGTAAATCTTGGAAATATGCATTCCTATTACTTTTATAACCCTGCCAACAGAAGGGCAAGGTTCTTTGACTATCAAAGATCAAAGTTTTCAAATAATAAATTACAAGTTTCAAGCACAGCTCAAGCTTAGTTTTCATTTGATCTAAATATGAAATGGCAAGTAAGTGATCATGTCTATTATTCAAGGACTTTCAAAGAGATTGTTGGCAGAGAAAGTTCAATGTGCTCTAATCATGAGATGTAATTGTCAGATTTACAGGCAAACCTCATTTCTCATAAAGTAATTCCAAGCAATATCTCTCTGTATGTAGCCCTGCTTTTTAAAATGGTGGTTTTGAAAAATATTTTGCTTACTTCTACAATGGAAAAATATAAATAGAAACTCCAACTGTTGTTAGATGATCAGTGTTTCTGAAAAGGAGCTTTTCAAGACAGAAAAATGAAACTATAAGATTACAAATATTAGTTTTGTGACTATATGGGTCTTATGAATCTGATCTGAACTGCCTGAGACAAGGCAGCTTATTTACTGTTTATTAAAATTTGTGTCACTGTTTAGAATGTGGGTAAATAGCACAGTACAACTTATTTTAGTGCTATTTCACCCTTTCTACCAGCTGGGTAATTTTTTCTTCATTAAATCCCTGAATTTCTGATTTACAAGTTACTTCCTTTCTTGGTATCAATCTGTTGGATTCCTTAAACACAACTTCTTTAACATTTATGATTTCTATTTCTTTTTTGCTTCTTTAGAACTAGGACAAAAAAAAGGAAGTTCTATGTTGCACAGGACTATCTAAACCTACACAATAACTTCCTCTTTCAGTGCTTGGTAGCTATAGTTGTTTCAGTTTCCCTCTCCCAAGGATTCCTTGTTTCCAGGCCCATAATTAAGCTGAGTACAATTTATTTAATATAAACTTTTATTATCTGTAGGGCATTACCATCAAGGTATCTTGGTCAGTGACAATGGCTCCCACATGAAAACAGAAGTAAAAAATATGGAAAGATTGTACCAACTTATGACTAAATTAATGAAAAATCTGAGTCATTATTTACTTCTGAAAGCATCAAAAAAGTGAAAACAGAAGCTGGTGCTCTCAGACTTAAAAACAAAGAAAAAGACCAGATTAAAACAAGTAGTTGATCAGAAAACAGTTGGATATCAAAATCCCATATTAAATTCTCAAAGCTGTGTTAAACTAGGAGAAAAGTTTGAAAAGCTCCCATTTGAACACAGAGCTCTGACCCAGACACTTTCCAGCTGGTATCAGCTACTGCCTAAAGAGTGATGGCAATCATGGTAAATCTGTTCCAGTTATTCCCTCGGAAACATTAGCAGTTTCTGTGCAAGAGGATACTTAAATTATAGTTCTTACAGCAATGAAACCAAAAGCTATCATTGACAAAAACAACATTAGAAAATGAGGAAGAAATATTTAAGGGATGGAAGCCAGATAACTTAAAAAGCTGTGCAGGATCTAAAAGAAAATATTTTTAGTTGAAACCACCCCCTCCCTTGCTTTAATAGTATTAAAACATACAGAGTAACAAATTATTCAATAATACTCAAGAGAAATGTAAGAAACTTCAAACAGTCAAGAGGACTTCCAGAGCTTGCAAATGCAGAAGAGTATATTTAGTGCCGAAGAAAATCTGGATAACCTAGTTAATGGTAACAAAATGTATTTATGGATAAAAGATGTGGAAAAATTGGTTCAGCAAGTGATTTTGTCTATGTATAGAGCCTGATCTAAATATGCCAATGAATCAGTCAGGAAAACAGTAGACAATACCAGGAACAGGCGATATGCAAATTTACGGCCTAAAACTTGAAATCTCTGTATCCAAGGCTAACATAACATTTCAAAATAATCCTTGCAAGTGCAGTTACTGCACTGATAAGGAATGGCACAATTGCTAACTGACAATGAGTTATCAAGCCACATCAGAAGTAGAAATTATTTATGTTACTAAGATGAGATCACATCTATAATTGCTTGGTGCTGGTATTGCATTGGAAAGCAAAAAAGAAGCAGTCACCTTCTGATTGACAGTTGGATTATGAAGACTGCCTAATCAAGGCAAAGAAACTTCAGGGAGCTATCAAGAAAGTGTATGAAGCTCTTAAACTATCTCTGTTTTCTAACTTACGGAAAAGTTGAAAGAGTATTGTAAAAGATGTTTTTTAATTTATGGATTTAGTGATAAACATGAAAGATATGCCTCACCTGTTTGCATCACTTCTGGGAAATCACAAAATATCTCAGTATCTCAAAAAAAATGGCCACTGACTTTAAATTTAATAATGAAGACAATTATGGAAAATAATCACAGAGGAAACCCCAAAAGAATATGACAGCTATTTTAAAAGGTAGGCACCAAAGCATTTTCATGGAGGGTTGAAACAGAGTTGTCTTAGTGACTGAGAGAGCCTATTAAAACTTTCCACTGATGCTCTCTGGACAGATGTGTGGGATGAAACTCCCACACACCGTGTATTGAAAACAATCAGATCATAGGTCTGTGTGGAAGAAACATATTTTCTGCCCTAAGACTGTGATAAAATTGTCACTGATGATTTTGTGTTGGAAGAAGCAGAATATCAATAAAGCTCTAATCTTGCACCTGTGGCTCTGCAGTTGGATCTACGTGACCAGGACCATAGACAGAGGAGTCAGAAGTGGGGTCACCATGCTCCAGAGGACAAACACAAGTTCTGAGACTGGTGCTGGCACATGAGGACACTTGGTTGTAGGGCTCATTAATCACATGTGAGTTGTGGGGCTGAGGAGCCAGGGAGCATCAATGCCACCACGCCATGTATGTGCTGTCTGCCAGCACTGCTTTGCGGAGATGGGGGGGTAGTGGTAGCACTAAGATATCCTTAGAGCTGGTGCCTCCAGTACAGCAACAGCTGTGACAAATGGCTATTCCTCAAGAGTTCATCTTGTGACTGAACACATCAGAGAACAAAGAAATCTCAGCATCCAGCTAAATCAGAGGCCTGTGTATCATGCTCAGAAAACAATCCCTGTAATATACATCGATCCCAATGTATATTACAGGCAGTCTGGCAGAGTAAGAAGAAGAAAAGATCTCCAAATGTCAGCCCCTAAAGCTGAATTTAGAATGCATTAAAGAAAGTAGTACCCATTGCTACAGATCCCTTAGAGATTCTGATCAAGGTTTTGAAAAACATCTCAATGATTTAAATGTTTTCCTCAGTATGCAATCTCTAAAAAGCTGTGATTTTGAACATTCATATTACAGCATTCCTGGAGCCCTGATGTTTTGTCCTGCAGCTTTGATGATTCTGATCCAAAGATGAAACTTCATTAATCTATAGGAAACAGTGGCGGTCTATGAGATTATTCACATTGTCACAGCACAAAAAAAAGAATACTATTGTACCAGTATTTTTTCTTAGGTGTGATTTGCTTGTTTTATATGGTTGTTATAGTTGTACTGATGAGCTTTAGAGTCTAGTGTGTCTCTTAAATGTTAAATAATAGGTTTTCCTTGCCTTTAACTGGAATAAGAGCATGTTTTTGACATATACAAGAAATGTTTCAAAAGCATCCATATTACAATTTAATCTGTTTAATTTCATTTGTTGAGGTTAATTTGATATGGATAGATTTATAAAAAATGCCTATTCATGCCAAAAACTCTTCAGCACCAGGTATTCCAATAAAAAAAGCTGAAATAAAGCTCAAAGGAAAGAAGAATTTACATTGTTTGATATGTGTACAAAATGAAGTTATGCTCTAATTATTTGATGAATAATGCAATAGATGGTGAGAAATAGGACCTTTAAGCAGTTTCAATGCATTTCTGGATGAAAACATCCTTTCAGCTTAAAAGAGATATATTTTCATAAAGCTTTCTGTGTTTATTATTCTTGAATATTGCCTTTTTTCTTTTTTTTTCTTTTTTTTTTTTTTTAAATGATAATCATGGTGCAAAGCTCTTTACTTTTTGCCTGGAGAAGAAATTTGATAAGCCAGTCATCTTCTGCAAGTACTCTCAAGAACCACTTTTTATCCTGTTTGTAGGTAGAATCAAGAAGAAGATAAATGTTTGTGAACTTATACAGTTTTGAATAAAAAAAGCAATTGCTTTTTACAATTCTTTTTCCTCCAGAAAGCTAGTATTTATGAATATTGCTCAGACTACTGTACTAAAAAAGAAAAATAAAAAAAAAAATTCTCCATGTTCAGCTCTTTTGGTTCAGATAGATAAGTAGATTGTATTTTTAGGACCCTGATTACCTCTGTGTCCACATGAATATGTAGTCATTACAAATACCTTCTTACCTCAAAGGGCTCATTTAAATAACCCTTAAAAACTACATGATTGGACATGTGGCACTTACATTTCAATCCCTTTCAAGGGATTGGAAATGAAAACCAATGCTGCCAAGCACTGGCCTGCCAGTGTTGTCAAGCTGCCAGGAATTATTTCAAACAAATATGTCAGGACAAATGATAAGATGGAAATTGAGCTGTTCCTGTATTATAGATGCTTGTGAAAATGGAGGCACAGAAGGCTTCAACTGCTTGCATGCATTTTTTGGAAAAGCTGTATAATGTTCTGAACCTAGAGAGGCCATCATTTTTAGCTGGTTATGTGAAAGCAAATAAATTGCAGAAAAGGGACATGAGAAAAAGATGCCTGTTGGCACTGCTGTTTAGGCCAGTAAGTCCCTGTATGAAAACTGGGTTCTCAGTTGCAGCACAAGGTTGTATCCTACTAAATTTCTATTGTCACCTAAACATGCAGTCACTGGTTGTAGCTTCCCATGAACATTTAATTAATTGCCATATCTGCTGTACCATAGGTTTCAGAAAAAAAAGAAGTAACTTGAGAAAAATCTAACCAATTCTTTCTGAAGAACATCCACGGAATGATGGCCAATTCATAAGCACTTTAAAAAAGGACTTAAGCAGCTTGATGAGCCTCTCTGGTAACTTGGGAGATCTTAATAATCAAATGTTACAATTTTTTTCTACTTTTGTAAATTCCAAGTGTTTCGTACAGAACTGAGGTATCACCCAACTTTTCAGAGGTAATCTTGGTACATTGAAAATGTTAAAAGTTTAGTCTATAGAAGACTTTTTCCCATTTTCTTGGTCTTGTGCATGGATTATTATCTCAGAGCAACAGTTATGTCTTCTTCTGTGTGGCGACACCGTCTTTCACAAACTGGTCTTCAACTGTAGTGCGCACTATAAAGTCTCTGTCCCTGCTTTTTCTGGTTCCAGTGATATTTGCATATCCTTATTGGGGATGTATTTTTAAAATAAATTCCCAAAGAAATACTTAAATGCATTACGTATTCTGTAGAAATATTTTTAATCTTTGGCGTAATGACAGATAACATCTAGAAGGTAATGGAATTCTCCTCTTATGACTAAAGAATTGTTTGTTGTCACATTATTTTCTACTGTCTTCTCTTTCATGGCAAATAATTTTAATGAAAAGCCTGCAGTAGGTTCCCTTTTATCATGATAACCATTTATTTTTAAAATTCATCCTATAATTCTGTGGAAATAAAGAAAAGAGGAATAGCAGCAGTCAGTAATCTGCAAGTACGTGAACAAGCTTCTATAATTTAAGAATTAAAAAAATAAACATATATAAAAAATATATCTGTATAAATACATGCTTTAGTGCCTATTATGTTAAATATATAAGCCTTCAAAGACATAATTAGCTGACAGGCATGAGGCATTTTAGAATACACTTCCAGAATAGCTGTGGCACTAATTCTTACTAAACTAATATTAATGTAAATCAGAAATAACTCCTGTAGCATCTGGGAAATTATGCCAACATGATAGCACTGTAATTGAAATCAGAATCTGACAAATTCATGAAGTGCAGCTACCCCAAAAGTATTTGCAAAGGCTATAGAAGCCAGAATTAAACTCATAAAACCAAAATAATTCAGACTTGAGTCCAAATTCTATTCCTAAATCATCCCACTGTGCCTTTCTATTGCTGTGTGTTTTGTTGTGTGAAAGACTCAGGTAACACAGCAGAAAGACATAAATTAAGGAGGAATCTAGATTATGATTTTTTTTCTTTGTAAATATAAAGAGTCATTTAATCTTCTGATTAAGTTACAATTGGGAGACAAAAACTCTTTAAATTACAACTACTTGAACATTCAACACATGGGTGAAGTCAGATTCATAGGTCCAGAACTGAATTTTACATTTTAATGCCATCTCTAGTAATTCTAATCCCTCAGTAAAGTTGTACAATAGATAACAAAATCCAGGTAATATTCTGCAGAGTGTAAGTGTATAGCTCTATCTGTCTCTCTGTGTGTGTCCTGTGTCTTGTCTAGTGAAGCCAGTAGACAAAATATGCATTTACTCTAGTACACTAGGTTATTATTGCATTTTGTCTCACAGAACTAAGAATAGAGTTTAAAATTTTAGGGTTATCCATTTACTCTCTTCCTGATTTTATAGTCAAGTAGTTCCTCTAATTAAATAAGTGTATAACTGCATTCCAAATAAAACTGTTTGAAAATTGACTTACTCATATATATAAAAGAAATAAGTGTATAATTGCTTTTAGAACCAAGCTGTTTGCAAGTGAAAATTACAGCATGTTATCATGTGTTTGAGCATGTTCTTAATGGTTCTTATATGTGTGTGAAGAAGTTATTTCAACTTGTAGTTAGGAACATTTATTCAGATAATTATTCTAACAGAACTGAGAAAAAGCTTTTGCTATTATATTGAAACTGGCACAAGAAAAATATCTTACTATTTAGTTTAAATAAAAGAATTATAAGTCAAATAATTGTAGATTAGGTTTTGGGGGAAAAAAGCTGTATTTCATCAATTTGGTTTTCCCTATTACGGTTTCTTGAGCTCACTGTTGCAAAAATCATTTCATTATCATGTTAAAAATACTGGAAGTATTTGCAGCTGAAAAGTGCACATTCAAGACTTTTTAAAAAGGAAGTAGAGGAAAGAGAATCTTTGCAATACAGAAGAGGAATAGATGAGAGATCATGGAGGCCAACCACCAATTTTAAGTGTAATTTCTTTTATCTTTTGTACTAACTCTAAAGGCAAAATTCTTTAAGTGCTCAAAAAAAACAGAACTACTTGAATAAACCAACTATTGGACATTTTTTAACAAATTCCAGAAAGACTGTTAATCAAAAGGGAAAATATTTCTTGTCAAGTTTTTATTTTTTAAAAATAAATGAATAAACAAACAAACAAATAAATAAGTACTTTTATAGCTGCTTTAGCCACTCTCCATGCCTTGTTCAAAAATGTTCCCTGATATTCTGAAGTCTTTTATTAAATCATAAAAAAATACCCCAAAGGATTAGTAGTATGTCATTAAATATAACACCAATATTTCATTTTGTATAAACATAAGCTGTCCTGGCGTCTCATCACAAATGGCTTAATTGACTTTTTGACCGGTGGAATTTATTGCTATTCTGCCTATACTCTGGTGAGGGGATCGGGAATGTTCCGTGGCTACCCCTCCACACTTGCGTTGTCAAAATTCCTGAATTCACCTGCTTCCTTTTCAGTTCTTGCACTGTTAAGGACAGTCTTCCATGGAAACTCACTGTAGTAATAGCTGATAGGAAAGTATTACTGAGGGAAGTAGTAGCCATGGATGTATCAGTCAGTTAATCTGTTGCCAACCTGAAATTTGCTTTTCCTTTTCCTAGATGACAAACTGGTGCTGTATTGTTTTGCACTGCCTTAAAACCATTTAGAATATTATCTGAAATAATTTGTTGTCATGAGAAAACATGACATGGGATGTGAGTTTAAAGTGTTGCTATTCTAATTCAATCTTTATACAGTTTAAACATTAAATTTAATTAATATATATATTTTAGAATCAGTAATATATCACATGATAAAAATAATTAATAGTCCTTATTAATGAGGGAATTGGATGTATTTCTTTCTTCTGTTATCTTGGATTCATCTGTCTTTCTCAGAAATGTTGAAAATAATAATTGTCGTAATATATAAATAGTGATTGCATTTCTCCTTGTTCAAAACACTCAGTCATTACAACTCAAATTGTTCAGTCTAGAAAATTCCTTTCAGTCTAAAAAATGATAGGACATTTCAATCTATGCCAAATCATCAGTCTATACCAAACCATTTTAACAATAAGATTAAAAATATAAATGGAAATTTATAATGTTCCTACATTGCTTCCCATGACAGCAAAAAAGTATTGTATCACACAATACACATTAAACTGCTACTCCTACAATAAGTTTGAAAATTAAAATTCAAAATTTCTCTTAATAATTTTGTGTTCATTTCATTAAAGACTTTTTGTGCAATGTCAGGCTGCTGAAATACAGTGAAATGACCCCATGCATTAGTACATGCTGGGGGCTGACAGGCTGGAAAACAGCTTTGCCGAGAAGGACCTGGGGATCCTGGTGGACAAGGTGACCACAAGTCAGCAATGTGCCTTTGTGGCAAAAAAAAGGCCAACAGTATCCTGGAATGCATTAGGAAGGTCAAGTGAAGTGATCCTTCCTCTCTGGTCAGCACTGGTGAGGCCATGTCTGAAGTGCTGGGTCCAGTTCTGGGTTCTCCTGCACAATAAAGATATGGACTTACTGTAATGAGTCCAGAGCAGGGCCACAAAGATGGTTAAGGGACTGGAGCATCTTTAATATGAGGAGAAACTGAGAGAGCTGGGACTGTTTGACCTTGAGCAGAGGAGGCTCAGAGGGATCTTATCAATCTATATAATTATCTTATGGGACGGTATAAAAAGCAAGGAGCCAGCCACAGTGCCTGGTGGCAGGACAAGAGGCAATGGGCAGAAAATAAAACATCAGAAATCCCATCTGAACTCATGAAAACACGATTTTACTGTGAGGGTGGTAAAACATTGGTATACTGTGCAGAGTGGTTGTGGAGTCTCCAACCTTAGAGATATTCAAAGCCCGACTGGACAGCATCCTGGACAACCTGCTCTAGGTGATCCTGCTTGAGCAGGGGTTTGGACTAGATCTCAAAAAGTCCCTTCCAACATAATGTCCATCTTTAGTACTACCATGGTTTTATGACTCTAACACACTGATATAACCCAGAGAAAGACAGGCTTAGTATGATAGTAGAGGTCTTGAAAAGTGAAGACACAGGCTGCGACATAGAGCAGTAAGAAGAAGACTGTATTCCCAAACCTTGTTGATATACAGAGGACAACCCGACCAACCTGAACTCCTTCTACAACAAGGTGACTCGCCTAGTGGATGAGGGAAAGGCTGTGGTTGTTTTCTGTCTAGACTTCAGTAAAGCCTTTGACACAGTTTCCCCCAGCATTCTCCTGGAGGAACTGGCTGCTCATGGCTTGGACAGGCGCATACTTCACTGGGTAAAAAACTGGCCGGATGGCCAGGCCCAAAGGGTGTTGGTGAATGGAGTTTACTCCAGTTGGCAGACGGTCACAAGTGGTGTCCCCCAGGGCTCTGTGTTGGGGCCAGTCCTGTTTAATATCTTTATCAATGATCTGGATGAAGGGATCCAGTGCACCCTCAGTAAGTTTGCAGATTACACCAAGTTGTGCAGGAGTGTTGATCTGCTTGAGGGGAGGAAGGCTCTACAGAGCGACCTGGACAGGCTGGATTGATGGGTTGGGGCCAACTGTATGAGGTTCAACAAAGCTAAATGCAAGATCCTACACTTGGGTCACAAGAACCCCATACAACGTTACAGGCTTGGGGAAGAGGGGCTGGAAAGCTGCCCAGCAGAGAAGGACCTGGGGGTTCTGGTTGACAGCCGGCTGAATATGAGCCAGCAGTGTGCCCAGGTGGCCAAGAAAGCCAATGGCATCCTGGCTTGTATCAGAAATAGTGTGGCCAGCAGGACTAGGGAAGTGATCATCCCCCTGTACTCGGCACTGGTGAGGCCCTACCTCGAATACTGTGTTCAGTTTTGGGCCCCTCAGTACAAGAGAAACATTGAGGTGCTGGAGTATGTCCAAAGAAGGGCAATGAAGCTGGTGAAGGGTCTAGAGCACAAGTCTGAAGAGAAGCAGCTAAGGGAACTGGGGTTGTTAAGTCTGGAGAAAAGGAGGCTGAGGGGAGACCTTATCGCTCTCTACAACTACCTGAAAGGAGGTTGTAGAGAGGTGGGTGTTGGTCTCTTCTGCCAAGGAACAAGCCATAGAACAGGTGGAAATGGCCTCAAGTTGCGGCAGGGGAGGTTTAGACTGGATATTAGGAAATTTTACTTCACTGAAAGGGTTATCAAGCATTGGAACAGGCTGCCCAGGGAAGTGGTTGAGTCGCCATCCCTGGAGATGTTTAAAAGATGTTTGGATGTGGCACTTAGGGACATGGTTTAGTGGTGGATTTGGCAGTATTAGGTTTATGGTTGGACTCGATGATCTTAAAGGTCTTTTCCAACCTATACGATTCTGTGATTCTGTGACAAATATTTAACCAATACCCCAGTCCAGACTCTAAGAAGGATTTCTTCTTCGTTTCTTCAACAAAGATAATAATTATGAAAACAATAACTAAAAAATGAATCACTGTCATGACATCTTGTTTTTAAACAGATAATTTATTAGCCTTTTTACAGCAAGAGTGCAGTGGATGTGCAAATTGGATTTCTTAAAGACAAGAGAATAATAAATATTTTAACTAGAATAGCCACATTGAATTAGATTTGAGGCTTGATTAGTCCATTATCACTTTCTTGAGAAAACATAGCAGATTCTTCTTCTAATTTTTTATTATTTAAAAGACATTTTAAACCTTGGAGTAGAAGATTGTATATATTTCCAATAATTGTTCTAATTTTGCATATTAATGTTATCTACATAGCAATCCATTTTGACTCTGGCTAAACTCTTGAATTCACTTGTGTTTCTGTGTCCAGTTTGACCTGAATCCTAATCACTGAATAGCAAGAATATTGGTGAATTTAATACAGTCAAAAAGTTTATTGTTCATGGGTCATAAAATGGGCAATAGAAAAAGGAAAACAGTTATTTTATGTCTTCTGCCAGATAAAAACATCCAGATGACGACTGGTAACACAGAGGTACCTATACAATGTGGCAGCTAAGATCTATTCAATAAAAAATTGGTACGAATTGCCATGCCATCTGCCTGGAAAATCAGAACATAAATGAGGCTTCAGGGAGACAAAAACTGAAGCATACAGAACAATCTCAAATATAAACTTATTTTTTATTACTGCTGAAGTTCTTCAGCTGATGGTAGGAATATTTTCTATAAGGCCTACAGAAGATGGTGTCAAATAGAACATATCCTTCAAAATGATGTTTTATCTGAATTCCTTGTAACTTCTGATAAAAACACAGGTTTGCTAATATGATTGGCAGGATATGGCTCTGTGAGACAATAGAAACTGCCTGTTAGACATAGTGATTACAGTAAATATATGAGTTTGTCAAAAAAGTTAAAAAATATATTGTTTTAAACACTTATATTTTGTTTCTCCTCAAGTGGTTCATTTATTTGATGAAAGCTCTTAATTTCTCTTCATAATTTTACTGTTACCAGGTCTATTTCTGCAGAAGGCTCTGTGCTGCTAGGCCTAAATACTGCCATTGGCATCAGTTTGACTTTTCTTGTTCATGAACTCATGATTTAGGTACTTTGCTAGTGGCCAATGAAGGATTCCAAAAGAGTATCTACTTTTACTTCCTTAGATTGGGTCATTCTCATAGCATTCCAATAACTGCTTCCTTACCTGAAGTTTTTTTCCATGTACTTTTTAATATCATTAAAAAGTGTTTAAATTTGGAAAGTCTACAGATAACAAGAAGGCGGTTTCCTCTTCCCATTACATTTCTCTCAGCATTTAATTGACCGGTTTGTTTTCATTTTATTTTGAAACAGTATTTGCAACTTTATACTAGTTAAATCTGCACTTGAGAACCACACACTACTGGATTTTTAATTCTCACAACATGTGTAAAAGAATACTTAGGTCTACTTTGACATCTTTTTTTTTTTTTTCAGTTTGTCAGACACGGTTAAACTGTGCATATGCATACAATTTCTTACCTTTTTCTCTTGTGGTAATTTTATGTTGAGCTCATATATGCATTAAAAGGAACAGTGTAGTAAAACTAAGCAATATAATTATTGAAATGATCAACCTTAAAGACTGCAGGAGAGAAATAATACCTTATTTCAAATGTGTGTACATACCATTTGTGCATTTGTGCTTATTTTCCCAGCTATTTTGAATGTGAGCAAAACCACATTTCTTTGACAAGGAGTATACATACTGAGCTTCAATGGCAGATGCACTGGGAGATAATTATATAGTGGCTGAAGACGCAAAGCTGAAATTGAAACAGTTTACAATATTTCATTGCATATATTTCCACTACTCTATAGCTAAAAGCAAATAGATCATGACAGAGATGTACATCTAGAATGGTTTTCTGCTACTAGAAGCACAGTCAATAAATATTTTTTCTTTCTTTTTCTCTCCTTTCTTTCTTTCTTCCTTTTATTTTTTAAAGGATATAGTGACCATAAAAGTTTTTGGATTGACAGCCTGGAAGATTGAAATTCTCAATTTATCCACAGAACAAGTACCATGCAGCTGAGGTAATAATCCTTCCATATACTTCAGCCGTGACCAGGAGTGACCACACAGAGGCTGGGGCTTCATTTCCATTCAATCCTTGGCCTTTGTGTTGACTTTGCCAATGAGGACAATGATCAGTGCCAGCTGAGGGGTGGCTTTTGTGAAGGAGATGACTACCTGCTATGGTCAGTATTGACACGAGACAGAAAATAAATCACATTTCCAGACCTCCAAAGAGACAGAGCAATAGCAAGAACTACAGTCAGCGTAAACATAATGATAAATTTCTTTTTTTGCACCTACTACCTGAAGGCTCATAAGCTTGCAGGTTGTCTGTGTAAAGACAACAAACTGAGGTAAATGCACATTGCAATAAATTGACTTTACTTGTGACCTTTCTCTGTGCTTAATCCAAAATCCTCTGAGAAATTTTGTCTGTGCTAATTGATGTTCAGGAATCACCTCTATAGCATAGAAACAAGGGAAAGTAAAAGGAGGCTTGTTTCCTTTGTGTCTTCTTTACTAAAAACTAACTGAAGTTCTTGTAGTCAACTTATATCAAAATATCATGATTATCCTTTTGAGTCACCCAAGGAGTTTGTTCTGACCTGGGTACAGAATGGCAATTTCTGTCTTTTTCTTTAGAAAGAGAAATAGTAAATATAGGTAACTCATAGGCAGTTCTGCATGAGTATTCAGCTGTGCTCACCTGGTACCTTTGACCAGCAATGGACCACTTTCCTCTCTGGTGCCTCAGTGCAGGTGCCTCAGTACAGGATCAATCCAGTAAATGAAGAGAGTGAGTCTTCTGTCTAGTTTCTGACGTAACATGCCAAATATGTGAAGAGGGGTGCTTACTAAGCATCCTGTGAGCATTTGTGAGGAGAAGGTAGGGGTTACATAAAATCCCTTGTGCAGATAGCCTGAAACTGCAACAGCTCTACATGGGGGTGCTCTTGGGCACGGGGCAGTCCTATGCAGGAGAGAGTACACAGAAGGATCAGGAACCACCAGCACTTCTCCGCTGGAGTGACAAGTATAGTATTGCAGAGTAGTAGCCCTTGCAGTCCCTCACAGTGGCTGAAGGGCTGAACAATGCAATCTGTGGCTTGCCAGGGGATTTTCTCTCAAAGGTTCAACCAAGAGAACTATATGGGACAGAAGAAATGCAGCCTCTAATATTTACAGGAAAAATATGTCTATCTTTAGATTTATTTGAGAGATGGTTATATATGTATTATAAGTTATTCATATTATTCATTGCAATTCATTCAGTGAGATCTCTTTAAACTGAAGAAAGAGAAAATAGAAGTAGAAGGTCATAAATTGGACTAGATATTTTACAGAAAAAATGTACACTCCTTTCATTTTCATTGAAGCAATCCTACATCAGGTCAGACCAAATGTACATGTAGCCCTGTAATCTGTTTCTGACAGCAGACAGGAACACATGCCCAGAGAAAGGGATAAATCAGGCATGCAGTTCCCCAGGATATCTGACCGCAAATATGCAGCTTCTGGACTTCCAGGGCTAGATAGAGTGATTTTGTATTTTTTTAGGCTTGGGTGGATTTTTCTTCCATATATTTGTCCTGTTGCTTTTTGAACCTATATGAACTATGACACCTACTCGTTTAAAAAGATGCGTCTAACTCATGTGACAGGAAAGATGATGAACAATTACTTACTTACCTTCTTTATGCCTACAGTTTTATAGACCTGTATCATACCTCTCAGCATCTCTTTTCTGTAAAGAAGCACCTTCACTTTGGTTGTTTCTTCTATGGAAACTTTTCATGTTGCTTGTTTCTATACTTTTTACAACTGCTCTATATCCCTTTTGAGGGAGACACAATATCCCTCTATAGATGCTCCTGTTGCAACCAGAGCTGCACATAGTGTTGAAGGGCTGGCTGCACTGTCAATTTGTACAAAGAAGTAAAGATGTCTTCAGATTTGTTCTCTCTTCCTTTCCTAAAAATTCCTAACAATTTTTGCTTCTTGGATTGCTACAGAACACTAAGCTGTCATTTTCACAGAACTATCAGTTATAACCCCATCACTGAGTAGGAACAGGCAGCTTATAGCTGTTCATGTTTTATGTAAAATTAGGATTTTTTTCCCCTGAGTGTATCATTCTACATTTATCTCCACTGAATTGCAATTGCCTTTTTACCACTCAGTCAATCAGTCACATTACATTAGTTGGCTGGTAAAATGATTTCTTGTTTTTTTGTTGATGGAAAAATTGTAGCTCCTCTTTTGTAGTTTAGTTAAAAGGAAAAACCAACAAAAAAAAGCCCACTGTTGTGAAAGAGCATGTCATTATCTGAGCAAGGAAGGAGAGGACGGTGGAGTTGACTCTTCATTCTCTGGGGATTTGTGAATACTCTATGTGTGCAGTTTCAGGCTGGCAGTGTTCATACAGTCCCAAAGAATGAGTGAAGTCTGCTGTCATGAGAAAGCCATAGAGCTTAATTAAAATAACTTACAGTTTAATTAAAATAGCCATATACCACTGTGACTACCTTAGTGAGGTAAGCTGCCCTTTTGCTTATATAAAGGGTAGCAAAGCTGGCACATCATGTGCAAAAATACCCCAGATACTACTAGACACATGCTTGCTGACAACTTGGTGGAGCCACACACCCTCCCCTGTACTCAAACACAAAATTAAAACCTCGTGATGTTATTCAAGGTAGAAAGTGGGTAGATATTTCATGAGGCTGCATAGCCAGAGCTAGAATGGAAATAATAGCTGACCCAGACAGAGAAGCAGACAGACAGTCCCTCAATATAGGCAAACCTGTTTCTAACATAACACCCTAAGATACATATATTCTTCGAACTTCTCTCCTTTCAGCTGCATGACTTCAGGAGATTTAAGGAAATAAATGAAATATGAAAGAAATCAGACCACTCACTTTCACTTAGCAGCATGCAGTTATAGATCTAAGTAATCAATCAGTGCAGCATTCTGCCCCTAACAAAAGCTTGAACCCCTAGGAAAATTAGAGCTCCTTTAAATGCAGTTATTAATAGCAACACTAACTGAAGTGACTTACTTCTAAGGCAAGCTAGCTGAACAAGTTTGCAGCTTGGAAAATGACAGCCACTCAGTGCCTACAATTGCCTGAGGAAGTGCACTGACAGAGTCCATGGAAATGTTCATTAACTCAGACATATGTTCATTAGGTCAGTTCAGTCTCTCCAGACATTCTTGATTACCCTTTTCTCCATAGCAGACTTACAAAACCAGGGTGGGAAAGGGATACACCAGATGTAGGGCAAAATTCTCTGGCCCATTAAATCTGTGATAAAGGATGTCAAAACAAGCACTTCAATTAACAGAGGAGTCTGTTGATGGTGAGAAATATTTCTTCTTCAGAGGTAATGTTGGGTTTGCCAAGGGGCTTACCCTGTATGCTGTGGTGTTCACCCTGAGAAAGTGGCAGGGCTTTGGACCACTATCTAATCCACAGTACAAAAATGCTCTGTATTTACTTCAGTGACCTGCAACTTCAGACAAAGTATGAAGTAGTATGAAGTAGCAAAATTTGTCCAATCATGCAAAATTATTTAGAAGAGCTGATGCTTGAGAAGATGTTAAGGAACTTTAGAGGGACCCAGCAAAGTGACAAAATGTTGGAATATTGGTTTAATTTAAAACTAGCCATAATCTTCATGAACTAGAGATATATTTTATGACCCAACAGGTCTCTTTAACTCAGTCTGTTTTAGTTTATTTACTGAATGTTTTTGATAGGCCTGGTTACAACAGGGATACCTTTTTTTTTTAGGAGAAAAGAAAGAGAATAGATGGCTGAAGGAAATAGCATTAGGTCAAGGTTTTTTTGCCAAAACAGGGATCGTCTCCTGAAGTGCTGAAACATCTCTGTCATAATGAAATTAAATTTCAGTTTCCTTTCCATCAAATTTTTAATTAAAAAATTTCTCAACATATATCTGGGTGAAATGTCACATTGACAGCAATAGAAACAAAAGAATGGATATAATGTTATCTGAGATCAACTTTTTGGTTTTCAGAATTTTGATACACAAAATTTCAATTTTCACTTTTAAATGTATGTATTGAAAATTCAGTGAGCCAGATTTCTAGGAAAAGTGTGAATCTCTAGCAAATGTCTTTGTTTTTGATGAATGAGCATTTCCTTCCAGAATTAAAAATTAGTCAGAAATTTTCCAGTTATTACAAAGCAAAATTTGTTCTTAAGCCCTATACACAGTTAATAATTTCAGTCTTTTTAAACTCTGTATTCACATCACTGAAAATTGCTAACACCAGGTCAATTATTTACTTTCTTTCCTCCCCCTAAAACAATTTAATCATAGTTCAGTCATCTATGTAGTACTACTAATAGTTTTTCTTCAGTGCTTACTTTATCTCTAGACTTTTCTGTGGGGAAGGGGAAGGATACATTATATAACCACATGGCACTTTGAAGATGTTTGGTAGAAAAAAATCTCTAGGAATTCCTTAAAAGGGTATATAATACCTATTGTGAAATACCTGAAAAAAAATCACAACTGTATAGTCCAGTTAATTCTATATTATCAGACTATCTGAAGGGCTGTAGAGCAACCTCGATTTTTATTTCATGAAGGATCGTGTTTTCACTGTCACAGTAAATGTGACAAGTAAGAACTCTGACAAGTGACACAAAGTGAGATAGTCTGACAGTTTTGTTCAAACGGTGGCTCTCAGCAGCAAAAAGTGTTATTGCTTCATTGTTGGATATTCAAATTTAATGTTTTGCCATGCTAAGCTATCATTAATTATATTATTAAACATACTGCTCATTAATTCATGAAAAGTACTCTACATTCTAATAGATGGAGCTTAAAATTTATCAGCTACACAAAATGTGATTTCCAATGATAAAAACACAGCTCCCATAGAATCCTACAGATACTTGAGGATCCTGAAATGTCAGAGAAAGAAATCTGTCATAGGTGATATAAAAACATTGATTAGTCTGGTGCTTGACAGAACAGGGATAGAAACAATCTTTACAGATCAGCTCCATTCCTCAGTGAAGGCTGCTCAGTCTTTAGAGGAAGTTTCTGACCTTCATAGTCAATATACTCATTTTGGTTTGATCTTGATTTGATTGCTGTCCTAAAAATTGCAAAAGGGAAATGGACATGAAGAAAAGTATATATACACATTTGTATGGATGTATTTATTTGTAAACTCCAACTTCTGTGTGCAGGCTCACAGATAACATTGTTATAAAGTGAATATTTATAGAACAACTTAGGTTGGAAGAAGCTCCGGAGGTTGTCTGGAAGTCGCTACTCAGACTCTGAAGTTAGAGCTAATTCTGCCTCCAAGGATGGAAAATGCACAGCTTTTCCAATGGTCTGGACAGCTTCTGTTAGCTCAGGAAAGACCACAAAATAGAAAAAAACCCATACGATTCCTAAAATTACTGTTTTCCAAATAGTGTAGTATTCCATTCGTCTTTTCAACACATGTAACAAATTAAAGTGCATTCTCTGTATTCTATAAAGCTTTCATTTACTTCAGAAATACAGCTTCTAGTTTTATTGCCTTTCACTAGGAGTTTTTGTAAATGTGTGGTCCTTGAATTATGCAGACTTACATGACTCATGACTCAGTTTTCACAGCTGTCAAACTGAGTTTGCTTTTTGAAAACTTAATCAGGGATCAGTTGGTGGAAAAGTATTTTATTTAGTTGTTTTGATGACTAGATGTTTTTACTTAAGCAGTTTTGTAAATAATAGTATTAAGCAGCTCAGATGTAAACAAACCAAAATACAGAATTTACAAACTTTAAGCTTTTTTTGGGAAAAAAAAGAGGATAGTGACATTAGAATTTAGGCTTGGGGGTTTTTTTGTGTTTTTTTAAATTAACATTAAAATAACAATTTTTTTATATATATATACACACATATATGTATGTATATATATATGTGTGTGTGTGTGTGTATACACATACATATCCCCTTCCTCTGCAGTCACTATACAGGACTACCTGGAAAGTTACGGTAGCAGTAACAATCCAACATTAGCCACGCAAAGTTCACGCAAGTAGCAGACTACAGTAGGAGGCAAAGTTTCTTGGATTCAGCATGGGCACACTTGCTTCCCAACTGGCCCTGAGTAGCGTTACTGTCCTCTGTCCCTACAACTACTTCTCGTTGCCCTGCCCTGGGGGGATTGATCTCCTGCCAACGTCCTTGCTCCCTGGCCTCATTCTATCAAATGAGTTAGAAAAAGGTAATGTTAGAAATGTATTAAAAAGTGATTAGGCTCACCAGGATCATTTTACAGAAGAGGCCTGGAAGCAGGCAGCACAAATTGGGTGACCAGTCTGTGGGGGTGGTGGTGTGGGTTGCTGAAAAACCAGGGGTGGGCTGCGCTGCAACACTGCTGTCCTTGACTGGTTTTCATAGGATATCATTTAACCTCTCTGTACCTTGAGTTCTCCATCAATAAATTAAGAATAGTACCATTTAGTAGGTATAATGCAAAGCTTAATTAAGAGTTGCAAAGTATTTTGTATCCTCTTCTCAGAGAAGAGCTCTAATGGTGCAAAACAACATCAGGTGTTGAAATTGTAAATCCTTTAATGACAGAGCCTTGGACTCCTGAGATCTTCCACGAGGTCATCAAAGGAAGTGCCGTGAACAAATGTAATGATAACACTACTGAGAACAAAAATAATAACAATGTACCAGGGTGCCAGTTTGGGCTAGATATTCCTGCTGATGACTTTTAAAGAAAAGAGAATTTCGGTGCCTAGCTATTGTTTAAAAAAGAAAGTATTTAAACTCGGAATCCTAAAAAGTATATTCTTGTCCTGTGCTTAACTTAGGTTACAAATGGAACTACACACATGGGTAAGCCATCATTGTGGGTCACAAAATTAAAAAATCCAAATAATTGTGAACTGTAGTTCTGTATTTTTCTTGTATCACTGACTTAAGGGACTTCATTATGGTACCCCATCAGTCAATTTTAGATAAGTTGTAGTTGACTTCATCACTTCCTGCATACAAAATCCCATAGTTCCTGATGCCTATGGGGCACATATATCTGAGTTGTTCAAAAGTTGTCTAAAAACATGGGTTAGGTTCCTAGTCACAGTTCTGCTGGAGTCAATGAAGGTGATTCTCTTCCCAGTTGCACTTGTATCAACCATGAGTGTCACAGCTGAAGTTAATGCTTTCAAATACTGTATTTACAGAGTTCTTCATTTAATAATAACAAGTTTTTCCTTGGCTTGCTAATTTAGAATAGTTTGTTTGTATGTTAATTGAGAAAAGTCTGGAATTGCTAACATTTAAAGGCTTGTCCTTTGACTACTTCAAAACCAAACTATATTTTCTTGGGCCAATCAACCTCTTATTCTATGCAAATGAATATATGCTAATATGTTTCCTTCTATTTTACAGTAAAAATTGACATATTGTGTTAAAATATCCTAACATTTCTGTATAACTTTGTTAAGAATGCGAAATCTCCATATTAAGTAGGTGAGTTTTAAATTACTTAGTAAAACTGGTTCTAAGGGAGGAAATAAAGCAGGTTGCATTTCACATATCTCTAATCAGAAAATATTACAGACACAGAGAACAGCTTTTCTGTACGGAGATGTATGAAGTATTTTTTATTAAGTTTCACAGTAGTGCAGGAAGTAGTAGAAAAGAGAGGTGAAAACAACTAAAACAAACCAAATCAAACACACATTAAAGTTTACATTGGCTGTATTTCAATTTGCAACGTGTTCAACAGTTATTCCGTTATTGCTACCTAACAATCAGACAACCTGGTGAGGGAGAACAGCATTTTGTGTGATAAGAATTATGAGAAAAGTTAACACAAACTTCAAAGAAAATCTGAGAGTTTTAAAGAGATGGTTTTGTTCCTTGTCCATCTTAAAAATAGCAATAATGACTTACATTACAACTGTGCTTCAGCTGTATTTAGTACCTTCAGAAAAATTATTAATAAAACATGTGAAGCTAATAGGCAGATTAAAAGGAGAATTGGATACATTACAAGCCAACCATTCCTTAATAACTAATAAATTTTTAATTACATCTTTCTGAAATATAGGAAATTCTCCCCCCTACTCACACACTTTTTGTCTGATAAAATTTAAATGAAACTTAAAAAAATTAAGACATAGATTCATGGTAATATAGTTTAACTTCCTTAGTTTAAAAATACGACATTACAAACATACCTTCATTTACTGCTTTGCCACTGTTTTGCTTTGGACTGCGCACACCTTTACAGCTAATTAAAAGTAACAGTTGTCCAAATGAACTAAACAAAATGTAGCATTTTACCAGCTTGTTTAACTACATGTACAAGCACGTGATATGGAACTTTTTTGGCTAATATCTAAAATGTCATTGCCTGAGACAAACATTTTTTATTTTAAGAATAATGCAGTTGCACTTTAAATACTTTCTGCTAAAAAACTTTTTATCCAATACCTACATTAAACCTGTAAAATGACTCCACCATTGCATTCTAGTTTTGGCAACTCTAACATACATTTGAGGGACATGTACTGATAAAATTTTGGATAACTAAAGAAACTATCACTATAGTTAACAAAAAATATTAGAAAATTTAATATTCCTGTTTTGATACATCTAATTCCTTAGTTTGTTGTAAAATTATAATTCTCAAAAGAACACTTTTTTCCTTTCTAACATAGAGCTATTCAGTCTAAGGTTTGTTTATTTCTGTACAGTATAAATATGTACAATTTTTCTCTACAGTTTAAGATGAACAATGACTTTATCATGTGATTCATTTAATAAAGATTTTCAGCAAGTTTTCAGGGCTTCAGTTGGCCTGGCTGGCATTATTGATGTAAACATAATTTTATTGTCTTTTATAGATTGTTTAGAGTCAGACAAACAACTTTACAAGCTCGACTATTCCATTCAGAGTAGAGGATGGCTAGTACTGCATGGAGAAAGACCCTTTGTCTACTGGAAATTTGCAGAACTGCAGAAGATGCATTTGATGTAGTATGACATTTTGTTATCACATCAGATGAGAGAGTCCAGGGATTTTTTTGTTTATTTTGCCTACAATTGCATTGATTTTCTTAGAATTCTTGTTTTATTTTCTAATGAAACAGTTGTCTAATACATTGAAAAAAATATTTTGTTGTTGTTGTTGAATAATGCTCATCTACTTTTTTTGATAGTCTGGAATAAAACAAGGTGAACTATAAAATATTTCTCTTGGCCTCAGACCTTTCCAAATCAGAATTATAATTGAATTCATGGCGATTCGTTGCTTTCTCTAAAAATATATGACAAGATATGCTGACTTTGAAATATATTTGTTCAAAGCAAAGCAAAATATAGAATCATAGAATAGTTTGGGTTGGAAGGGACCTTTAAAGGTCATCTAGGCCAACCACCCCCCTGCAACTGAGCAGGGACATCTTCAACTAGGTCACATTGCTCAGAGCCCCATCCAAGCTGACCTTGAATGTTTCCAGGGATGGGGCATCTACAACCTCTCTGGGCAACCTGTTCCAGTGCTTCACCACCGTCATTGTAAAAAATTTCTTCCTTATCTCTAGTCTAAATGTACCCTCTTTTAGTTTAAAACTATTACCCCTTGTCCTATCGCAACGGGCCCTATTAAAAAGTTTGCCCCCATCTTTATTATAAGCCCCCTTTAAGTATTGAAAAGCCACAATAAGGTCTTCCCGCAGCCTTCTCTTCCCCAGGTTGAACAACTCCACCTCTCTCAGCCTTTCTTCATAAGAGATGTGTTCCAGCCCTCTGATCATTTTTGTGGCCCTCCTCTGGATCTTCTCCAACAGGTCCATGTCTTTCCTGTGCTGAGGACTCCAGAGATGGATGCAGTAGTCCAGGTGGAGTCTCACAAGAGCAGAGCAGAGGGGCAGAATCACCTCCCTCTAACTGCTGACCACGCTTCTTTTGATACGGCCCGGATATGGTTGGCCTTCTGGGCTGCCAGCGCACATTGTTGGCTCATGTCCAGCTTTTCACCTACCAGTACCCCCAAGTCCTTCTCCACCAGGCTGCTCTCAATCCCTTCATCCCCCAGTCTCTACTGATACTGGGGGTTGCCCCAACCCATGTGCAGGACCTTGCACTTAGCCTGTTGTACCTCATGACGTTCACATCGGCTGACTTCTTGAGCTTGTACAGGTCCCTCTGGATGGCATCCTGTCCCTCAGGTATGTCAATCACACCACTCAGCTTGGTGTTGTCTGCAAACTTGATGAGGGTGCACTTGATCCCACTGTCTATGTCATTGATAAAGATATTAAGCAGTACTAGTCCCAGTATAGACCCCTGAGGGACACCATTTGTCACCGACCTCCATCTGGACATTGAGCCATTGACCACGACCCTCTGGATGCGACCATCTAACCAATTCCTCATCCACTGAACAGTCCATCCATCAAATCCATATCTCTCCAATTTAGAGAGAAGGATGTTGTGGCATAAGGGCTGAGGTGACTTAAAAATTAGAACTTATATTCACACTTTTAGGTAAGGCACAGCATTGAAGAAGCTCCCCAGGTGGAATGCGGCTGACATGTAAGGAATCTATTCCATGGGAGTTCCCTAGGCCTGCAACTTTAGATGTTGGTAATGCCAGGGGAACTTGGTGTGCTGACTCTAAGAGGCGCTGCCTGGAGGGTGGAGAGGTGTGGAGGTGCCGCGGCCAGGCTCTGCAATAATAGGGGAACTTAAAGGTGTCATGGAACTGATAAGCTGCATATTTACTACCCTGGGCCAACAGCCTGCCATGTTTTTGACAAAATGCTGTCCTTTTGGTGAACTTTGCTCATTATAACATCATTATAATACCAAAACACACCTCCATCCCAAAAGCTACTCGCCTCCAAGGTGCAACCACCCCTCACTGAGCTTGCGCACTGAATTTTTCTAGCTTATACCTTTAAAAGCGAAGCGAGAAAACTTTACACCAATCCTAAACAAAGGTATGTATGACTAGAGTCACTCAGGCTCCACCCGAAAGGTGAAAGATAGTATAAAATGGTTTAAGAGAAAGAGAATGTGAGGGAAGACACCATCGTGTACCACTCTGACGTTTGGGATCAATCAACGGGCTGAGCCTCTCTTCCCCCCCATCGGGACGCCTTTGGGTAAGAGTCGAACACGTGGTTATATCAAGTGCCTCTGTGGAAAACTTAGAAATCTCTCTCTATATATAGAGTCGCTTTATTATCTTTAACACGTTTGTGTCCAGCCGTGTTACTCATATTCTTGATATACGCGTTGCGTCCGGCCATGTTATATACATGTTTGTGTCTGGCCGTGTTATTCATACTCATATTCTTGGTATTTGCATGTGCTTTGCAGACAGTGAATTTATCACCGGTAATCCAAAGAATCTGTGTGTTGCTCTAATAAACTACACTCTTCACTGCTCTGGCTGTGACAGTTCCTTCAACACGACCAGACTGGGGGGTGTAAAAGTTAATGCTGTCGCCTTAGCGAAAGCTCTGAACTAATAAGTGGCTATGCACACAGTCCTTAGAAAATAAACCATTGACCAAGTCTGAGACTAAGACTGGACCTAGCCACACCTAGACTCCTCTCTGAGAAGGAGTTTAGAAAGCAAGGGGGTCCTGTCTGAACCTCGTGACTCAATGGGAGGTTTTCCCCCCCCCAGCCACTTCTCAAATTCCTACTTGTATGCGCCAGTAACTCTTAACGCAACAGATGTTGTGGGGGATCGTGTCAAAGGCCTTACAGAAGTCCAGATAGACGTCATCCGTAGCTCTTCCCTTGTCCACTAATTTAGTCACTCCACCATAGAAGGACACTAGGTCAGGCAGGACTTGTCCTTGGTGAAGCCATGCTGGCTATCTCGAATCACAGAAATTGTGGTACAGGTTGTCAATCTAGGCAAGTCTCCTACCTCTGTCCGTCCTAAACTCTTCAGAGGAAGTTGCAAGAATAATCAAGGTGAACACGTGGGAAGTAGCCTTCTCACAAATGAACTGTGACAGATCATTAATGACACTCCACTACACATGAAGCTTAAATCTTTTCTGTAACACTTTTTTAGAGTATCTCTAAAATTTTATTTTTTTTTAATTTTTTTTTTTTGTAACTCCATAAATGTCTCTTTGAAAACTTGTTTATGGTTTAGATTATTTTAAGACATATGTTTGGGAACTGAGTTTTTTATTATAGTTTTTCTGCTTATGGGGGTTTTTTTTGTTTGTTTTTCTGAGGGGGAATAAAAGTTGAAGTACAATATAGAACTACACTTTCAGAAAAAATAAAATATTCTGGTATGGATTTCATTATGTATATTATGAGAAAAGGGTTTTCCTTGATCAAATTTGTCTTTACTTGCTTCTACTGCAGTTCCTTAATGTTCCCTTATATCAAAAGGAAGAATTTTTGTTTCTCTTCTCTGAAGCTTTGTGCATTTGGCGTGATTCTGTTCAGTCATGTCCTTCCTTACCTGTGTTCTTTTTTCTCACCTACTAGTGTCTTTCCATGGGTTTACTTTCCATGTTTCCAATAATTCCTTCTACCTATTTCTAAGCTTACATTAGTATATGAGTGTCATGGTTCAACCTGTTAGGCAGCTAAACACCACACAGACATTCGCTCACTCTCCTCCGCAGTGGGATGGAGGAGAGAATCGGAAAAAAGGTAAAACTAGTCAGTTGAGATAAAGACAACTTAGCAGGACAGAAAAGGAAGGGAAAATAATAATAATGATAAAAGAATATACAAAACAACTGATGCACAATGCAATTGCTCACCACCTGCAGACAGATGCCCAGCCAGTTCCTGAGCAGTGGCTGTGCCCCCCAGCCAACTCCCCCCAGTTTTTTTGTTCAGCATGACATCATATGGTATGGAATATCCCTTTGGCCAGTTTGGGTCAGCTGTCCTGGTTGCATCACCTCCCAGCTTCTTGTGTACCTCCAGGCTCCTTGCTGGGAGGGCAGTATGAGAAGCTGAAAAGTGCTTGACTTAGTGTAAGTGCTGCTGAGCAACAACTAAAACATCAGTGTATTATCAACATTATTCTCTTCCTAAATCCAAAACACAGTACTATACCAGCTAGTAGGAACAAAATTAACTCTATCCCAGCTGAAACCAGGACAATGAATTAGAGAGATATTCCATTTAATAAAGTCAGGATTATCCACTTTCAACCGTCATCCGTATCTGTAATGTCTGTTATTTGTTCCTTATACCCCTCTGTATTTTGTCTCTCTTCTTCCTGTCTGCATCACTAAACAGGTACATCTTTGTGTACACCTGCAGTTTTGTTCCCCGCTCTCATTTTATCTTTTGATATTGCTTCTATTCAGAAGCAAATAATACCAAAATTGGAGCTGTTACACTTTGATTTCAATGACATTTTTCAACAAGAAATTTGGAAGAAAATAGTTTTTCCTTGCTTTTTAATGACTGAACAAAAATTGTACCAAAATGTTTCATGACTAAAAAACATCAGGGAAAAAAAAAGCAGAGAAAAGCAGAGAAACAGTTTGATAGGGTTCTATGGAAATAAAGAAACTAAAAAAACACCCAAACTACCCAAAAGATAAAATCCCCTTCTGTGCCCATTCCATGCTCTACCTGAGGGCTCCTAAAGCTACTCTGTGGCACTTTGTGCTATTGAGAATTGTGTGTCCTCACTTGCACAGACAGTAGGTTGTTGTCAGTGGAGCAATGGGCCCAGGAGAAAAAAAAACATATTTTATTAGCTTTGCCATTGGCTTAATGTTTAATCCTTGCCCATAACTCCATCCTCTGTTCTCCTATTCCACTAGTTTGGATCAGAGAGTTTGTTTGCTTTCTCTAATTGTTTCTTATATTACTTAGGACTATGGTGATTGATTTCACTGAAGACTTCTGCAGAGTGGGGTACAAGAATACCAGAAATGAGAGAATGATATACCGTCTACCCTGCAAGTCTGTCTCAGACAGTGGCATAGCAGAGGGTGTTTAAGAAGAGCACACAATCTTGGTCCCTTTCTGCACTTCGCTGACCCTCAAGTTCCACAGCATTTTTGATCATTTGAGTAGGGGCATTGCAAGGACTATCCCCTTCTACTTCTTTTACTATCTATTTATGGAGCTATTGCGCATGATTTGTCTCATCCCTTCTCTATCCTGCTGATACTGTCTGCTGCTGTGATCCCTGTGCCAGGAATTTCCAGAAGTTCCCTGCCCCCTACATGAAAAAGTGCTGTAGTTCTTTTAAATTGAATCTCTACTGGTTGTATTATTTCATTCTAATTGCAGCATTGCAAGTTTTGATGAAAGTCAGTTCTGCATAAATCTTATTCACCAGCTTCCTGATTTTGCAAATCTTGATTAGGTGCCCCTTCAGTCTTCTTTCCAGATGGAAGATACCCAAATGCTTCTTTTATTCTCTCCTGGTAGGGGATTTTTTCCACATTCTTGATCGTTATATTTGCCTCTCTCTACATTTTCTTTAGCTCTACTGTAACTTTCCTGAGATGCCAGGAACAAAAGTACACACAGTGCTTGGAGCTTGTAAAGATTTCATACAATGGCAAAAAGACATTTTCTGTCTTATCAACAGTGCCATACAGATAATTAGCAAAAACATACGAAAAATGTATGTGGCTTTCAAACTGGTGCTTTCAGGCTGTGGTTGTCAGTCCAAACATGAGAGTTATATTGATGGAGTCCTTCAATTCATGGTCCCCTGAACTGAAAGGGTCCCATTACAATTCCCTTAGCAGAGTTGCAGTGCAGAATTTAAAATCCCAGGTCAGACCAAGTTGAAACCACAGCATGCTTAGACATATTCTCAGAGCTAGATATCTGAGAAACAATATCAACAAAGACACAGTATGAAGTAGAGATCTGTGAGTGCCGAGGGCCATGTACGTCCTGTGTGAAGAGTGAAACCACAGTTAGCTATGCTTAGGTATAGCTACCTGTTCCGAAATCACATTCCTCAAAGGCTGCTTAGCAGATTTTTTTCAGGAAGCCTTATCAGCTCTAAAGCTACATTTTAAAAAGGTTTAAATTTTGTTCTTAAGTGAACATGAAGTTACAGAGACTCAAAGGTGGCAAAATCCCCAAATCATAGGTGATACATGAATTTCAGTTCCCTGCTTATTTTGTTGTTCACCCAAACGCACATGGAACCACCACCACAGAGATGCAAAACATTGGCAGTTTCAAACAGTATGGGATATCAATTAAAATAAATTTTCTCCCCCCAAAAAAAGCATTTTGTTTGTTTTCAAGATTGTTTCAAGATTAGATAATTAGACTATTTCTGGTTCGACATATTGCTGCTCACTGCAAGACTTCATTATCTTCAGATGGTGATTGGTTTTAGATGTGTATTTCGGATCTACAGTTTGAAGAATGCCATTCTTTTTACTGTTTCTGGGAAACAATAAATCAGAAGATCATGAGTCTTATGAAGCATAAACAGTCAAAGATGCCCTTTGAGTCTCTTGTATTTTTATTACTTTTGAGTTAATAGCTGAACATTTTGAGAAATTTATCTTTTTTAAAAAACAGTAGTTTCCAAAGTAATCAGGACCTTTTAAAAATATAAAGCTTAAAAATGCTTAAGGATCTGAACTTTATTTTGTTAGTACATTACTTGCTTTGAGTTTTCCATTTTGGAAGATGGAATATCAAGATTAAGGATACTAAAATTAGATCCTAATATTAGCTTATTTTGAAGATATCTTTTAAAGAAAAAAACATCCACATGGATGTTTCTCTATTGCAAAGACAGAATTGTTTATTGTCTCCTCTTATCCAGATAGAGTTGGTTGGAATTTCCTCTACTCTTAGAGAAATCAAAAAGAGCCTCATATTTGTATAGCAACAAGGTTTTTGGAAAAGCTAGACATTATGCAGACATTAGGGCAATCTATCATTGGAAATTGTTTAGTTACTACATAGTTACATGGGGTGGTTCATCAGACATTGGCACTGGCAGATGGTAAACCTTATAAAAATTACATGTGTGGTATTTACTTTTACTTTCCTTTCAAATTGTCTTTATTCCCTAAGGAAAGAAGGGGTGGCTTTTCCTTGTAGATTGTTTCCTTTTACAAATCTGGGGCAAATCCTTCGCACAGATGCTGCCATGAAGCATTCCTTTGGCCAGATCCTTAAACCAATGGAAAACCAAGTGTCTCAGCAGTAGCAGCAGCAGTAGGACAGGAGCTACCCTGCAAACCTTCGTGTGCTAGATGGCTCTGTGGGACACCTATTCTACAGGGCTGGTCTTGCAAGAAGCAACGTCTCAGCTGCATGAGAGTAGAAATCTGGACCTTCATGAGGAAAAGCTAGTCAGGGATCCAGCCCAGGCAAACAAGCAAAAAATTTCAAGATAATTTTGGCTAAGTCTAAGCATGTTAATGGAGTGCATGAGATGATACCGATCATGTTTTTTGCTAAAAAATATATCTTGACTACAATTATGATTCAGTCATTAGTCTAGAGTTCTAGTTGAACAACACATGAGCTATTACAACCAATATTAAAAAAAAATATGGATTGAAATTTAAAAATTAATGTAAGAGATTTTTTCTATATGTGAATATGTAGGCAAAAAGATGAAGCAAGTTACAGCAATACGGTACGGAAATATAGCTTTATTACAGGATATGAACCAGGAGACGTCATATTGCAGGAGAAAATCTTAAACTTGAGATTACAATAATTTGTTTTAGATTCATGTTTGGAAAATTACTTTCCTGAGGGGTAGAAGAAAACATATATGTCTCAATGCCTTTATAGATTTCCTTTGATTTTTTTTCTCTTTTCTAATATGAAAAAATAAATAAGATCTCACATAAGAATAAAGAGTATATTTTGTATTAGAAACCAAGGAAATGGTATGTAGAGACTGCATGTTCTAAATAAATTTTGGCTTAAGAATTCCATTTATGCTAATGAGAATACAACTGTCAAGTTCTTAAAGCTGTATTTAAAATGTTGGACGAAGTGGGCTATTTGCAGAACTCCAAGAAAATTAGGCAAGACTTTTTTGTATTTTTTCAGAAGCCTGCCAATACATTTTCAATTCCTTAGCAATACAGAGCATCTATACAAAGTGGAAGGCATAGCTATCCTGGAATATACTGTCTCTTAATTGCAAAGCTCTGCATTTAGACCTTTACCTTAGGGAGTAATAAGTGAAAGAAATCCTGCAGTAGCTATTTACATAAAACTTTGTAGAGTGAAGCTTACCTAATGTTTCATTGTCTTCTTCAGTGCTTTTCCTTTATTATCTTCTACCTGATCTTATGCTCTTCCTCTTTTGGGGGTGGGGGTGGGGCTGAGGGGAGGAGTGCTAAGAAGATGTGTTACCATAGCAACTGCTACCAGTTACCAGACCAAAAATCAGTGCTGAAGTCCAAACCTGACTTTTCAACTCTGTTACCTGAGGCTGGTTGTTTTCAAGGCTTTCTCAGGTTGTTCTCAGTCTTTTCTAGTTCTTTTCTTCATTGTATTCTCCAGAGGCTCAATAGATGACCTAAAGGAAGGCCACCTGCCACAGCACCAGCATTTTTCCCTTCACAGTCCAGTTTTATTCATCTGTAAAGAAAGGTCATTACCTCTTTTTCAGTGTGTCTTAAATATTATTAATGCTTTTTTTTTGAAACAGCGTTTATTCGGGAAACACGAAGAAGTGCTTTGTTAATCTTTTTGCAGCAGTTTTACATGATACAGTATCAACCAAGATTGTCCCTCTGAGAGGTGACAATATTTTGCCGTCTTTCTTTCTCAGCAGTTTTCTGTACTGCATGATCAAATTCCACATCATGAAAATTCTGTATATTTCCATTTTCTTAGGTAAAAGGTATAAGTATTTTGTGAAGTTTCAATTCAGGAAATAATATCTGAAACACTGGTAAAATACTGCTTGAGGGCTCAATATAGAGAATCTCCTTAAATTTTCACAGGTAAGTAGGAAATAAATAAGGACATATTTCCAGACATACTTGGTAAATTATAGGTGGGCTGTTTATACGTGGGGATGTATATGTATTGGTTAAGAGAGAGAGAGATGAGTCCCACAATTATACTACAAGTGTTCTGCAAGTTTTAAAACAGGTAACTGGGCAACCTTTTTATCAAAGATAGCATAGAAACAGAGCTCTTTCTATACTTTCACACTGAAGAATGGGGCACCTGAACAGACTTTCCTTTTGTCCCAACCAAAACACTTTAACAGTGACTTCATCTTCATTAACCTGGAAAGTTATCACTTTAAATGAATCATGAATGAGATAATCTTGGATACATTAAACCAGCCTGTGGGCTGACAGATATTATTTCCTGTGTGTTTTGTTTCCGAGAGTGAAAAGTAAATAGTGAAATTACCACTCAGATTTCCTGTATTAATTCTGAACAATATTGTAAATTCGCACACAAATAAAAGAATACTGAGAAGTCAGTCCAACCTAGTTTCAGTTAGAAATGTAGTTAATGTATATACCTGTCTCCTTAACTAACCTGTGGATACCTGTCTCCTAACTAGCCTAACTCCTTAACTAGTTGAAACACCAAAAGTTGTAGCATTCATGTGCGTGTATTTTACAGAAGTAAGTAGGTATTGGTTGTTTCATTGGGACTTGCTGTTTGTCAGTGAATATCAAGACATCCAGTCTCAGTACAGAAATAAAGTGTATGGACACTCCTGTTAACTGAGCTCCATGGAAATGGAGGTCTGGGATGTTTTTTCACAGAGAGCCTTCCTGCTGCATCAGCTTTACTGGTTCATCACTACAGTAAAATTAGCCACTGAGTTACAACTGTTAAGGTTACTAAGTATTAGACTATTAATTCTTGTATTTCTAGCTTTGTCTGGAATCCCTTATGTTTGCTGAGAATGGCACAAAGTATTACGTGCTTAGTACATTTTTGTTGAGGATCCAGGAGATCTTCATGCACACCAAGTTGTTGATTTTTTTTTTTTTTTTTTAATGACCAGGTATTTTGAAATGAATGAACCTGAAGTGATAGAATAGAATAGAGGTTTAATTTTCACAGGAACTCATTCTGGCTAATATATTGGTTCTGATCCTTGGTTACTTAAGTGAAAAGAGCACAAAGAGTTGCTCTAGTGTGACTAGAGATTTCTCTTTAAGGGTTACTTGTAGGCTACAGCCAGCTTTTCATCATTTTCTTTGCCAGAGTGGACATCACTGGAGAATGCTGCATGTCAGTTTCTGACATGGCCCTTAAGAAACTGTTCCGCTTGGCAAATGTTAGACTTTGAATTGTAATCAGAACTAACACTGCCCCAAAATCTGCCCTGGTCTTGGGCAGAAGTTCTTCATGCTGCCTTGAACACTGCCACTGCTTCAAGTGTTCTTGAAGTATTGCCCAATTGCTTGTTGTTTTCATTTGCTAATTTTGTCAGCACTTCCAGTACAGAAACATTACAAAGAGAAAAGTTACTCTGTCTTGTAGAGACTGGTAGAAAATGCTGTCTTCTGTTTCAGTAGGAAAACCTGACTTTGACTTGACACTGATGCTAAACAATACATTACTGTGAAATCAGTCCTATGGAAATTAGAGGGGTTGAGCAGCTAAATCACATGCTCAATCCCAAATAAGCAGGCACCAGAAATGAGGATGAAGGTTAAAGTTAGGGTTTAGAGAAGCATTTGAGAGGCTGAATGCTTGAATTTCAGACTGAATGATTTTTCATTTCATGGATACTTTAACAGATGTGCTTGGTTCAAGAGAGAACAATCTTCTGGATATCAGCATTAATACTAAAATATTCCATTATGGTCAGTACATTTATAATGAATACATGAATTATTAATGCTAGTATTTCTTCTATAGTTTCCTACAGCAGCAGTTGGCTATTTCCAAGCTAATGTAATCCTAGGATATATCAAGCAAATTTTTCCCAATAAAAGTAGGGAAGTATTTAAAGGCATTGTACTAAACAGCAGCGTACAGTGTAGAACTGGTACTCCAGAAAGATAAATTCATACAGGAACCAATGAAGAAAAAGGCTCCTAGGATGATCACAGTAATAAAGAATTAATCTTATTGGCAGAGACTAAAAGTATTTGACTGAATTCACCCAGCTGAAAGCTCCCTATAAATAACTCAGGGGAGCAAACATCAGAGAAAAAGAGTTATATAAACTAAAGGACTATGCTGGAACAAGAATATATTACTCTAAATTGGTCATGAATACATTTACAGGATGATTTTTAAATATCCAGTCAGTGAAATTCTTGAATTATTTTCCAAACAGCATAATGAGGGCAAGAAAGTAACCCACTTTTGAGATGGTTTGGGATGACCTTTTATTAAGAGAATTATATGAAGTAATTACTTGCAATAGCTGAGGATGACAATCTCTGGTTCAGGCTTTCTCTTCAAGGCCAATTCTTGTGAAGACTTTTTATACAGTGAAAGTAGTGTCTTGTCTTCTTTTTTTCTCCTCTCTGAAAAAAAAAAAAATCTGTCTTTCCTTGCACATAGGAAGCCAGTGACTTGTGCAATTGCATGTCTCACCAGAATGAGTGCTGTTTGCAGAGGAAACCTGGGCACACATTTCTAGAAGGGCTAAAGGAGATCAGCACTGGATGCTGGGCGTAAGGGGGTTTCTGGACCCAGAGGAAATTGCTGCTACAGCTAGGTTGAAATGAGGTAGCACCTGTCCTGGTAGCAGTGCTGCAGCTGGGTCTTCCTGCAGCTTTTCTCTATTCCTTCATTACAAACTTGATTCTCACTCCAATAAGTCTAAATGAGCAATTAGATCATATAATGCACTTGTAATTATCCCTAGCCACCTCCTCTCTTTCCTATCTTTTCTCCTACCTTAGAGCCAATTCTATCTTTTTAAAGTGCAGATAAACTCCTTTTCCTTGCAAAACTTCAGGAGGCAAAAGAATTATTTAACCTGGCCACCAGTAGGCATATTCCTGGCTCTAACATTACTTTCTTCTTCAGTATCTCCCCAGTGTGATCCACATCAGCAAATTCTTCAATTGCTTCTGCTGTTTGGTCATGGCACTCTCATTTCTGTATGAGTGAACTGCTTCATTAATTCTTTGTATTTTTCTTTGCTAAGAGATTTAATTGCTGTGTATGCGTCAATAATATTTTACAGATGTTTACAGTGATTATATCTAATTTAATTGGTTCATTTAAGGGCTGCCAGGGCAACGTCACGAGTGCTGCGTAGCAACATGAAATTGTTGAAAAGTTGGAGTATTTGCTGCTTATTCTTATTAAAGATATTCCAAGAAGTGAACTTAGGTGTTGCCTGGAAGCAAAATGAAGAAACAGACATTATTGAGGTGTACTCTATGCCGGGGAGTGTGTCCAATACTTCACACCCAATGTGGATTGCCTGTGATAGGAACTGATAAAAATATAGGAAAACATGTTGCATTTTGCAGATCTTTCAATTTGGATAGTTCCAGAAAGAACAGAAACAACCAATGCCTGTGCTTTCGTATCCTGCATCACATGATAGTACTCTTGTAAAGAATCAAACAAGTGGAAATTTTTTACACACTCTCTACTGGGCAAAATTCTCTACTTGGGGAGAAACAGAAGCTTCACAAAGGGCATAGGCATGAGTACTACATTGGGAATATAGGGAATGGAAAAAGAGAACGGGAAATAAAGCAGATGTAAAGAAATAACAAAAAGTAAAAGAAAGAAATTAAACACTGCAAGGATTAACTAAGTGAACACCTGCCTTCTGGCTGCTGGAAAGGAACATTTCTCTTTCCACTTTGAGACTGATAATGGATTATTAAAGGTGGCATAATATTTTTCAGTTCTATTTCACTTTAACTGCACTGCAGGTAATCCTTATGTAGAGAAATAATTTTTTCTCAAAGCCCAAGAGGTTACAGATAATTACTTTAATAGTAATTGAATTATGTCTTATTATCAGTATCATATAAGAATTGTATTTGAAAATGCACTAGTGATGATATGTAAGGTTTCAATTCTACTCAAAGTGATACATGCTGCAACTATATGTCAACTGAAATTAGTACTAAACCTAATGAAAACTATACATGCTTCTATGTATGCTCTCTTTAAAGACAGTGAGTCTTTCAATCCATTGAGTATGGCATTAGCATCTGTACCACAGGCTAACATTGCCATTGTGAACCAACATTATGTTTATGCCATATAATAGCCATCTTTCGTATGCATGTCACAGCACAGATGCTCTAAACTTCTCTGTATAATACTATTATAGAAATCTGACATAAAATTTTGGCACTAAGTATCTTGATCCAAATGATTACTTCATTTCACATCTAGATATACTCTTGAAATGAAAAGAAGGTCTGTCCAAAACTGTAGTCCAGAAAATAAGTCAAAAAAAGGTCTTGGCACATCTACAATCTGGATACTACAATAATTCATACTCTAGTATATACAACAAAAACAATGGGTGATGGTGGATGTCTTTTGTGAAATGGATTGAAGACCACAGAGTTAAGTAATCTGAAGTACAATTTTGCTGCAGTCAGTTGAATTTTGTGGCAGAAGAAATAAGGATGATGTGCAAAAAAAAGGTTTCCAATCTTATCGTTATTACTAAAAGTAAGATGTCAAAAAAGAGAAGGGAATAAAGTAGTGAAGATGACTGGCATAACATGTCCAAATTGCTTCATGACTAGTTTGAAATGCATTATTCATGCATCAAATAGCAATTTAAAGGTTCAAAAATGACAAGAAATTTCACATAATTGACTCAACAACTGCACATGCAAAAATTTTGAGCAACATTTTTATTCTCTTTATTTTAGACACCATAAAAATCACAGGTATTATTAAAACCTGAATGTTTTCTAGACCAAATCTAATTCTGCTGTTCATATTTATTATACAAATAATAAGGGATAAATTACCAAACCTATTCTGTATCCAGCCTTGACTGTGGTGCCAGAAATGCATTTGTGTATAATAGAATAGTTTTAAAATCCAGTCCGCAGGTACATGGATAGGCATTATTTTTACTGTTTATGGTGATTTTTTTTTATTTTCTAGTTGAATATATCATTAAATGATCAGGCTTTAACAAATGTCTTGGCTTGAAATAAAAAGTAATTTTGCAGATACCATTTGATTTTAATGGATGTGCCTCTCCTCCCACCAAAGTCAATGGGACTTATAACCTTAACTATGATGAGAACAAGGATGTGTCTCCTGTGTTTTGTTCAAATTTTCCTGATATTTCATATGTAAATTTGGGGGGGGGGGGGGAGAGACAGAAAGGCAGAGCACCCTTTCTTTGGGAATTTCAGTGAAATAAGGTTGGGGTGGTCTTTATTTTTCTTTTGGGAAAAAAAAATACTGCCCTCTCTTTACACAGTGATTACTGTAACCCAGTAAACATGACCTTATTATACTCTTCACGTAATTATTAAGAATACTGGTAGCTTTCTTATTCTCATCTTGGCTTTATTTTCTCTTTCTTATTGTAATTTATAAAGGTAAACTCTTACAAAGTTTTGTATGTCAGGGGAATAACAAGGTTGGCCCAATCTCTAGCGTAGCTGTAATGCAGCTGGGTGGTTGTGATTCAGCAGTAGCTACATAAAGAGCTAGAAGGGTGAAACAATAACAGAGAAAAATGTAAAAGGCTACTTGTTTTAAGACCCACATTTATTATGACTATAGAGAAGTGAAGGTAAGTGCTAGCCTTGGCCAGATAAAAGAAATAGTGTAATGATTATCTATTCACATTCAACATTCACACTCCTGCAATAATAATTTGTTTGAGACCAACACCAAAACAGGCCATTACATGATGTGGAATAGTGCTTGAAAGTTGCTCGCATCCTTCTTCTTAGTGCTGAAGTGTTCTGATAATTGTGAGGTCAGCATTACAAACATATAAAGAAGTATGTCTTGTAAAGAGGAGGAAATACACTCGTAAAACTTATAATGTATGCACTGAGTGGATGAAAAACTTTTCATGAGGATTCACCTCACCAGCTGCAGTGTGTCAAAATGTACTTTGCTCTCCTATTTCTAGGTTTTAAACTATATTTGCCCTCCTTTTTCTGCATAACCTTTCCAAAGAAAATATTTGAGGTGTGGTTAAAATAGTTTATAAATGTGTTAACTCTTACGCTTCAAGCTGAGAGAGGAATACATTTTTTACTCCCTTGCCAAAGTGAAAAGATGAGAAGCAATTACTTCAACTGAAACTCTGTTTACAGTTTTGGGGGTTCTTCCTGTTGAAAACTTCTTTCTAATCTTCATGCAGCATTTTACTGAGTGTCAAGCTATGTTTTAAACATCTACAGAAGAAGGCAAGAAAATGGATTACTGAAAGACTGAGGTATTTTGTTACTGGTTCTCAGTCTGGGATCCAGATTCAATTCCCTCCTCTGCCTGAGGCAATTTACACTCGTGTTTCCCATGTTCCAGGAGAGTGCCCTCACTATCAGGATATTCAGCCTTTTTGGGTGGGATCTGTCAAACTCTCTTGTTAAACCTAATCCAGCTCTCACAGGAGAATCCTACTTTCTGATTAATACATGGGGGGCTTTACCACCTGCATTAAGCAAGTTAAGACAGCGCTACAAGTCTCATTTCCTCCTCTCCTCTCTTATTGCACACTCCCATCAGCCTCTTTGTATTTGGACTAGATAGAGCGTGGCGAGGGTACGTCAGACCAGCCTCCTAGACCAAAAGATTTGTTTCATACAGCAACAAATTATCACCAGAGCAGCGAGGATTACCTCTCAGTTGCAGTGTTAATAGCTATTTTCATGTCAAGAACTATTTAAATATAATGTACTTAGAGAATAAGATTGTGAGAAGCTCCTTGGGATGACAATTTAGGGCACTCATTTTGGATCTGCAATACCAATTAATGCTTATGTATTTTGTACAAAATACAGAAGGATTAGGATTAGGAAATACAGAAGGAGAGGATTAGACCAAGGTCAATGAAACCCAAATACATTTAGTCCTACTGAACGCTTCAGTAGATACTTGCAGGGGATGCTATCATGATGAATCATGTCTCCCCACCTCATCCAAAACTATTTAGTGAGAGTTATGAATTTGTGCATAGTTTTGTGAAGAGCGACATTCATGAAATTGTTCTTGTTTATCCTTAAGACTGAATTAATTATCAGTCAACTCCATTAGGTGAGTCATGGCAACCATTAGAGTTCACTCAAAGTTGATATTTTGTCAGGTCGAGAATATGTGTTTTCGACTCCTTTTATCTTTTGGTATGGAAACTGTCTTCTAAGGATCCTGCCTTTATTTAACTACAAACATGAACATAAGTGACACTCTCAGACCATAAAACTGAAGAAAATTTTTGGGGCTTGCAATGACTGCTCATTAATATTCTCTATATTTTTAAAGATTCTTTCCATATATGTTAATAGCTTTAACTCTTTCTTTCTGACAGAAGAAAGGAATAAAATTAAGATGCTAATACTTGAGAAGTACTTGATTTTGAAATCAAACTTGAACTACTATAAAGTAGCTATAGAAAATATTAAAATAAACTGTGTCAAATGCCTTGCTAGAAGCATTCAAAAGCCCTCTTCTTTTGTTAAAATTTTCTTAATGGTTGTGATTAATGATTTGTCATTTTTAATGACAGATTGAGGAGGTTTTGCATATTTTCTGAGATGCAGTTTGGATTAAGGGTTTCCAATTTAAAAAAATAGAGTATTATTTGGTCTAAAAGTATTTACTATTAAACTAGAAAAGTACAATTTATACCTAGCATAACAAAATATAATTCACATAATTTTACAAGTCTGCATTTTTTGTTTTCTTGTGATATCTTCCTAATTTACAGTATTATTCTATTTAAAATAATTCAGTGAAAAACCTTAAAAGCAACAATGCTTCCTAACTCAGAAAATTAAGAATTATCTTATTCTTATTATATCTTGTGTAGCATGGGAATGCTCTCCAAATTATACATATATTTACTTAGGTTTGTTGAACAAATGTGGGATTAATTGTATGTTTAAGTGCGTTGTTGAACAGGGGTCCATATCTTGTTAAATTCATATGCCTAAGTGGATGGCCATGTATATGAGTAAGTAGTTTGATTGTGTGTTAAAGTGTGAAAGTAGTATGGTTATTGATGTATAAAACATTGTCCTTTAAATTATCAGCTCTAGTGAATCATAAAGTGAGCAGTTGCCCTGTTAGTTGCGTAATTTCCTGTTTCACACATGGAATAAATTTACGTCAAAAGTATCTTCTCTGGCTATTAAATAGTGATAATATAAACAGATGAGAGACTGGATTTGCTCTCAGGAAAAGCAGGAAATGATATTGAGCTACAGCAGCAACAGCAACAACAATGAAATTGTACATCAGCTCATGCAATCAAAGTTAAGTTTATGATACTCAAGAGGAAATCAACAATAAAACCCATTTCAAATAAAATAAAGGAAGTGACTTTCACTTCTGTGTTGCCCATTTCTTCAGGAAAGTGCCAGTAGGTGTTCTTTCCAGCTTGCCTGCAAGGCAGATGAAAGGCTCCTCAGATTAATTACTGCTCAGTTGTGACAGGCTTGGGAGATGGTTTCTATTCCATAGCCTACCTTTTTTTTTTTCCTTTTTTTTTTTTAATGGTGGTTTTCCTTCATTTTTGTCTGATCTCTGACTCATCACTGTGGAATGAAAAGAAAAGCTTTCTGTGCACTGCCCAGACTGCCAAAAATGTTATCCTAATGGTAACATAGGATTAAATATAGATTTATTTTTTCTTAAGCATTTGTATCACTGTTTGTAGCAGACCCTCTACTCTATGGAGAAAGCCTGAGATCTTTCCCAAAGCACCTTGACGTGCAGTGAAATATTGGTATTTGAATTAGAGCCTAATCAGGAGCAGCAGAGAAAGTGACGTGTTTCAGCTCTCTCTTTTTTGTAGCCAATTACTCCAGGCTCCTAGTGTTCATGTCTTCCATGTACTTTCTTTAATTAGCACTTTATTAGTTTGGCTTCAGAGAGCCAGTTCTAGAGAAAACTTTCCTGAAGCTGCCAAATGGTCACAAGCAGGAGGTGATTAAATTTAGTCTTAAGCAATAGGCATCTGCATGCATTCTTTGAATCTCAGTGTGCTTTAAAAGATGTGTTCCCAATAATTTATGCCCAGAGGGATGTTATGCTGTCAGTAAATGCATCTGAAAAACCATCTCACATTATTACCACTGTCTATATGCTATTCATTTAGATCTATTTTAATAATAAGTTTCTTGACTCCTCCCAATTAAGCTCAAGTTGATTTATGTTAATGGCAAAGGAAATATGAAATGCAGGGGCCTACTTTTTGGTAGATTGGACAGGGAAAAAAAGCAATTTCTGTTCAGTACAACCCTTTTTATTGCTTCCGTTATGGGTAGGTCTGTTGTCTTCATTTTATAGCTATTAACCCCTCATATAGTCTTCAGAGATGATTATTAAGGAGGACTGCGCTAGTCAAAACAGCAAAAGAATTGAATAAACACAGATGATTTATTAAAACACAGACCATTTTTTTCTCTGTTTATTGAGAAATGGTAAATTCAGCAGAAGATGTAGCTGTAAATCCTGTGGGTTTTGTTATAGCGCAAATGGTAGTAATGTCAGTGAAAATTTTTGGTTTAATTAAAGGCTAGACGGCTGGTCAGGCTCTTTGGCCCATCAGCTGCCCGTCGGGTGGTGTGCCTCAGAGGGCAGGCAGGGAGCAGGCAGTGCAGGCTGTCTGAGGGCAAATGAAGGTAAAGCACGAGCGGGAACACTTCTTATTTAAGTAGTATGGGGTTTATTCCACTTCTCAGTGACTGATATCAAGCAGGTGAATTTGCTTGGTTGTTTTTTTTTTTTTTTTTTAAATCACCAACCTCTGTCAGCAAGTCTATGCACAGACAAGGTAGACCTCCTGAGAGGAAGAGTCTGTGTTTCAGAGTCTCTGGGTGGCACCTGCTGCCAGCTATTCCCCTTGTGAATATTGTTCTGCATTTTCCTTCTCTGGAGTTGTAGTCTGGAGGATGCACAGTAGGACCACAGTATTCTAGCTGCTGGAATATCCTTTTGGCAGTTTAATGAAATTTTTGAATGCTACTACAGAAGTTATTGAACATGCCCTTTCCCATTTAATAGCAGTGTTATTCATGAACAGGTAACTAGGCTTTGCTAGCTCACGAGCATGAGTTCTGGTAGAAGCTGTTGAAAAGATGATTATTTACTAGCAATTTACAAGATCTCTGTGTTGGTTCATAGTTATACTATGCCTCAACTGATTTAAACAAATGAAAATATTAAAAGAAAGTAAAGGCATTTATTTTGAATCACTTCATTTTTTTCTTATGCCATAGCTAAAAGAAATATTTTATTGTAGCTAATAAAATCCATAAACAAATTAAGAACTTGATTCACTATCCTGAACATAAATAGTATGCATGAATTTGGTAGACTCGTTTGTATTTTTAAAGGAGGATGTTCAACACAGAGGTCAGCAACCTGTTCTGACACATACCTTAAAGTCTTTTTCAGAGGGAGTACAAAATGCTATGGAAGACTAACCTGAGGGCACAGCCCTGGGTTTCTTTACACACATCTCATATGTAAAGGAAGCGATTAATGAAGAATTCTATCTTAACACTAGCCAATAGCATTTTGTTCTTTATAGACAATACTTTAGAAAGAATACGGAAGCAATACCTGATGGTGAAAACAGCTAGAAGATAATGTTCAATCAGCTGCTACCATACATATTAAAAATAAATCTTTTTTTTCCAAACCAGTATATTTTTGTAATACTCCACAAAACACAACAAAAATCCCAAACAACCCATTTTTAATATCAGTCAAGATTAATTTTACAACAATCTTATAGCTAATCTTATAGCTGTTTATCTGCTTTTACTGCTATCAGTCTCACATTTTGAATGAATTCAGTGACTTGTGATGCCACAGTCATGCATCTTCAGCTGGTAGGTGGCAGAACTTCCTTGGATATGAGCAAGAATTAACATTTAGTTTCATTCATCAACAGCACCAATAGCGCTAAGATTAGCTGAGGTTTGACGGGATCACTAAAGCGCTATAACTAACGAAAGCTAGAGCTCTCACTAGTGCTGTCATGTCTCATAAGCAAGGCTGCTGCACTGTGCATGACTGTATCTGCAAACAAACTTGTGAAAAGCAGGAATTTATAGTTTCTGCACCCTCTCTGGTGCTTTTAAAGCTGTACAGCATTAAATCTCTTTTGAATTGCAGTTGGTTGGTTCAGAATCAGCACTACTTGTAATGTGAGGGTTTCTCCCAAACTCAGATGTTGTCACAAAGGAGAGAGGAAAAGAAAATCACTATAAAGCTGCATCCAAAGTTGTCTTGGGGAGAAAAGGTAAGGACGCTTTGTAAGAGGCAAGCACAAAACTCCAGGTAACACTCATTGAATACAAAAGGGAGTGCATCAGGTAAATCACAGGTTTTAACCTACACATTCTTGTGCAGCCCTAGATGAGTCCTGGGACAAACTCATGCTATGAAAAATTAAAGTGAAATTGTCTTCTCATGCTGTATGGACACATTTCTACTGCCAAACCAATATGCTTTACATGCAAAAAAAAAAGTGAATGTACACAGTGAATGAGATCAACAAACGTATTTACAATGCATCAAAAAGCTGAATTCTGACTATTAAACAAATCCATCTTCTTTGTTCAGTAACAACCATATTATATACTTTATTCATCTGTGTTTTCAATGTTAGTCTTTACACTTTATATTCAACATGAAAAACACTTCCCTTTCTATCTAATCATCTGCCTATCTATCCTCTGTCTAGCTATTATTTTCATTTCAAAATAATTTCCCTAAATCAGCTTGTGCCATTTCTGTAGCACAAACAGAAAATATTTCATTGAGTGGTGAAATACATCTACTTCTATGGATAAATAGAGCTAAACAGTATAGAAAAACACAAATAACTCTAGCACGAGAGAAGGAGAATGACATTTTCAGTTCAAAATGATAGGGTAATATTTACTTTTCAAATTACAATTAAACATGTTGGAATTTTACCAAGATATAAGCTACTTGGCATGAAGGACGATGGACAGACAGCTCATCCATGGATGAAGGGTAGTACTTTTGTATTCATAATTGAATACAAAAGAATATAATAGAGTTTTATATGTTAGTATGAGTCACAAAATATTTTCAAATACTTAGCCCTTTAAACTTAGAACTTCAGTGTGTTAATATTTGTGAGTAGCAGAGAAAAAAATTTCCTATATGAGTTAGAAAATACTTCTTATGACAGCAACTGTCAAAGAGTTCAAAATACTTCACAAATAATACTTGATTAAAATTCAAAGCAAGAATTCTAGAAAACAATGTATTTCATTCATTTGATACAAAATAATTTTTCTGTTCAACTCCAAAATTTAATAGGAATTATTTTTATTTTTTATTTTATTTATTATATAGACACCATTTTTATGCAGTTACAATATTTATCCTATCCAAAAGGGAGGATGAGCAGAAGAAGTGAAGGGGCTTTACAGTACTTGCATGTATTAAGTTTAGCTGTTTCTGAGAAATGAAATTCAAAAATAGCTTCTAGAGTCTTTATTCTTACCACCAATTGCCTTTAGAAAGTGTTTTCTTTCTGAAAATGGAAAAAATACTGGAAATCTGTTGCTGCTCATATTTGCAATCAACATTTTAATCTATTTTTTGATTATTAAACCCAGGATTTTGGTCAATTCAAACAATTTAATTACATTTTAATTTTATTTACTATGATGAAAAAGTAATGAAATGTAATGGACCTGTTTTATCATTTCTGAAATAAGAAAACTCTTATTACCTTCTAGTTTGAGGAATTTTTGTTTCTTTCTCATAAAACCAATCTTAAAACCAGTGTAAAAATTTATTTCAGCTTATTTGTTGCTAGAGGTGTGTTAGACTAAAAAGCAAACAAGATCCTTGGGATTTCAGCAGTATTAATAAGTGGTGTCTGCCAGAAAGCATGAACAATGACATTTCATTTTTCAATACTTTCCCCTAAAACTACTTCTGATTTAGAGCAATACATAATAATACAGAAATACATAAATGTGATAACTATATTTGAATATATAAAAATGACATAAAGTTAATCATGACTAATCTTTTCTGAAAGCTAGAACATTATTAAATGATCAGTTTTAGTGTGTAAATACAAAATATTTTTTCTCAGTTTATGAAATAGGTACACTAATAAGAAAGGAAACACAGAATCATTATATGTGGGCTCATTTAAATGAATGCCTAATATTTAACCTTATTTAAATATTTGAATGTTTAAGGTCTTCCTCTTTGCTTTCTTCTTTTTTCTAATGACATTCTTCTTTTTATATTTTATGTTTTATTTAATTGGTCTCCAATTCTGACATTAGAGCTGGACTGGCTCTCCAGCAATTCTTTCTTTGGGGATCTCTTTTGGTGTACTTCGTTTAGTGGCTATCTCTAAGTTCATCACATTGTTGCTCATTAGGAAACAAGAAACAGAAAATAATGAAAGGAGCCAAGTGCAGCCAGCAAGTACAGAAAGCAAAGCACCAACATCATTTGAAAGTGAGGCACCTCAGGGCAGACCAAAAGAATAATTTTCAAGAAACACCATTACATACGTGAAAATTAAAAGAAAGAAAATACCCAAAGCTAATAATGGCAGCAAAATGGTATTGACTAAAGTGAGAAGCAAGTGGCGATGACCAGAGATTTCAGGTGACACAGTCAGAGTAGCAAGTTAAAAATGACAGCTTCATCAAATATATGCAGCACAAGCAAGATCATCATCTTGCAGGAAAGAGAGAAGAAGTATTATACATATACTTTAAAAAATAAAACTGTCAAAAGAACTGTAAGGAAAACCTAACTTATATGTATGCTATTTTCCTTGAATTTTGTAGAAAATAATGTTATCTGTATAATAAAGAGTTAGAGACATTCTTTTTGCTGGAATATTCTTTGAAAAGCAGTGATGCAGAAACAGAGTAACTATCTGTGTCGGGTTCTGGAAAGGCAAAGAAAAAAATTAAACGGACGAAATAGATAATTAAGATTATCTTGCTGAGAAGCATAAAGCATGTTGCACAATTGCATACTCTTAGCAGTTTAATACCCAGAGTTGTAGCTAGATTTGCCCACTGATGTTTCAAGGACTAACCTTTTTTTACATATAACATTAAAAAACTTGCCTGCTTATTCCATGGTCTGTCTAGCATGACTTTAGGGACTGTACAGTTGTTTCAGAAAGTCTTTCCTATAATAAACATTTGCAAAAGGATCTGGAAAATTTCTATTTCCTCTTCTTCTTCTTCTATTTCTTCTTCTATTTCTTCTTCTTCTTCTTCTTCTTCTTCTTCTTCTTCTTCTTCTTCTTCTTCTTCCTCCTCTCCTTTTCTTTCTCTTCTTTCTTTCTTTCTTTTTCTTTCTTTCTTTCTTTCTTTCTTTCTTTCTTTCTTTCTTTCTTTCTTTCTTTCTTTCTTTCTTTCTTTCTTTCTTTCTTTCTTTCTGTCTTTCTGTCTTTCTGTCTTTCTTTCTCATTTTCTTTTTAATTCCTATAAAATTACCTCTTAATTTAACATTTCTTAAAATGCTATGAGTGTTGGATGGGGACTTTGGTAATCTTGATTTTATTCCTGTTTCTGCAACTGCGTAACTTCAATTACCTTCCTAAAGGTAAGACTTTGAGTCTCAGTCTTGCCATCTGTAAAACAGGAATAATGATAACTCAGAAATATTCCCTAAATGTAGGCAATTCTTATTATTGTATTTAAATAAATTTAGTAATCACAAGTAAAATTGACAGGCAGAATGATTCCTCTGTTATTAAAAGGACAAGAAAACAAAAAATAATTTTATTTCCCATGGACACTTTTATACAAATTGTTAAGTCAGAAGTAGAACAACCCAAAGTGAGTAAGCAGAAAGTAAGCATTCCTCATGAGCATGTCTACACCTCATAATGTGGGCAGTCCAGTCCAGACACCATTGCTCTTCTTGTCATCACGCCTTTGCTATATTAGGTGATAAGCTCACATATATGAATGAGCTCTGAAAGGAGGGAAAGGGAAGACTAGACTATGGTGTCGGTCTCTTCTCCCAAGTAGCAAGTGATAGGACAAGAGGAAGTGGCCTCAAGTTGTGCTAGGGGAGGTTTAGGTTGGATATTAGGAAAAATTTCTTCATCAAAAGGGTTATCAAGCACTGGAAAGGGCTGCCCAAGGAAGTGGTTGAGTCATCATTCCTGGAGGTATTTAGAAGACAGGTAGATGTGGCACTTAGGGACATGGTTTAGTGGTGGATTAGTCAGTGTTAGGTTGACAGTTGGACCTGATGATCTTAAGGGTCTTTTCCAACCTAAATGATTCTATGATTCTATGTTGCAGAGTGCCTTAGTGCCTCAGCCTTTGTGGTGGGTTAACCTTGGCTGGCCACCAGGTGTCCACCAAGCCACTCTATCACTCCCCTTTCTCAACAGGGCAGTGAAAGAAAATATGACAAAAAACTCATTGGTAGAGATAAAGACAGGGAGATCACTTCCCAGTTACTGTCATTGGTAAAACAGATTCTTCTTAGGGAAATTAATTTAATTTATTTCCAATTAATCAGAGAAGGCTAAAGAGAAATAAAAACAAATCTTAAAACACCTTCCCCCTACCCATCCCTTCTTCCCAGGCTCAACTTCACTCCCAACTCTTCTACCTCCTCTACCTGAGTAGCACAGGGGGATGGGGAATGGGGCTTGCGGTCAGCCCATAACATAACATCTTGTCTCTGCTACTCCTTCCTCCTCATACTGCTTCCTTGCTCCAGTGTGGGGTACCACCCATGGGATTCAGTATTTCACCAGCTTCTCCAACATGGATCCTTCCCATGGGCTGCAGTTCTTCAAGAACTGCTCCAGCGTGGGTCTTTTCCATGGGGTACAGTTCTTCACGAATGGACTGCTCCAGTGTGGGTCCCCCACAGGGTCACAAGTCCTGCCAGAAAACGTGCTCCTGTGTGGACTCCTCTCCATGGGCCGCAGTTTGTGCCAGGAGCCTGCTCCACCATGGGCTGCAGCTTCCTTCAGCACATCCACCTGCTCTGGCATGGGGTCCTCCATGGACTGCAATGTGAATAGCTCCTTCACCATGGACCTCCATGGGCTGCAGGGGGACAACCTGTGTCACCATGGTCTTCACCACAAGTATGGGGTCCTCCATGGGCTGCAATGTAAATATCTGCTCCACCGTGGACCTCCATGGGCTGCAGAGGGACAACCTGTGTTACCATGGTCTTCTCCATGGGCTGCAAGGGAATCTCTGCTCCAGCACCTGGAGCACCTCTTCCCCCTCCTTCTTCACTGACCTTGGTTTCTGCAGGGCTGTTTCTCTCACATTTGCTCACTCCTCTCTCCCAGCTGCTGTTGAGCAGCTTTTTTTACCCCTTCTTAAATATGTTATCACAGAGGTACTACCAACAATGTTGATGGGCTCAGCTTTGACCAGAGGTGGGTTTGTCTTGGAGTCAGCTGGAACTGGCTCTGTCCAACATGGGGGCAGCTTCTGGTGCCTTTGCACAGAAGCCACCCCTGCAGTATCTCTCCTACCAAAATCTTTCCAAGTAAACCCAATACACCTTTGCAATGTGAGAAGCCATCCTGCAAAACTCTTATTGTGGTCCTGTAGCCTGCCTTTCACAAGCAACTCTGCAACCTTTCACCCACCCACCCACCACGAGGCTGCCATGGCAGTGCCTTTAGCCTCCTATCCCAAGTGCTCATTTCCCTGTGGTCTTGCACTCATGGAGTGTGACCCACAAGTATGCTGGGTTTTCTGTGGAAAGGGATTGCCTTTGCTGTTCACATTATCCTGTTCTTCCTCTGTCTCCATTCCTTCACCTTGTAGCTTTCAGTCTATAACTCTGTACTAAGATGTCTTCACCCTTCCCGCCACAGCTTTTCGTTTACAACTCCAGAGCCTAGTAGCAATGATGTCATCTACATATTAACAAATATTACCCTATAACAGACATGCACAAAGTTTAACAATCAATCAGTGTGCAACACCTGCATCTGGTCAAGCATGCTCCAGTAATAGTGTCATGGACAGGTAGACCCAGTGGGCAGTTTGAGTGGGTCCTGGTGAAAAATGTATAACTACTAAGCAAAAAGTGTATGGGAGAAATTGCCTGCTGGACTGGGAAGGATGCCTGAGAGGCAACACTAATCTGAAGTCTGCTGTTGCTTCTCTTCCAAATTGGCCACTTGGAGGAGGTTTTTACTTTTCTCTGTTTTGCTTTCTCTCTTGCTCTCTCCTTTTTTTTCTTTTCTCTTCTTCCCCTCCAGCCTCATAAGGTAACTTTGAGAGGGTTGTACACCATTAACTTATCAGTTAGTCACTGTGGTTTGCAAGCCAAGTCATAATGAAAGATATACTCACAATAATTTGTGTAGTTGACATCATTGTGGATGCCCACAGCATGCAGGGGAGTTGAAAGTTTGAGAAGCTTCTAGTACTATTTGAATACGAGTAGTTCACGCAGACCCCTCCTGGCTCAAAATCCGTATGTTACCTTTACAGACACACCTACAGAGTGACATATATGCCCTGATATTCTATTAAATTCTGCCAGCTCTTGATAGTAAACAGGATTTTCCACTACAAGGTACCTAAACTATTAAAAAAAATAATGTCCTTATATTTTACCATAAAACAATGACAATTATTTCATTTTAGAATAGCCCTTATCTGTTCACAAGAGAAACTTGATGGAAGTTTAGCTATTGAATCAAACTAGTTCATTCAAGGTTTTCTAGAAAAGGATACAATAAGCAATTTCTGACTACATTTAAGCTATTTACTTAGGTCCCTTGTGATTCTGGACCTATAACTATGAACTGTGACACAAGTACTTATGAATGATTGAAAAATTTGTGTTAATTAAAAAAAAAAAAAGTCATATTCAGAATAGAAATGCCACCTCAAATATGTTTCCTCTTTTTTTTTCTTTTCAGATTTTGGCTGAAAAAGTATCAAAGAAAAACTCAGTAAATTTTCATCATCCATAGGGAAAGTATTTAGCTTTTCCTTAAACATTCCTTCTTACACATCCAAAATGCTTTCATTTTCAGTTGTCAGAAGTTGGAATAGTTTTTCTTTTTTTTTTTTTCTTAAGTGACAAAAAGTTAGAAATAATTTGATGAAGTGCTCTATTTTTATAAAATGTTTTCATGAGGGACAAAAGGCCATAACCTAAACAATGCTAGTATCAATATTTGGGTATCAGTCTTGTAGAAGCAATATTGCAAATTGTAAAATTATTTTCAATCTGTCTCTGGTAAAGATACCTGATACCTTTGTAGGTGCAATGAATATATTGATACAGCATTTTGTGACTTAATTGCTATTCTTCTTGCTCTGTAAAGTTGTAATATATGGAAAATACTGCAGACTTCTATTCCCTGATGACCTATTGAGTACATGAAAAATTGAGAATCCTCAGCTTGCATTTTAATAGCTTGCATCTAACTTACATTTGTCAGGCATTTGGTTGTGTGTTCAAATTGAATAATGGTGTTTTTAATTGTGACTTAATCAGAGAAGAATAAAATACTGAGCAGCTCAATGGCCATTTTGCACACACAGCTGTACATTTTGTGGATAAAAATGTGGCAGTAAAATTAGTCTTCTAGGTTTCTAAGGTTTGTAATAACTAACAGACATTCTGAAAAATGGTTGTAAACTATACTGGGAATGGAATCTGACAAAAAAGAAGTGACTTTTATGAAATCAGTTTTTCTAACTTGTTAAGTTTCTGGTTTTGTATGAGTAAAAGTCCAGATGTGGTTGGTTCAGCTGAAATTTTCACTGAGATGCTGCAGCCAGCTCAGTAGCACTACTGGCATTCTGTTTCACCATGTTACACATCTGTTCTTTTTGCTGAGACACTACCCATTTCCTGTTTTGATATCATCATAAAAAATATTTGGAAAAGCTACTTTTTTGATGTTTAACATTAACATTCTTAACATGAACAATTCTTAATATTTAAAAAAACCCCAAAACTTTAAAATATAAATAGCCAAGAGGTGGCAGTAGTCCATCCTGTATTTACTCTGTGCTTTATTGTTAGAAGTATATGCTTGCCTTTCTTTGATAGACACAATTATTTCAAATCAGATAGATACATGAAACTTTTTTAAGTTTTCAATTGCCTAGCATTCTGGGTACAGCTCCCATTCGATCAAAGCCTCAAAGGTCTTTGTCAGAACTAGAGGAAAGTAAGTATCTCCTTTAAAGGCTCCATCCTCTGAAGATAGTGAGGCAGGTGCTTAGAAAGTATATGACTGGGCAGGTATGAGTGAGACCAAGATAAGCCTTTGATCCTTGTGCACAGTGGGAGGACAGGTACATCTTGTCATCCCAAGCTTAAGCATCCCCTAAAGGCTTGCAGAGCCCTGTGGTGTGGTTACATGCAGCTCTGTGGCTTTGTAAGGTCCATGTCCCAAAAACCTGCACAATTATCAGGGTTATCAGGGATTGTTGCCGAAATTATCCCATAATAACCACAGGGGAAGGCATGGAAGAGAAATGAAGATGGCCAGCTAGCAATAGGGCAAAGGTCAGACATCAAGCGTGAGTTTTTCTCCCCCCAGCGTAAAGGTTTTCCCTGTAGAGGTGAGAAGGGAAGTGTGCTGCTGGAGAAGCAGATTATTTTCACCTTGGCTGTGCTTTGCCTCCAACCTTTCTGCCTTGCAGGGAGCACATGGCTGAGAGTGAGGAAGGGCTTCACACGGGGAGCCTACTGGTGTGGAGAGCAGTGAGAGGCTGGCTGTGGCGTGTGAAAGCTGGCCGAGAGCTTTCTTATCTCACAAATAAACTCACACTTTGCCAGGGAAATAGGGTGACTGGCTGGACTTTTTCCCAAAACACATAACTCTTTCCTTCTGCCTTTGTAAACTGAGGGATGGATGGCTGAACCCTGAGGAATAAGACAAGTCTCCCCTCCATCTGAGAGTGTTGGAGGATGGCAAAGCTATGCCAATGGTCAGAAATATGGTGTGCTGCTTTCTGCTAATAGTGTGCAACATATATTGTTGTATAACAATATTACCAACCATCCATAAACAACTGGCAGTCTCTAGTCCCTGGAGGCAACAACCAAAGTAACATAATTATACCAGGACTCAGAATGCAATGCAGATACTTTTGACAAAATTCAGAAACAAAATTCAGGTTTGAGGTCAAGCAACACTGCGGGAAGACCTCCTGTGCTAAGCAAGTCCATAACAACATATTCAGCATGATAAGACACAGTCTTAACCAGGAGTTGCTGCTTCACTCAGCTGTTTCTGTGGCAGAATTAATTTTATCCATATCTTCAGAAATATTCAATTGGAAATGAACTGACTTCTTTCCTTTACCAAGGAAAGGCAACTGAGGCACAGATGATGCAGCAGCAGCCAGGGCTCTGTCACAAGATAGGTAGTTATACGATCCCTAAAAAAAAAAAAGGTTGTCTTTACTTACTTATGGGAAAGGTCGAGGATAGTCAAACATGGGTCATTAGGTCTGTTTAAATATTGACCACAGATATTGAGGAAAAACTCAATCAATGGACCAATAAACAGGAAGGCAGGGCTGAGAGAGGACCTGAAGGGTATGCTTATTCTAGAGACTGGATTTTTTTTGTAAAGAGATGCAAAACACGTACAGGCGAAGGTTGTATATAGCTCACATGATATTTTGCTCTGGCTGTGAAATGAGCAAAACTGGAGAGTTCGTGCTGGAAGTCATTAAAGGAAGTTGCTTGGCACAGTTAGACTTATGCAATTTGATTTCTTTTCTGATTAGTCCTAGTATAAACCACTCAGTTCCTGCACCATTTACATGGATATCTGAGGCATGGAGAGATTTATTGAATTTTATTTTAGGGCCAGACTGAGACCTTGCAGAATGTGATTGTACAATCTGTGATACCACAGCTCCTGGAGTAGATGTTTCTGCATAGGGTATGGGAAGAAAAAGGTACAATGTGTCTGGGGAGTGCAAAAACCTGCAGTGGGAAGCCCATCTGTAACATCTGTACCCTTAGCTTCTGAACACATAAAGTAAGAGAGGACAAGACCTGCAGGAGTACAGGGAAACTAAGTTGTGCAAAGCTACTGCAGTACAGATTTGCTTCTAACAGTATCTGCTAGTATCAAGAGCTTGCCTTTTCACAGGGAGGGAGTTACTACAGGAAAGGGGTATCAGTTCATGACAATGCTGTTTACAGACACATATTGTTAAGAATTTCCTGGTAAGTTAGGGTTATCAATGGTGACATCTGAAAGCATACAGAAATATGAAAGTTCCACCTGCAGAAGGTAAATCAATAGTTTATATGTGCTAAATTGTTTCATTTTATCCTTTTTTTCAGGGTTGCATTTATGGGTCACAGTAGTTGGAGACCAGCTGTGTGATCAAAATATTGTAGCCTTGGTTCACAGCAGGTTCTCTATTATTTTTCTGAGTTTTCCTGGATGGAGATTTATTAGAATGGAAGCTGTCCACAAGATAGGAACCATTAAAGTAGGAATCATGACTTGCACCTTGTACGTTATTGCAAATAGTTCGCAGGGGATTTAATAAGGTTGTGGCCTAAGTAAAGCATAAAAGTATTTATTACATTTTGTTCTACTAGTTTTTTTGGGAAAAAGGATTTGGATCAAAACAAAATGAATTTTTTTTTAGCTTTAGTGTTTTTAAATTAACACTTCGTAAAATTTGTACTTAAAAATATTTATAAGGTAATACTTTTTTTTCCTCAGATGGTTATAAATGTAAACTACTATTTTTCCATATCAAATCAATTCAGATTTGGAGTTTTTAAGATGGGGACTGTCTCTGACTCTGTTTTTAATTTTCCCAGCACAATGTGAATATCCACACTACTAGTATGAGGCGTAAATAAGTTATATTTATGATCATGGAAAACTTTGCAATTGCAATCTTTTCTTAACTAAGTTTTTAAAAAATCTAAACTATATAAAAAATAAAAGCACCACTTATTTTTGAAATCTTATTTGCAAAGCAGTAGTATTAAACTAGAAATAAAATTCGTATTGTCACAAGTAAGTAACCATCAAATCCTATTCCACAGAGAGCATGTGATGAAACACTATTCATCTGATACCTAATGATAATCCTATACAAATATCCTGGTGTGTTCTCTGTAGCATATTTATGATCTTGTTGTGTCTGGTCCAAGTTTCTTGACATTCTGAGTACCCCTTTGGGGAAATATGACATCTTGCAGTAATGTACGCTGTGCATGTCAAAAAACAATGCCAATCTGCTTCTGCTACTCTGAGTTTTAAAAGTGAAAAGAGCAGGCTGCTCATTTTTTAACATATGCAGGATGGTGATGTTTACAATACCAGCTGGAAAAGCAAGTACTTGTACAAAACAGTGCACGGCGACAACAGAACAGGAGGAAGAAAAACAAAAACCCACTTGAATTTTATATACTAAGCAAGCACTGAAAATAGGAACAAGGAGATCTTGGACTTTGGTGGTACTCCCAAACCTTACAGGCCAAAATAAAACGGCTCTGAAATACTTGGGGTTGTGGAACATACAAAGGGCTTTGCATTGCTAATTCCAGATTTTCCCATTTCTTAAAGGCACCCCCCCAAAAAAACCCCACTTCACCCCCCCAAAAAAAAACCCCCAAAACTAAGAAAAAATGAAAACATTAGTAAGAAATAAAATAATTACTGGGAAAACATGTAGAATAGAATGTGGCCTGATTAGCTTCATGGAGTCTCTTTACCTAGTATTAAGAAATAAATTGTTAGATAAGGTAAATAAAATCTTGTAAGTCTTTGAAAGCTTAGTTCTAGAGGGTTTCATGATTTCAGCACTGGATATCATAGTTCAGCTGGTTCAGCTACAAATCAGTTCTAGCTTGCTTGTAGTATAAATTAGGTCATGAAAAAGTCTGTCCTGATGTGATTACATTGTTTAGAATATTTCAACAGGCTCATCTAGAGCTACTCCAGATATTTCTGTACTTCACAAAACCTACTATCCTTATATTGCGCTAACAATATTTAGAAAGAATGCAAGAGAGCATTGCCTTGATACTTTGTGAATAAAATGACACTTAGCTGCATGTGATTTCCAGCACTTATCCAGTATTTGGGTAAGAAAAGAAGTCTGAGTAAAATATTCTCTCTTAAACAGCAGCTTCTCAGGTTTCTGTTTATAAATGGACACATAAGTTATCTCCTGAATGATATTTATGTTCCCTTTGTAACTCTAATTTTTAGCTATCCATTTCTTTATTTTTGTTTTGCATTCACTTAGAATCAAGAAAATATGAGCACATGCATTAAATTTATAATGCTAACCATTTGAGTTGCATGGAAAACTTGAGAAGAATGACAGATTGAATTTGTGTATATATAGATCTATCTGCTCTGTGTCTTCTTCATTTATCCTGCCTTCACTCTGTACTGCAGCAACAATCTCATTTTCATGGTGTAAGACCATGGTGTAAGTCAAGCTGTCTAAGGAAAAACAAAACAAAAGAAACAAACAGAGTGAGATAATATACAGCTTCACTAAAAATAAGCTAGGTATTTACTGCAGTATTTAATAGCAGAGTTTCAAAGTTATGTAGGAACTGTTCAGCATGCCCTGTGCAAGAAATCATCCTCTTTTTTATTGGTAGAATAATGGAGAGTGTCTTTCAGAATAAAAAAGGTAGGTTCTTAGCACATTAAGAAAACCCAAGAACTTTATTTCAGCACCTGAATGAAGAATTAGCACTCTAATTTAAAAACAAACAAACAACAAAACGTCAACTGTATCAACCATATATAATGTTGCAGGTTGCAGAAATCATTCTCCTGAATTATAATAGTCAAAACACTTGCTGATCTTAAAATAGCTTCTTTGGAACCACGTATCTCAGCAAAGTAAAATGAAGCTACTGTCATTCAGAGACAGACAATCTAAGTGTCATTCAGTATGTGATAATGTAAAAACTAGGGTAATCTTTAGTTTTGGACTTCTGGTTTAAAAAAAATTATGCAGCTCTTCATAGGAGTATTTTCTCTGTTGCATTCAGCAAAAATATTATAAAATAAAAAAGTCACATAATACTTTTTATATCTTACCTCTAAATGACTATATAACTATCAATCAAAACCACTGGAAATATTATTCTATCAAAATGGTCAGTACAAGATACAGCTTTAGGAATCAAGTTGTCTTTTCAAAGGGGGAATAGGATGGATAGTCTAGACAGAAGAGAAATAGTTAAAGATATCTTTTACTTTTCTTTTTTTTAAATTGGTTTATTAAACTGAACACTACACAGTGAGGTTCAGTGCAGTTGTGTGGAGTATTTAGACAAATATTGACTGCAATTCACATTCATATTCCACTTTTCATATTCTATAAACAGAAAAGTTAGACATGACGATCACTGGATCAAAATATGAACATTGGTGGTGACTTTGCATCAAATGCTATCCCTGAAAATGAAACATGTTATATAATATGTAATAAAAAGATAATTTTTTTGTTGTTGTTCTTCCTCTTCAGTTGGATAAGATAAGAAATAAGAACAATGGAACAAGATGTAAAGACAAAGGAAATAAATACAAATTCATCAGCGTTACAGAAAATGACTGACTTAAGAAATATATGGGTGTGATTGATTCTAGAATTAAAAAAATAAAACCCAAGGATATCACTGAACCAAAAATTCAAAAATACACAGAATAAAATAATCAGGGTGTTAGACAAAGGAAAATATTTCAGGGTGTTAGACAAAGGAAAATATTTACAGTAAAATAAAATGATATATTTGGAAGAGGAAAATAGTTTAATATTAGAAAAATGTATTTTGAAAGAACTGTAAAACTTCATTTACATTGTCTCTGTCTGAAAGCACAAAAAGGATATTAGTTATTTTATGTTCACAGACATCTCTTTGAGATGTGTATGGAATGAAATTCACAACGTATTATTTGAATAGAAGTGGCTGCACTAGGGAGGTCTACAGACAAGAACTTAGATCTTCCAAAGACTATACTAGACAAGGTATTGTAGCACAAGGACTGAATTAGCTTCTGCAGATTTTATATTTCTAAGCAAGAACAACAAAGGTGTCTCATGCAGGAGTAAGTTTTCATGGTTATCCAACACCTACCAATGCAACGGAGCCTCATGGAATATTTATTGCATTTTTTCTCTTTATCATGCAAATATGACATTAGTCCCATTGAGCCATTTTAGGTAAAACAACAATACTGATGAAGCACTCAAGCATCGTTCTCCTCAGAGTGTAATTTCTTTTTTTCAGCAATAAAGAAAATAAGTATCATAGTTTAAGGTCTGCAACTTCCTTTAATATGAATATTTTCACTAGAACTTTTTGCAAATATTTATTCCTCTTTTTTACCTCTTCCTGTGATTAGTGTAAGGATTTTTGCATAAATATTTGAAGGATCAGATAGCAAAATTATGTTTTCCCTAGTGGTATGTGAAAAAATAAAAAGTTCTTTATTAGACAGGATATTTCACTGATGAGAAGGAACTGTCAGAGGGAAATATGAAGATCTTTATAACGATTTAATATAGACTTTTGCACATTGTGTTGGAACACAATTAGAGTTTAGTAATTGACTGATAGTTCTATAGATTGCTTGTAAAATATGAAGTAAAATAAGACTTAGTCCTTTCCATTTATAATTGTAAACTGTTATAAAAGCAAGAACAAAAATGAATCAAAATCTTATCCTTACTTAAAATACTGTCAGCAATAAATTATAAATTATATAATGAAAATGAGACACAGAAGACTTCTAAATATTAATTTAAGGCTTCTGGGAAATTAATATAATTAAATAATGAAGAATTATTTGCTGGGTTTTTTTAAGAAAGGTGCAGAGGATAGATTTTGTTCTTATTCTACACTTCCACACTTAGCAGTAACTCAGTCAAATTCCATGGATGCAGCCTGCAATGGAACAAGATGAATACTTGAAAAATTGCTGGTATATATGTCTGACAATATCAGTGGTGTAACTTACTGCCTTGAAGCTTGAATGGAATGCAAAACACAACACAGTAAGCACTGCATAAACAAGGGAAGAAACTTCTAATGTTCAAGCATCTTATAGGAGACAACAAAATTATTTAAAATATCTCAGTTACAAGACAGGAGATGAAAGATATCAAGATGTTGGCCTGTAAGTGACATATTTTAACATTATGTGTATATATGTGACACCCATCTTCAAGAAGGGCCGGAAGGAGGACCCGGGGAACTACAGGCCTGTCAGCCTGACCTCGGTACCAGGAAAGCTGATGGAGCAGATCATCCTGAGTGCCATCACACGGCATGTGGAGGATAACCAAGGGATCAAGCCCAGCCAGCATGGGTTCAGGAAAGGCAGGTCCTGCTTGACCAACCTGATCTTCTTCTACGACAAGGTGACCAGTCTAGTAGATGAGGGAAAGGCTGTGGATGTTGTCTATCTAGACTTCAGTAAAGCCTTTGACACAGTTTCCCACAGCATTCTCCTGGAGAAACTGGCTGCTCATGGCTTGGACGGGTGTACTCTTCGCTGGGTAAAGAACTGGGTGGATGGCCAGGCCCAAAGAGTGGTGGTGAATGGAGTTTACTCCAGTTGGCGGCCGGTCACAAGTGGTGTTCCCCAGGGCTCTGTGTTGGGGCCAGTCCTGTTTAATATCTTTATCAATGATCTGGACGAAGGGATCGAGTGCACCCTCAGTCAGTTTGCAGATGACACCAAGTTGTGTGGGAGTGTTGATCTGCTTGAGGGGAGGAAGGCTCTACAGAGCGACCTGGACAGGCTGGATTGATGGGTTGGGGCCAGTTGTATGGGGTTCAACAAGGCTAAGTGCAAGGTCCTGCACTTGGGTCACAGCAACCCCATGCAACGCTACAGGCTTGGGGAAGAGGGGCTGGAAAGCTGCCCAGCAGAGAAGGACCTGGGGGTTCTGGTTGACAGCCGGCTGAATATGAGCCAGCAGTGTGCCCAGGTGGCCAAGAAAGCCAATAGCATTCTGGCTTGTATCAGAAATAGTGTGGCCAGCAGGACTAGCAAAGTGATCGTGCCCCTGTACTCGGCACTGGTGAGGCCGCACCTCGAATACTGTGTTCAGTTTTGGGCCCCTCACTACAAGAGAGACATTGAGGTGCTGGAGCGTGTCCAGAGAAGGGCAACAAAGCTGGTGAAGGGTCTAGAGCAGAAGTCTTATGAGGAGTGGCTGAGGGAATTGGGGTTGTTTAGTCTGGAGAAAAGGAGGCTGAGGGGAGACCTTATTGCTCTCTACAACTACCTGAAAGGAGGTTGTAGAGAGGTGGGTGTTGGTCTCTTCTCCCAGGTAACAAGTGATAGGAGGAGAGGAAATGGCCTCCAGTTGCTCCAGGGCAGGTTTAGACTGGATATTAGGAAATTTTACTTCACTGAAAGGGTTATCAAGCATTGGAACAGGCTGCCCAGGGAAGTGATTGAGTTGCCATCCCTGGAAGTATTTCAAAGACGTTTGGATGAGGTGCTTAGGGACATAGTATAGTGGTGGTCTTGGTAGTGTTAGGTTTACGGTTGGACTCGCTGATCTTAAAGGTCTTTTCCAACCTATACGATTCTGTGATTCTGTGATATACTCTATACATGTATATTATACATATGTGTGAAAATATTTGTATACCTGATCATATATTGCTTTCTTATACGAAATTGTGCAAGTTATTGTGATTGTAGCTGAAAGATGCAAGAGAGGAACAAATACTTGGAGAAGGAAAAAAAAATATTGAGGGAAGAGGAAGCAAGAGGAAAAAAAAAAGAAGATCAAAATCCATAATGTTAAGAATTAAAGGGGCTCTTCAAATATTAAAGTATTAGAAAAAAGGCAGATAAGAAGCTAACCGGTCATTTTTATTCTAACAGAAGTAAAGATATAATTAAAATTTAAGAGGGAAGGCTATGGTCTTTGATCCATTCAACTATTACAATATCAATGAATGCCATATCAGGAGATAGTCCTAGTCCTTGAAACTTCCTTAAGAAAAGATTAATGGTTAACATTCCATAGTTACAACATTTTTTCTCTCAAAAATTTTGCATTGTGAAATGTATTTTGCTACATAAACCATACCATAAAAAATAGAAACTGGAAGGATTTTCAGTGTAATCAAAAAACTGCTGTTAAATTTAGTGAAGCTGAGAGGACCTTTTCAGAATTTTTCTTTTACAAAATGTTGTTTCTAAACTCTTTTTAGTTTTCATAGAGAATTAAAATATATTTTGAAAAGTTCAATTTTTTAAAAAGAAGGAAATTCTAAATTTTGACCACTTCTAAAGTCTGTACCTCTCCCATCACTAATAACATATTTTTGAGGACATAACAGTTATATGGATAAATTTTTCAGTTAAAAAAAAAAAAAAATCACTTTAGTGAACAGTCTAGCATTTTCCAAAGTCTGAGAAATAAAATTTTATCTGGCTAATTTTGATATGTCAGGTAAACAAAGAAGCATTCCTATCCTAAGACAGTAATTCCATTGAAGAAACTGCCAAAATGATCAGGAAGAAAGAAAGAGTGATTTATGTGGCACAGCTGTCAGCCTTTGAGTTCCGAGGTAAAGGTTCAAAAGTTCCTACATTATAGTTATCTATTAGAGTATACAGTTTTTAATCAAAAGAGCTGAGCCTCTTGTAGCTGACGCTTAAGAAGCAGTTCTGACTGCTCAAGTTTCACATCCTATTAATGATGTCTTAATAAATGCCTAACAGTCCATGAGACAATGTCCTGGTTTCAGCTGGGATAGAGTTAATTTTCTTCCTAGTAGCTGGTATAGTGCTGTCTTTTGGATTTTAGTATGAGAATAATATTGATAACACACTGATGTTTTGACTGTTGCTAAGCAGTGTTTACACTAGTCAAGGACTTTTCAGCTTCCCATGCTCTGCCAGGTGCACAAGAAGCTGGGAAGAGGCACGGCCAGGATAGTTGATCCAAACTGGTCAAAGGACTATTCCATACCATATGACGTCATGCTCAGTATGTAAACTGGGGGGAGTTGGCGGGAGGGTAGCGATCGCTGCTCAGGGACTGGCTGGGCATCAATCAGAGGGTGGTGAGCAGTTGTATCACTTGTTTTTTCCCTAGGTTTTGTTCCTCTCTTGCTTGCTTGTTGTTTTCCTTCTTCTTCTTCTTCTTCTTCTTCTTCTTATTATTATTATTATTATTATTATTATCATCATCATTATTGTTTCAATTATTAAACTGTTCTTATCTCAACCCACTAATTTTCTTACTTTTGCTCTTCTGATTCTCTCCCTCATCCCACCAGGGGGGAGGGTGAGCAAGCGGCTCTGTGATACTTAATGCCAACTGGGGCTAAACCATAACAGTCAAGAAAGCATTTTTTAGGATAATAGGAAAGTAAAGAAAAGTATGACTAATACCAGTTATCAATATATCACTGTATTATTATTTACAGATGCATAATTAACACTGCTAATAATAATGACATAACTTTTATTCCATGGTTAGTGAACAATGTCTCCGAAGACTGGCAGGAAGACAGTTCTTCATGACAGGAAATTTTGTACGAGCGTTGGCAGGCGATGGAAGTTGGGAAACATCCTTCTTGAGGAGGTGGAATAAAAGTACAAGTGGGATGAGCCCCAGGGTGTGCAGAAGGCTGCCAAGCTGTGATATGTCTCTGTGTTCCACAGAGTTAAGTTTTATTTTCCAATTCATGAAGAAATCACTTTGATGCGCTAGATTACTGTAGCTCTCTTCATTATTGTTGCATTTTACCTCTATAACTACTTATGATTAATTTCTTTACAGGTGCCTAAAAGCTTTATGTGCTGATTTTATTCAAAGAAGAAGATTGCTTGGAGTGGTTTGCTTCTGCACTTGTGCATTTTTACTTCCCGCAAAATTATTCAACTTCTATTTAGCACTCTGGGAGAGGTCTTTCACTTATTTTTTAAGTGCAACTCTTTTTTTTATACATAATGTAGAATATTTTTTTACCTTTTTATTGAAACCAACCACATGACATTATTTTTTTTTCTTCTAAATCCAGGACAATAATTTTCTGAAGTCTTTTTTCTCAGTGTTGGATCTGTTATCCACATACAATCTACTTGTGTGTTAGGACTCAAGATCTCTGAAATTGCATATTTGAATCCAAAACTTAAAATGTGTTGTAAACTTTTAAATATGTTGTCCTTCTCTTTAATTTAATTTATGGAAATGATTCTTACAAAAAATTAGTTCATTTTAGGAATCTTAATAAAAAAGTTTGAGAACTGATTTGTTTTTCCCCACTTAAACATGGTAGATTGTCTAATGTTTTACATCTACTAGTATTAAAAGATATACCTTACTTTTGAAGATTGTGAATATGACTTTGCTTTCAAAGCAAGAGATCACAATCTTGCTTGAATATTTTCCATGTGGCTCGTGTATTCTGTAGGATTTCAGGTGTTTTGGTTTGCTTTATCCTCGTTACTTATTGTCTTGTCTTTATTTCTCTGTTTTGATATGCTTATAGCTATTTCACTGAATCACAGAATGGCTTAGGTTAGAAGGGACCTCTGGATGTCATCTTGTTCAACCCCCCTGATCAAGCATGGTCACCCATAGCTTGTTGGCCAGGACCTTGTCTTGGCTTTTGAATATCTCCAATGATGGAGACCCTACAACCTGTCTTTCCAGTGCTCAGTCACCCTCACAGTGAAAAAGTGTTTCTCTGTGGTATGAAATGGGATATCCCTTTGGTCAGTTTGGGTCAGCTGTCCCAGCTGTGTCCCATCCCAGCTTCTTGTGCACCTGGCAGAGCACGGGAAGCTGAAAAGTCCTTGATTTAGTATAAGCACTACTTAGCAACAACTAAACCATCTCTGTGTTGTCAACACTGTTTCCAGCACAAATCCAAAACATAGCCCCATACTAGTTACTATGAAGAAAATGAACTCTATCCCAGACAAAACAAGCACACAGTGAAAAAGTGTTTCTTGATGTTCAGATGGAACCTCCTGTTTTTTGGTTCGTTCCCATTATCTCTATGCATTTTGAAAGATATGCATAAAAAGCATTAGTGGACAGTAAAGGAAAATACTTGCAAGAGAGAGCAAGAAGACAAAAAGTAATATAGGTTTAATCTCTTTGGCTTTTGGAATATCTCTGCAAACTAGCTATCTGGTTCTATTAAACTGTTTGAAAGATGCATGTAAATTTTACACAAGACCTGAAGAAGTGTATAAGGATCCAGTGAAGTACCAGGTAAAGATGCCTAAAACTGGTTATGTGTGTAGTTTACATATTTTTCTGCATGCTGCTAATCATAACAGTCAAAGGAACAACAAGAATAAAAATAACTTTGTGTTCAAGATGGATACTAATAATAACTTATTAAAGCGTGTGATGACAAAACAGGCTAGTTTTGCAAGAATTTAAATTACATGTTAACGAGTCAGACTCCTGCAATTGACTGTCCAGTGGCCTTAGGAGGGCATGCAGAACTGCTCCTCTATGTTGCTTTACTGAACAGCACTTTACATAGAAGTGCTTTTGGGTTTATCTGATGTCATTAACATTCAGTGTGCCAGAATGTTTTCTAACATAGTTTTCCAGACCAATGTAGGAAAGATCAGAAAACCTCATTTTAGACTGTTTGGCTGTGTTTACCCTGTCCACAAACCTTATTGTATAGTTATATTTAAGTTCTCCAAGGTGACAGAGATGCCTGGTATGAAACCAAATATCGATTATTTCAATACCTAAAAGGTTCTCTGGTGAGCTATCACCAATAATTCCCTCCAGAATCACCTCGTTCAGGTACGGAGAAGAGAACATACCATGTGCTTGCACTGTCACGACAATCATCGATCTGCTCCAGTGGTTGTGAATCACTGGAGCATCCACAAGCAACTGTGAATACATAAAATGTCTTGTTTAAAACCATACCAGAATATCAGATTCCAAACTGCTACTGAATCACTTCTGCTCCTAGCTAATGATATCTGCTGTGAAAAAAAAATTTGCTGTCTCAATTTGCAAAGGATCTGTTCAATCCAATTAGCTAGTAATGCAGTGATGGTAATTGTCATAATGATTTTAAAGAGCTGTTGAAAACATCTGTGACTATGAATCCAAAACAAGTAACTCCTGATATTTCATGTTTTTTGAAAATGTTTCATTTTGCAAATGAATATGTTTCACAAAAATATGGAAATAATGTAAACAGTGATTCTAATTAAGTAAAATAGGACGAAAAAAATATTAGAACCATAGCTAATCACATACAGAGGGCTATGACAGTGTAAAAATGCATTACGTTTAATAACCATAAAACCTCCAGAAAATTCAGAGTACAAAAAATAATGTAAACCTCAACTTCTTGCCTACAAACTCTGAATTACATGCATAGCACTACATGTGTGACTGTTTCTGTTGAGAGGTGTCATTGATGAGCACATTATTTGAAGATGGAGTTACATCACTATCCACAGCATATTATATCAAGTGGATATTTTTCAGCATCTTCCCAGACTAAATTTTTGTGAGCTTTCCCACTCATTCTCTTTTCCATTATGATTTAACTGTTGAAATGCAATTGTTTTTCTGAATTTGCCACACTTCTTTTTAACATATTTACCCAGTGGTAGTCTGCCACACGGTTTGCCAGGAACAGAATTTTGTCTTCTTCTGTCACTTGATTCTTCAGAGATATCAGAATTCAGTTATGATCTTTAAATAATAATTCATAGAGTATTGGGAATGCAAATGCTGGAGTAACCAACAAAGTGGAAGATACATCACTGTTTTCTACGTGTCATAGTATTTTTAAGTAGGAATGAAGTGATACATAAGCCATGCATTAACCATTGGAATAAATTTCAGTCTGCCCACAGTATTTCCACTGTTAAAGCCTTAAGATGGTTAAAACTTGTTTAATTTTTAAAACTGTGGATCACACGGGCAGTGTAATGGCACTTTTAAGTGTGAATTTATCAAAAAGTTGCCTGACATAGTACATAACAAATCCAGATAAATGGTGCTTTGCACAATCCATCCAAGCTAATTGATTTCCATCCCATGCTTGGATGCCAATGGGATGGATGCCAAATTTCAAGCTAAGTTTAATTTTTGTTGTTTCTGTTATTCTTTTAAGTGACAGTAGTCTCTTTGGATCTTGCCTACAAATAAAATGCTGAGTGATGACCCTTAATTTTCACCAGTGTGAGCCCGTAATTAAAAGTAAATGGTTTTAGACATGAAGTACAGAATGCTCTCAAAACGCTGAACTGTGAGAAACTGTTGTCCAAATTCTGCAATTCTGCTTTTCTAACCTCAACTTTGAGAAATCTAAATAAATCTAAATAAAGTGGTGTGCGTAAGGGTGGTGCAGCATAAGGCTACCTTGAGCTTCCTCACTTCCCCTGTTTTCATATATCTTGATCACAACTAGGAGACTACAACTCTGCTGTCCTCCACAGTGCCAGGGTCATAGTCCTACTATGTGGGAAGTTGCTACTGTACTAATGGGTTATTAAAAAAACCCCTAAGAGTGACTAGAGAATTTATAACAAAACCATTTACAACAATGAAGCATGAAAAGAGAAATACTCTGGGAGAAAGATTTACATCACGTCACTCTAGGTATCTAATGTAGGAGCTCAGAGGAACACACTCTGAAGGTTCATACCTTTTATTCTTTTGGATAAACCTGCAACAGGAACTTCTATATTCTGGGCCTTCTAAAGTGACTTCTTCCATGATCAATTCAATAGATCTGTCTGGAAGGCTGGTTACCTTATATTTTATTTACCTAAGTGTAGAGGAAGTTGTGATGATCTTGATATACATAATTCTTTGCAGTTTTTTTAAATGCTTTGGTATGTTTCAGGAGGGATGTTTGGTCCATGCCCACTGTTTCTATCCTATCAAAGATCCTATTTCCAGTGCCTTTCTATTGCATTACCCTTTAGTCTCAAGTCCATGATCTCTGCTTCCAATATCCACTCTGTCACAGCTTTGCTTTCTGTCTTCAGCCTGGTAGTGAGTGTCTCAGCTTTTCCCTGAATTTCTGTCACGGGGCAACAGTCCACTTTCCAAGTCTTACTTCTGGATAAGTCAGAAGAGTCCTGTCATTTCTAAGGCAGCCAGATGCCATAAAAGCTCAGTGGGAGCAGGAAACCACTGTCCTGTGCAGATGTAAATGTCTGAAGATCACTGAATAGGCAGTGCTTGCCTCATTGTCAGGCAGAAGTTCCCAGACCCTCAGCCACAGGTAAAATTATGTATAAGCAGGGAAGTTTTTCTTTTTTTGTGAGACTGTGTGTGTGTGCGCGTGTAAAAAACCAACAACCAGAAAACAAACCCTCAGAAACATATAGCTAGGTGTAATAATAACTTAGGTGGCCGTTTGAAGAAAATACAAGATGCATTCTTATTTATATAATACACTCATCGACAGAGTTGCAGTAGCATAGTTTACTGTCTAAGAACACCATCTAATAAGGTTTCTTCTGTCACAGGGAACTAAAATGTTTGAAAATATTTGATTTTCCTGCTCTGGTCTGTAAGACAACATAATTTGTCTCTTTCATTATCTTCTACCACAAAGAGTGTCAGAGGTGGTTTGCAGTTTGTGGCACAGAGATTTTATTACCCCTTCTGAATTTAAGATTTATCATCAGTTGCCTACGAGTGGTAAGAAGAGGACTTCATGACCAAGTAGTCCTTTCCAGTTCTGTTCTTAGGCAGTGTAACGTAGCTGGCACCTCTATTTTTTTTCTTCTAAGCACAGATCTAGATTAATTTTCTTTATTCTGAATTGCATAGTTTAATGCTTCTTCACAAAATATGGCACTTTTACCCTAATCTAAATCCCAAACTGACTAAATAAGGTGGAGGATAGTTCCAACAAATGTAAAAGTAGTTTTCATCTTCAATTTCCCATAAAAATATGTTATGCCAGATGTTTCAGCCACTAACAAGGCAATTTAAGTATCAGTTCACACTCTGAATGCGCACAGTTCAGTGTTATGTCAGTCATACATGACACCAGCTTGAACAGCTGAAGACAGAAAGTGCTGAACTACAAAAGGACTGTGTAAAATTATAAGATGCAAATGAATTAGTCTAAATCATGCTAAGAATTAAATAGCCATTTTCAGTCAACTCTGCAGTTATCTTGAAGACAGGACTAAGACTTCTTTGTTAGACTGTTTTTAAAATTAAATTAACGCAGAATGATTTCTGTTTCTAGTTACTTGGTGCTTTGCTTTTATTTTACCTTCTTTCACCTCTTCTTCCTTTTGAATACCTCGAATTTCAACCCTCTTTTCTTCTTTGCAATTTATATCTACATACTTTGTCTCCCTAAACCAGCAAATATCCCACTGGTGGTGCATCCAACTCCAGAAAAGATACTGAAATTCAATAGCACTGCTCGGTGCTATTCCATTTGTTCTACCGCTATAGTTTTTATTCTTTTTATTCTATGCTCTACACAGTCCGGGAGAGGATCAAGAAAATGACAAGTCAGGAAGCAGTTACTTAGAGTAAATAAAAGAGCAGCAATAAAAGCATTCCTTGATGGACTGAGTCCAGGAAAGCTAGGTTTTAGTCAATTACGTGTCTTTTTTGTTGACAACCCCATGAACAACAACAAGAAAAGCACTGCCTTTGATGGCATGGAATTTTAATGTATAGCTGCAATGGGCAAGTGTTATTAGATGCTATGAAGAATGTTTTTTAAAGAAAAGCTAAATGTTTGTCAGGATTTCTACTGACCAAAAGAACTTTTTACCTTTAGATTATTCTCCTAGTTCGGTGGTAATAAAGACAGGAGGCAACTTGAAGATTATTTAAATTCTAATTGTTCTTGGTGTTAATTTTAGAAATTCAAAACATTTCGATCTGCTGTACACCCTGGGATTAAAAAAAAAAAAAAAGTATTGCTTTTGTGAAAATTTCCTTTAGAATCAGAGAAAGTAACCCTTTTTATATTTAATTAGATTTTGAAAAATAACAGTGCATTCTAACTGGTGTTTCAGACATATAAGTTTATTGGTTTGTTTTAGGGTTTTTTGGGGTTTTTTTTTGTTCTTTTTCTCCAAAGGACAGCTATGCTTGGTTAACCTGGCTGAGGCAGTGGATATATGGCTAGACTTCTACAATTGATGTTGTTCTTTGGTCAAAGGTGGGATTTTAATAGCCAGGTTAGAGAAGTTAGGATTAAAACTCAGTTATGAAAGAAATTTTGAAATTCAGGCTGTCAGAAAAGAACAATGTGTGAAATGGAAGCCAACCTAAAATTAACATATGGAATTTTTATATACATGTGTTTTGGCATATTATTAATTTTTAAAGGAGTGTATAATTGGATTAATAGAAATTTTAATACATCAACTTATGACCTTAGCATTTTGTATCTTTTCATAAAACCATCCATACTAAGTTTTCCCATCATAATATTTGAGTAGGTCATTACAGTGGAAGCACACATTACCTTGAGATGAGTGAGGTGCATCTAACAGATATTGCTGTCATCTTTAAATATAAAATATATTTTAGAATAATAGAGATAAAATAGATATCATAATTTAAATATCCTGCTGTTTCACAGAAAGGCCATGACATATTGTGAATCACACCTATTGTATTCCCAGTCATCCAGTTACACTGCAACCACTGAGAATCTAGATTAGAACCAATAATAAGATTAATAATAATAGCATAGTAAAACATGTATTACAAAAAAAGAAACGCTGCACTTGATATGTTGTAGGAGCTTTACCATGAAAATCAAGAGGGATGGTACTCTTCTTTCCAGACACTCTCTTGATTATATATTCTTACTTGAATGTTAGCTAAGTGAGTGCTTTGCTTTTCAAAAAGAATGGTTTTCTTGGCAAAGGATAGGTGTACTGCAGCCTGTATTCCAGGAACACCTGTGCTTTGAAATAAAAGGTCTTCCCCCTGAAATGGCTGCAGACTCTTTCTTATAGCAATCGATTTTATGCTGTTGATATATTGCTTGAGTGAGTTACTCTCTGTGTATCAGATGGCTATTCTATGGATAAGGATATGATGTTTTCTGCAGAGCTTTTCCATTTTGAAAACAGTGAACAATAAGAATTGAAGCAAATTTCTGTCAGATAAACTGAAAAAAAACCCATAAAATCAAAATGAAAATCCAAATACACTTTCAAAAGCAATCGGAAGTTATTTAATTATCCAAATTGTGGCTATAGGCCCATGGGTGTGCACATTGCATGTATGTGTAAATTAAATCAAATAAATTACAAAGAATTGAAATTGCAGATAATAATAAAGAAAAAAAATCCATTCCACCAGTTTTATTAATATATAAAATAATGGCAATTTACAAACCTGCCACAAACCTTTCCCACTGAATGCATTTTTCTTTGCCACTCTAATAGGAAATAGAGAGAGCACACTTTCCAAAAAGGTACCTTCACTGATATCCATTAGCATTAATACTGGGATATTAAAAAGCACATTTTCAAATGCATAGGAGGGAGGGAGCAACAGAGAAATAGTAACATTAAAAACAAACACGTTTTAACAAGTAAGCAATTTTGAGTAGTAGATAAAAAGTAGAAACACAATGTTTCAAAATACAGTGAATAATCTAGATATGATTCTTGTTTTTGTCAATGTGATCAGCATTTTTATCTGAAAAAGTCTCTTTTGCTATACTCAAAGTGTAATACATCTGGTGACAGAAGCAACTTTCAATTTTTGTTGTATTTCTGCAGGCTCTGTGAGAGGTATACCTTATTCAATAGACCATTTTGAGGGTTTTTTTGTTTGTTGTTTTGGGGGCTTTTTTTGGTGTGGGGTTTTTTTGTGTTTTGTGAAAGTTTTTTCCTGTCCTGAATTCTTAAGAAAAAAAAAAAAAAAGATTTTTGTAGGTAAGCAGAACATCACCAAGTTCTTTGAAATTCTCAGTGACTTGCAGTGCTTCTGAGACTGTAACCCTGGCCAGAACCTTGCAGAAAGCAGACATATTAGTCTACAAGGTCCTGGACACAGATCTGAGTATGCACCTTGAGTGTTGACTTAAAAAGCTATTCTTACATTCAGCAAAACCTAATTGCCTTACATTTCCCAGACACTCTTGTGCTCTGGACAAGAGCCATTCAGGAGCTGCCTTTGGCCTGCCACCATTTTTGCAACTACTGCAAAAGGCAAAGATTTCTTTTCAAGGGCATAGAATTGTAGAAGCATTACTTGAAATTCTCACATCAACACCAAATTCAGTGTGTGTTTTTCCTTTCTTTCTTTGCAGAAAGAAAGGTTGAAAAAGTCAGCTAAAATTGGAGTCTGATTGATCTCAGTAAGAATAAAGTTTGAACGAATTCAGTTGTGAATTTAAATGTGAATGTCACCAAGTTTGAAACGGCTACACCTATAGGTGTAGATAATCCCATCTGGAAGGGAGCTCCCTATAAGATAATCCCATCTGGAAGGGAGCTCAGGAGTCTCCAGTCCAACCTCCTGCTCACAGCAGGACCAGCTCTGAGGTCAGACCTGGTTGCTCAGGGCTTTGTCCCATTGGGTGTTGAAAACCTCCACATCTGGAGACTGCACAGCCTCTCTGGGCAGCCTGTCCCACTGCTGGGCTGTCCTCAGGGAGAAAAAACTTTTCCTTATGTCCAGTGAAAACCTCTCTTTTTCCAGTTCATAGCAGTTATTTCTTGTCCTCTCACAGTGCATCAGTGTCAAGAGCCCATCTCCGTCTCCTCAATAGCCTCCCCACAGGTGCCGAGGAGCTGCTGTAAGGTGCCCCTGAAGGCATCCCTGCTCCAAGCTGAACCAGCCCTGGTCCTTCAGCCTCTCCCTACAGAACAAGTGCTACAGCCCCATACTCGCCATCCCCAATGTCCTGGTGGCTCTCTCCTGAACTTATTCCAGTTAGCTGAAGTCTTTCTTGCACTGGGGCCCTGAATACCACCATATTCAGGAGCAGTTCTTGATGCCAGAGATGTACTTCTGGTGTCTCCTATCCCTATTCTGGAGACACCCCCAGGGAAGCACTAGCTGTAATTCTTCACAGCTTGGAAACCAAAAAAGCTGCTATGATCACGTGCTGGTCTGAACATCACACGGATGGGAGTCTCATGCATTCGGCACACAAAGTTCTATATAGATGTAGATTTAGCCTCTGAGTACCAACATATTCCTTTAGTATTTTTCTTCCCAGATATTGTTGTACAACCAAAATACTAGGATAATGAAGTCAATTAAGTTAATTAAGCATGTATTAAGCACTATAGTATAGATATCCTGCAGGTCTGTGAGCTTGTCTCTGCCATGTTCTGTGACACAGCAGAGAACTATCTCCCCCATCAATGCTGGGACTGTCGTCTTCTGCTTTCTGGGCTGCAGCTGAAAAGAAGGAGACAAAGAGGTGTAAGAAGAGGTGCATTCCCAACCGCTACAATAGTACATGCCAAGAGAGCAGCTGCTGTTGTATGGTTGTTGTCCCTCAGAGAACCTGGTCCAGGGACTGAATATAAGTACTTTCAGAGCCTGTAGTAGACCAAAGGTCCTTCTTTGGCCACCTACCATCCTGCTGCTGGTGGTGGCCAAAGGCAGGTAATTGGGGACAATTTTAATAAACAGGGAATTATTTGATACCTCCCTCTATTATTCCTGATCAGCAAACAATACTTCAGGAGTTTTCTGAACTGGACAATACATCTGGACCATCATGTTTAATAGTCACTGATAGACCATCCTCTGTTTGTTTAATGTCTTTTAAAACACATTTATTCTTTTGTTTTCCACAACATCCATTGAAAATGAGCTCCACAATTTAATTATGTTTGATTTAGCTGCCTGTCCCTGGGTGTCCTCCTACTCTACAGTTATTCAGAATTTCCTGCTGACATTAGCTATGCAGCTGATGATCACAGAGGAGTAAAAGGCATTTGTAGTGATAGTTAAAACTGAACACTGGGCGTTATTGCATTTTACCAGTGGGGGAAAAAAAGCCCACAAAACCCAAGAAGTATTTTTTCTGCTTATCTTAGAATACTGTAGGCACAGAAGATTTAAATACAGATTGTGAAAACCATTGCAGGTGATGGGGACTCTTTTCAATTCAGCATGTATTAACTAATGCTATCAAGCAGTGCAGCCTGGAGATCTAACTGGGACAGATCACTGTATTTTTTATGCTAAGCCTGAAATATGTTCCACAGAATCAAAAGTTCAATTTCTGATAGTGACAGTTTAACCTAGCAATTTAACTGATGCAGAAAAAACTGAATAGCATGCAGTTTACTGTGTTATGGGTCTTTCAAATAAGACCTCTATGATTTTTTATTTTATGTGTTCATAAAAAAGATTCCATACCTTTTCTTTGTAGGTGATGGAATTTACTCTGCTCTCCTTGGAAAAATTTTATCTCCTTTTAGAATTATGCGACATAGTTCACACAGCTCAGCTGCTGCCCTCTAATTCCAGAAGGGGATGTACTTCTTCAGTTCCATATGTTTATAGTACATAAAAGATTTGCAGACCTTTGTGACACAAAAATATTTTAAATACAGGCTAATATATTTATAATAGATGTGCAAACTAGTAAATTATTTCAAAACATCACCAGTGTTTCAGGTTACTGAACCATACTGTAATTTTGTCAAATGAGTAGTTATCTCAAAACCACTGTCTGAACTGACATTCCATAATAGGATGACTGAATCTGGTAAGTTAAATGGTCAGGTATTTAGTTGGGCATAACTACAGCTCCCTGATCTTGGATGCCACCTCCAGCAGAACTTTAAGGAGACTGAGTTCTATACTATCCTCTCCAGAGCATCACCTGTAATGGAAAATAAAAAGAGTGCTTCATTGCTACCTTGTGCATTGGTAACGTTCTGTATTGTTTCTTGGCCTCCACCATGTTCTTTAGAATGTGATGAGCAACTAACCCTAAAGCAGGACATAGATATGTTGTCAACTCAGCTATTGAGTTTTATTCTCACATGAAAAGAATACTTTCATGTCCTGTAGCTTCAAGTCCTGTAGCTTCAAGTCACTGCATTTCCTGGACCACAAACTCAGTCTTTGACAGAAACCTTCTCAAAGAAGCTATTTGTAAAAAAATAGCACGTTTTCATTAAAGAGTTTTCAATTCTGACTAATTGGCTTTTCCTTATGAAAACATGTTAAAGCAAATATATTTCACCAAGATCTGCTAAACAGAAAGAATTCATACTATTCACATTGCCAGATTACATAGACCACATGTAACTTGCAATAACTGAGATGGGCTCAGACAGAAATGCACTTTACCAAACAAGCACCTCCTAATTTTTCTGTATGTAGTGATTTATACACAGTATTGATTTTATTCTGAGCAAAATATCCTTAGCTGTCCCTAATACAAGTTTCAGCTCTCTAGTGAATATCTCATACCAGTAAGAAAATTTTTCTTTTCTATCTAGATGCAGTGATATCTTTGCATAAACAATAGTGAGAGTTTACAAAGAATCCAATTGAAAAATAGCCAGAAATTGACAGCTTGAGCACCAGTAAGTATTAACACCCTCCTTGCTAATTGCTGCCATCACAAATTAATGGAAGTCTTTTAAATCTCCTGACAGTGGTTATGTAATGTTATGTGGTTAAGGGAACTCGAGGCAGTACATAACAGATGCCATCATTAATATGCAACTGCATATGCTTCCAGTGCACAAGTTTTTGTTATTTTTTTTTTCTTCCATCCTCATTTTTTTTTCTTTGCTATTTGAAAATAATTCTTTAAAATTCTTAGTTTATGCTTTTCCACCCAGGTGTTTTAAAGTGAACTGTTTTAACTCTTTGCCTTTTTCCATGAGGGAGCATGTTTGGACAGTAGTCCAGGGATATGCTAAGTATCTATTCTTAGTAGAACCGGTATTAGTTATAATTTAACAGATTGTATGTGATGAACAAATTACCTTTTACTGGGTCTTTTTTTGCTCCCTTTTTCCTAAGAAACTTAAAAAACAAAATAAAACTTTGGGAAACGAAGTGCTCTGTAATCCCTGCTGAATTTCAGCCTCATACTTTGTCAAGGCTTAAAACCTGTCTTGAACTTCTGAGTTCTCTTTCTTCATGGAATTCGTTTTTTCTTGCAAATCTTTAAGGGTTTCATTTTAAGTAAAAGCAACTGATACACTTATTGTGTGACCTGACTATGCACATGAAAAACCATCCAAAGGAATACACTGTCCTCACTTTCTTTCCAGTGCCAATGATTAAGTATGGCAATGGAAAAAGAGACTAATTAAAAAAAGGTTAATATAAAATTGTATATGAACAGATTACAGATTTTCTTTATTTTCCACTTCTTCCTTTCTTTATATACCTTTTGTTCTGTCCCTTCTCTTCATCTCTTCATCCCTTCTTTCCCTGTGAATGAGGACATCTTCAATATTAATTTGTGATTATCTCATTTCACTCCACACCCTTAGCTCTTTTCTCCCACTAACCAGGAAAGCAGGAGTCTAAAACAAGGTAGACGAAAAGCACCTTCATGACAAGGATACACATACCATCTTTCTCTCTCACAGATCACAGCTTGGTCTCTTCTGTCCCTTTGTATCTCTCAACAGTCTCCAACAGGGAATTGATGTCACTTCCCCTGGTGAAAAACAGTTGATGTACATCTGCCTTAGAGACTTGGGGCTTATGCCTGAGTCACTGATGGGCATGTGACTGAATATCACTGAATTGGAGAGGACATCTCTGGAAAGACAACTGCACAGCAGCACACATGAAAGACTTCCACCTTGCACATAGTCACAGGTTCAGGGTCTCTCAGGTCACCAGAGCTGCTCTGGTCTTTTCGTCTGCCCTGAACAGTGTGAGGGAGACTGCATGAGTGGTGGCTTGGAAAGGAGACTAGATAGATGAAAGTCACAATACAGAAATATGGCAGCCACTTCTTTTTCTCACTAAGAGAATCAAACAATTGTTGTTAAGTGATAAAACACCCCATTCAGACAGATCCCAGCCTGTGCTGCTGCTTCGGGTTATTCTGTTCCAGTTGTGCAGGGCTTGTGTTTCTTTGTAATACCTCATGCAACACTTCTTGGTACAATTATCCAGCCTGTTGTAGTCTTTCTGCATGCTGACTCTTCCTTCCACCACATCTGCCTGTCCTGCCACTTTAGTATCATCCACAAACCCGGTGAGTGTGAATTCAGTCCCATCATCAAGATCATTTACAATGACACTCACAGAATCATAGAATCATAGAATCATTTAGGTGGAAAAGACCTTTAAGATCATTGATTCCAATTGTAAACCTAACACTGCCAAGTCCACCACTAAAACATGTCCCTAAGTGCCACATCTCCACATCTTTTAAATACCTCCAGGGATGGGGACTCAACCACTTCCCTGGGCAGCCTGTTCCAATGCTTGATAACCCTTTTGGTGAAGAAATTTTTCCTAATATCCAATCTAAACCTCTCCTGGTGCAACTTGAGGCTGTTTCTTCTTGTCCTATTGCTTGTTACTTGGGACAAGAGACCAACACCCACCTCGCTACAACCTCCTTTCAGGTAGCTGTAGAGAGCTATAAGGTCTCCCCTCAGCCTCCTTTTCTCCAGACTAAACAACCCCAGTTCCCTCAGCCACTCCTCATAAGACTTATGCTCTAGACCCTTCACCAGCTTCATTGCTCTTCTTTGGATGTACTCAAGCACCTCAATGTCTCTCTTGTAGTGAGGGGCCCAAAACTGAACACAGTATTCGAGGTGCGGCCTCACCAGTGCCGAGTACAGGGGCACGATTACTTCCCTATTCCTGCTGGCCACACTATTTCTGAAACAAGCCAGGATGCTATTGGCCTTCTTGGCCACCTGGGCACACTGCTGGCTCATATTCAACTGGCTGTCAACCAACACCTCCAGTTTATTTTCCTCCAGGCAGCTTTCCAGCCACCCTTCCCCAAGTCTGTGGTGTTGCATGGGGTTGCTGTGGCCCAAGTGCAGGACCTGGCACTTAGCTTTGTTGAATCTCATACAATTGGTCCCGGCCCATTGATGCAGCCTGTCCAGATCCCTCTGTAGAGCCTTCCTACCCTCAAGCAGATCAACACTCCAGCACAACTTGGTATCATTACAAACTTACTGAGGGTGCAGTTGATCACCTCATCCAGATCATTGACATAGATATTAAACAGAACTGGCCCCAATATTGAGCCCTGGGGAACACCACTTGTGACCGTCTGCCACGTGGAGTTAGCTCCATTCACCACAACTCTTTGGGCCTGGCCATCCAGCCAGTTTTTTTACACAGTGAAGAGTATGCCCATCCAAGCCATGAGCAGCCAGTTTCTCCAGGAGAATGCTGTTACTAAAGTTCAGATGGAAAACATCCACAGCCTTTCCCTCATCCAATAAGCAGGTCACTCAATAGCATATGACCCAGGAGAAACTCCTGCAGAACTCCACATCTGATTTCTGCCAGTGGGACTTTGAGTCATTCACCACCACCCTTTGAGCTTGGTAGTTTAGGTCAGTTTCTACCCAAATAGTGGTCCATCTGTCCAACAGAGAGATTGACAGTTTGCCTATGGGGATGTTGCAGAGACCATGTCAAAAACCTTGCCAAAATTAAGGCAGATGACATCCATGGCTTTACTCTCAACCACTCAACAAGTTGTTTCATCTGAGAAGGTAACCAGGTTGGTCAAGTATAATTTAATATTGGTAAATCCATATCAGCTTTTCCCAGTTACCTTCTTGTCATTCATGTTTCTGAGAAGTCCTTTCCTGAGGATGTCTTCCTTAATTTTCCCAGGTACTGAAGTAAAGGTGACTATCTGCTGTTTCTCTGATCTTTTTTTTTTTTTCTCAGTGTTTGTAGTTGGGCAAAATATTTGCCCTTTTCTGATTACTTGGACTTCTCCTGATCCCTGTGGCTTTTCAAAAATGATCGATAGGAATTATTTTGTCATCATACCAGCCAACACTCTCAGCACATCCTGTCAGGTCTCAAGAATTTGTCTATGTCTCCTTTATATAGATGATCCCTAACTCAGCCCTCCTCTATCATCAGTGGTTCATCATTTCCCTTGTTACTGTTCCTTGGTGTTAGAGACCTGGGACTGAAGACTGAAGCGAATGAGGCAATTACTGTCTGGGTCCCTACTGTTATGTTTGTAACTAACTTGCCAGCCGCATTTGACAGCAGACCTATATCTTCCTTGTATTTTTGCTTCCTACTAACATATCTGCAGATGACTTTCACGTTATTCTTGATATCTCTTGCCAGTATGAGCTGCAACAGAGCTTCTGCTATCCTCACTGCACTGCTGCACACCCATGTGATATTTCTACGTTGCCCTTTTGGAGTATCTACCCTTTTCCATCTCTCAGGTGCTTCTTTTCTGCATTGGTAGTGTACTGTTTACCCAGGCTGGTTTCTGGCTGCTCCAGTCTTTTCACACTGAGGGGGAAGGACTGCCCTTGTGCTTGGAGAAGGCTGAAAATCTGCCTGCACTCCCAAGCCCATTTGCCCTTCAAGGCAGACTCCAAGAAGATCCCTCCTCACTAGTCCCTGAGCAAGTTGAGATCTGCTCTTCTCAAGGTCTTTATTAGGTCCTTGTCTTCCTCATCCTTAGGATCTTAAACTTCATAACCTTGTGATCACCGCATTGCGAAAGCTGCCATTTATACTCAAGTGTCTAAACAAATCTTCCTTACTTGTACACAACTGTTCTCAAAGAGCACCACTCCTATCTAATAAGCATTTACTGGGATCTTTTTTGGAAGTTGTCTTCAGTAAATTCCAAAAATCTGCATTGCTTGTGTACTGCTGTGTTGCTTTCCAGCAAATATCAGAGTGGTTGAAATTGCTTGAGAACCAGGGCCAGCAGGTCTGAAACCTCTTTGAGGTGTCTGAAGAAGGCTTCACCTACTTCTTTTTCCTGATCCAGCAGTCTGTAGCAGACATCTACTACAAGGTCTCACTGGATAGTAGTTCCTCTCATTTGGACCCAAAGGCCCTCTGCAGAGCACAGCTAGCTTCATGCACTCAGACTGCTCTTCTACAGAGATTGGAAGCCCTCTTCCTCTTTTACCCTTTCTGTCTTTCCAGAGTGGCTTGTACCTGTCCATTGAAGGAGTCCCATCACATGAGCTAACCTATTGATTTTCTTTAATTCCTAAAGCATTGTAACTGTGGGACGGCATGTGTAATTCTATTTATTCTAGTCTGTTCCCAAGAGTATTGCTGTACAGATTTGAGATTATGTGCCATGTGCCCTTGGACTCTACAGGGAGCATGGGAGAATCCTCCATGGCTCTGCTCCTCACATGCTTTCACCCTGTATCCTCTTGCTTCCTGGCTTTGGAGAGAACTCCCCATGAAACCAAGTTTTAACGCTACCTTGTTAAATTAGTTATCCCATTGGGAAAGATGTCTTGGCAGGAACCTTTGAATTGTCTTCAAAGACCATCTCATGGTCATGGGGGCCAAAGACCTTCCTGCAACACCAGTCATGCAGCCAGGTGCTGATTGTATGATATACCTGCTCCTGCCTATATCCTTGCCTTGCACTGGCAGGATTGACAGAAGACAACCTAAGCTCCTATCCCCTTTGCTTTAGCCCTTGGAGCTCTGTAGTTCTGCTTGATCTTTTGTGGCTCACTCTTTGCAGTATCATTGACATCCACATGGAGGAAGAGGAAGAGTAGTAGTATCTGAGCTTGAGGAGTTCTGGCAATCTTGCTATGACATGCTGCATTGTGACTCCAGGCAAGCAGCAAACTTCTCCTGACTCCATGTCAGGTCAGCAGGTGAGTGCCTCAGTCTTCCGCAGAAAGGAGTGCCCTGTTACCGATACTACTTCCTCTCCCTGATGGGTGTGACATGTTGAGCAGGAGCTTCTGGCCCATTTATCCCTTGCAGGGGATACTGTGTCCTTCCTGTTTGCTGCCAGAACTCTCTGCCTGTTCTTCATCCTAATTTTTCCAGAGGAGGGGACAACAGCTTTCCTGCTGCCATGGGGCATGAGCTTCCTTGTTCAGCAAATCACTGTCTTTCCTCTCTTTGAGCCATGCCTTTTGTCCTCCAATTTTGTCAGCACACTGAGTCATCAACCCTTGTCCCTAAAGGGTCTCTGCTGACATATTATAAATTCCCTTCTCACCCTTTCTGCTGCAGCACAACCTGCTGTGCTCTTCCTGCAACTCCTGCACCTGTTGGCTCTGTGATCCATCAGGGCACATGTCCCACCAGTGAAGACCCCATCCTACTCAGCCCAGGGAGGAGCACCAGACCCTACCTGCAGCCCTTCACCTAAACTGGTGACATCCCCCCTCAGGAGCTCTGCCAGAGTTGACTCCTCTCATGTATGAGGGGTCAACCTTTTGACAAGCTGTATGACAATCCTATGGGCTGCATCCAGAGACCCTATTCTCTGTCTTTTCCCCACCATGTGAATCCCAACCTGTACCCTACTAAGATACAAGTACCATCAGCAGACAGTGGCCCGAGGAAACCAAGTACTGGTCCCCTGCATATGCCCTGCCAAGTGAGCTGCCCAGCTGACAGCTGCATCCCTACCAGAGCGCCATTTGCTGCACTTCGTCTTGCTGCATCCCCTAAGTGTCAGCTAAGCAGACCATGGAAGCTGAACACAGGCATCTCTGGCTCTGTGCCAGGTGTCACCTGCCCTGACACCCTTCTCTGAAGGTCCCTTTTCATGAGAAAAAGAACCCCCCAAAACACCTCCTGGCTCTGGATCACATAGCTTGTGAACACCATTGCACTCCATACTCCTTTCCCCCATGTCAGACCCATAGCACATGCAAGCTGCACACAGGTGTCTACAGCTTTGTGCAAAGTTTCTGGAATGGCAACTTCCTTCTCACTGTATGTCATCCCTCCCAAAATGCCTCCCAGTTCATTTATCGTGCAAATGCTGTAGGCCAATCCAACTCTTCCTCAACAGGCTTCCTGCTGGTGCTGGGGCTTGGTGAGGCATTACTTGTTGTGTCAGGGAGCCTTCTGCCACCCGCATTGGCCATGCTGAGTATGTGAATGGCTTGTTCCTGCTCTTTGAGAAGGTTGTTCTTGCAGTGGGAGGAGCTGCATATGGCCCCTTTTGTGGTCCCTTTGGGAGTGGTTTCCTGTGGGATCCAACCACCAGATCCTTGAGGAAGCCAAAATCTGCAATCTCCATGACTAGAGCTGTGGCTCTGCACATGTTCCTGCTAATCTGTTTGCATCCTGGCCTCTGAGCCCTGAGGGGGTGCTTCCAGCCATGGCTGACAAAGCATTGGGGTTAGTGATTTGCTCGATGAACCTCACAACGCTGCTGCCCAAACAGGTTGCCATGTTAGCAGAGACCTCACAATCAACAGCCCTGCCGTGTCACCTTTCCCCAACGGTGGTGTAAATTGTGCTTGTTGCTGTTGGAAACTTCCTGAGGTAGAAGGGCTGCAAAGCACAGGAGGTTGTTTTCTCCCCATGCTGCACAGTTTGGATCCAAAAGAGAAGAAGCAGAGCTGGGCCATGGGGGATGTGGAAGCAGCTGTGGTTTAGGCAGACCAAGTTGCAGCAGGAAGGATGGAGATTGTCTTGGTACATCAGAAGAGGTGCTCCTCATGCCTTCCTGTAGAAGAGTTTTGCTAGGATGTGGGAGAAACAGAAATGGATTGAGGCTGCTGCAGGAGGAACTGCTGGCTGCTAGAGTGTCTCCTTGTCTGAAAGCTGTCTGCAAATATTTGGAGAAACAATGCAGTCCCACAAAGGTAAAGTCCCCAGCCATCTCCCATTATATTTCCCTGTGCAGCTGAGCGGCAAGCACCTGTCCTCTAGCTGCTGCTGTTTAGCAGAGAAAATGATGGGGGGGGAAATGATTTGAGGGGAAGGGATGATGATTATGCAATGGAAATAATCTAAAAGCAAAGGAGTACTTTGCCCAACCTCTCTCAAACATTTGCTTAGCTTCTCTCAGGCAAAACATCGCTGTCTGTTTTGTAAACCTCCTGGAGCTGACCTGCAACCCTGATGGATGACCGTTGCTCCAGGCCAAAAGCATGACTATGGTTGATCTATCTTCTTGCCCTGCTTGCTGTACTGTGGGTGACATGCTGCCCCTGTGAGTGTCTCTCCAAACAGAGATTCTAACTTGGAGCTCAGAGAGGAGAGGGCCCATTTTTACCCAATTAATGCTCATTCTAGATTAGCATGAAAGATTTGGCATTTTGAAATAGTCATGCATGTAGCTGGGACAAAATGGCAGGTGTGATAGAGACAAACATGCTATATTGGGAATATTTTTCTCTTTTTTTGAGATAATATCGCACGCACATCTTAATAATTCCATATCAAAACTCTTCTACTTCATCTACAATTATTTTAGACTGCATTACAAAACTGTGTCCATCATCTATTTGCCATGGGAACATTGAAGTTGTCAAAATAAGTAATCAGAGGTTAAGGAACTCCAATATTAAGATTGTCAAGGCAGGTTTAATTAATTTCTTTTCCATATTCTTTGCAATACTGTTTATTTACATATCACTTCATTGTGTCTTAGTAACACTATTATAATATGAGAAGCTGACTCCTTATAGGAGCATGTCTTTTCTCCAAAGGTTTCAAAATCCTTTAATAAATGCTATAGAATGGTGTCATAACACTTTGGCAATTACAGTTAGGCAGATAAAGTTTATGAAACTCCAAAATAGTATTTTAACTATGCATTTAATTAAGAGTTCAGTACTCCTAGAACTGTAAAGCAATCCAATTCCTAAGAAAAACATAAATTGTATTTAAGTCTTGTTAAACCAGTGAGGCACCTTAGAGAAGCCCACTATCAAGAAAGAGATGTCTTGAAATTGAAAATAGAGAGGTATTTTCCCTTTCTTTTCCACCATTTGGAAGAGTGCTTAATTACTTAAAGGTGGAAGATGGTGAGGAAAGAAAGGGTTTCCTATTTTTAAAAGCAATGTACACATGGCTCATGTATTAACTTTCATACCTTCTATGTACTAATACAAGTGTTCATCTATTTCATTTAGAGCACCTGCTTTGACTTCCTAAATAAACATCTATTTTCCCACTGTGTCAATGAGTTGTTCAGAAAGCAATTCAGAATTGATAGATTAGGAATATACTTCTTACAAGTGACCACTGAGGTGGCCTAAACCAAAGATCATATCTAGTTCATTTTATGAGTAACCATCATAAGTAGATGGACATTGCAATAAATTATGTGCATTGTGGTGTATTTGGAAAGGAAATGCTGTTTTTATCCTGCGCTTTGAACTTGCTAAGAACCCTGAGAGCTCATTTTATTCTCCAAAATGGTGCCTTGAACATAAAGGAGAGAGGCATAAAAGAACTACCTCATGGATTCTTTACTTTTGTTCTCTATACTGATTTTTTCTTAGTAAGATATTACGCTGATGCATCTTGTAAGTGAACTAAAAAATAACACTTTCTTTTTTTAAAAAAAAAGAAAGAAAAGACAACACATTTCTTCAAAAAATACCTACTTCATGCTAGGAATCCATCAGAAAAGCATACCACCTAGAAGGATGTTTCTTTCACAAACTTGCAACCAACAGTCTAATCCAATTGCAAACTTCCCAAATAAATTAATAAAGAGTTTGCCTTGGGCTCATAAACTCATAATTGTGGAATTAATTGGTAAAACTTCTAATTTGTAAAACTTCTAATTTGTAAAACTTGGTGTTACTCTACATGCCATTCAAAGCCAAGAAGATTGTTAAATAGTTGGAGATAAGTCCAAAGATGCTACAAAGCAGGGGGTTTGCCTTTGAATATAGAATAAATGATCATTGAAGTGATGTAAATGCGAGCCTAAGAGTTTCTAATCTCATTTAAGGTGAATTAAAGGATAATAATGACATAGAAGCAAAAATTCCTCTGGATAGGGTATCACAGCTTTACAGGTTAATTGCAGACTGTTGTCCTGGGAAATCTGACAAAACCAGAAGCTTATAATGCTGCATAATAACTGGCATTTTTCAATATATTCTGATGCAGCCTACAGACTGCTTCATGTTGTTTCTGCTCATTCTGCTTTTAGAGTATAAGCCCTTTGGAACAACGTATCACTCGTATTTTTTAAGTGTCCTGGAAGCAAATGGTTCAGCTAACCTAGACCTGCAACTTCAAATTCCCTGTTTCTGAAGCTGAATGTCATGAAATCATCTTATGCTCCAGTCTACAAATGATACATCAAAATAATCCTCATTTCTGCATGGCAATCTTGACTTCCTCAAGGAATGAGGAGATGGAAAAGATAAAAGATCAACATTTGAGCAACAAGAGGCATACAATATTCTTGATGGCCATTAGTTTTCTATTTTCTCAGCTCCAACTGCCCACCTCCTTTTCCTGTGCACATGTACTACACCACGCACACCCTGAGCACACACACAGATGCTACCTGGTCACATTCTAGCCTATGGCAACAACAACTGAGAGCAGCATGAGTTTCACTTCACTGTCTTTCCAGCTGCACAGCTTTGTTTATTCTAGCCTTGAAGCAAAGAATACCTGTGTAGCAAAAAGTCTGTGCTCTATCTACCCAGGGCTCTCATCTACTAGATGGCGACAGCAGGGATTTCCTAATCATATCTCAGTCTGTATAGGTAATTTCTCATGCTGTACATGTATATTTATGTATTCAGTTAGGTGCCATTAGTATTTTAGAGACTAAATGCCTATTTTGATTTACCCCCAAAGATGTAAAATTTGGAGATTTGTTTACCTGCTTCACATAAAATTGTGCTATGCAATAATTTTTACAATTTTTATTCTGATTTCAGTGTTATTTTAAAAACAAACATTTAAATGTTTCTGTATTTTGGGAGGAAGACTGCGTATTATGTCTTTTTTTTTAAGAATCTGAATGGAGCAATAGTTTTGGAAAGAACTAGTCATCATGTAGGCAGTCACTTTGAATCCTTGTCTACACAGCCTCTTAATCCCGATCGCAATATTCTTGCTATGCCTGTCTTTTTTCATGTTGGAACAGATTGCCAATCATAAAATATATCTGTGCAGGTGACAAATTATCCATAGAAAGCAAGCTGATACCACTGAATGTGTCTCACTTGTGAACTAAATCTAGACATAACTTGCCTCCAGCTTGAAAAGCTTGTGCATTAACCCACTGTGCCATCTAACCGCCCTCTACCTCCGGCAAGCTAATGAATGATTCAGTGGTTTTCATGGCTTCAGTTCAACACTCTATTTCTGCAGCTGGAGACACAGTTTTAAAATATTGCAAATGGAACACATTCACAAAAGCTATTGCTCATTAATGCGATTTGTTTGCTGTGTTGTCTCCACAATGGCTTTTTTCCATAATCTATTCATTTTCAATTTCCATTGTTCTGATACTGCAGTAATAATAAAATGCTCCATAGAAAGTAAAAGTGATTTCACGTTATTTCAGCATGATCTTGACCTCCATGGAGGAAATATATATGGAGTCTTCAAGCACTAACTACCTATGAATAAATCATTTCCCTTAACAAAACGTGGAGGGAAAAAAAAATTCAGATATTAAATTTAACCTGTTCCATGTAACTCTGATTTAAACTTTTCTGTAGATGGTACTATGGAAATAGTTGGATCACTTTACTTTATTAGCTCTGCAACACAGAAAATAATCTAGGCATTCTATCCATCCAACCAGACATAGCACTATAAACAGAAATTTTCTTGCTACTGCAAATCAAATACATGGTATGGAAAAGAACATCTGGTGCTGAAAAGAAAGGGCATTTCAAAAGTACTCTATTGGAAATAATCAGTGCTTTCCTAAAGTCAGAGTGCATTTCTAGTTGATAAGAACCATGGGCCTGGGGTTCCTCCCAGCTGTATCATCCTGTCCTTGCTCAGTGCTGCCTCAAAAAGGAAACAAGGAATGTCAAATAAAAAGAAGTAATTATGCTGAATGTTATTTAAAAGTAGCAGGCACTGCACATGAGGCCATGAAGCTCCCTTCTTTCATTTATTTCAGACTCAATTATGCAGATATAAGGAAAATGCTTAAGGCCATTACCTGTTTTACTCTCATTGATTTTCAAAGGAGTAAGGGGGTCTAAATTCATTAGAAGCTTTTGGAACTCTCATTTGTAATCTTCTGTGATTATATAGCCCAGAAAATTAGGGCACATTTTATTACAATACAAAATGGATGTGCAGCACACCCATTGAAGATTTATTCTATCAAAAGCAAAGGAACAAACACCTCAAAATTCCACATTAATTACCAAAATAATGTGATGTTCCCCTTAGGGAGAAAATTCTACTGTTCAATAATAAGTTATATAAAATACGTCTATTCAACACTGACCACATGCCCAACTCTGTGTTTGACCCATATTAGATTTAAAACTATTACTCCACTTTTTTTTTTCAAATTGGTGTACAGAGACCAATGTTTATCTTAGTGTCTACCACCATAGGTTTATAAAATCACCCCCAAATGTTTGTTTATCCAGATTCTCAATGTCATAACAGCCCACCACGTCAGCTTGAGCTTTAAGGTATTACCCAGCTTGAGGAAAGTTAACAACATTGCTTTCAAAATGGAGCTTTCAATGAGTATTATCCAACTTAAATGTCAAGAATAGATCAACTGTTTTAACAAATGTGATGAAACTTTGGAAACTATATTCAGAAGCATCCAAAACTATTGTGTAGTTCATTCAGTATCAAACAATGCAGAATAACTCGGTCCCAGCTCATCCCACAATACTACTCAATTCTGAGAGATGCCAGTGTTCTGATACCCGCCACCCATGTTACAACTGCATTTTACTCTAGCCTTCTTTCCTAGGAGTACTCTTCATTTCAGACAAGACAAGAGGAATGGTACTCTGCAGTATTTATACAGAGATTAGAAAGAAAAGGAATATAAACTTTTTAATTTATTTCTATTATTTTCCTAGCCAACTGACCTTAGAAATGATGTCCTTTTCTTCCTGTAGAATAGCTGTATTTATATATTGTTGTAATACATTGGTTGTTTCCTACAATTTTCCAATGAATAAATTGTTAAATTAAATAAAATGCTGTTGTCAGGCCATTCACATTTTCTCAGTGTGCAGCAGGTTTTACATACACAGAATGTTTAATTAATTTTCTGATTAATGTTTTTTTTTTTTTTATAATGCTACTGCAATTTGGCAGCTGTTTTGACAAAACTGCCTTCCTCATTACAGAATTTCTACTTGTGAAAGGAAGTCAACCATAGCAAATGGGCTTATTGAGTTATCCAGCTCACCAATTATATAGTATAAAATTATTCATCTTGATATAATTTGATCAGGAAAAATAATTTATCTTTAGTAACTGTGTTAAATTAGATATTATTCTGCTGGATAGGTGCAATTTTGCAAGTGTCTGTACTTAGAGAACTTTTTCAAATTTACTTGAACACTAAGTTATTGCCTATTTTCTGATTTCACTTTGTTATCAAAAAGGTTAGTTTCTAACTAATTGCTCCACTGAGCCCAATTCATTCAAAGCTTGAAAAGCAACACTTAGCCATTTTAGAGCAAAATGCCAGATTGATACATATCATTGGCAATACAGTTTTGAAAGATCTGTTATAAATGTATTTCAATCTGTTTATAAATCAATTAATTCAAAATCAGTCTTGCAACTTCAACATTATTTAGTTGCGTGCTTTGCGTGTAGTTTGGCAGTATTGCAGCAATGTTGCAATAAATACTGGCATTGCAATTTTAAGTTCTATTTTTTTAAACCTAAAAAATTTAAAATTAACCTCACTTTCAATATATTTACATCGTGTCATTACCCTACATAATCTCTCTTATTAAAAGACAATGCTTGATGCATTTAAAAAGAAATATTGTAATGTATAAAAAAAGTAATTGTAACTTTGCTGTGCACTACAGTGAACAGTGGGTTAAAAATAAGTACTTTACTTGTTATTGCTTAGCGTGAAAAATGTTGCAATTTGCCTTGTGTTCCAGGACAACTTTTTCAGTGTAAAACAACCATGAAATTCTTGCTGAACAGTACAGCTACTGTATATTTGGGGTACACTCATCTGACTGTAAGTCATCTCAAGGTGTTCTCCAAGTATTTCACTAGGCTCTGCAAATTTCTCAAAGCATAAGTGAGTTCTTTATCTCCTCTGTACAACTGCATAAGTAATGGCACAATGACTGTACCAGTGTCCATGGACATAGGACTGACACATCTTCCTTCGATTTAATTACAGTTTTACAGCACTTTCCTTTCACAATCCACACTGCTTTTTCAATGTCATGTTGATTCTTTTCCGCTCTCATCTAAGCCCAGTATGTGCCTTGCCACCACAGGATTTATCATACCATGTATAAGGGTAAGCACTCTGCTACTTGTCAGACCTTACCGATCATTCCTAATGTCTCAATCAACAGAAATGACAGAGAGAAGAGTCACAATCATCCTGTACTACACCATGAAGTCATGTTTACCCAGGGGATAACCCTATGCCCATTTCCCTTTGGCTTCACTCCTGTTAGTGTCTGATTTATCAAAAGTATGTCAACGTGTTCTGGAAATACCTGGGATGGTAGTGCTGTGGTCCTACAGTGACTGTTGTATGGACTTTGGTTCAGATGGTGCCAGTGTCAGCTGCATCTTAGATATCTCTGATACACATAAGTATAGCTGTTGCTGGAGCCTACTGGTAATGAGATAACGGTCACTCTTAATATCTGTAGGTTTGTATCAGAGTGCCTGTTGTAGGATCAGATTATCTTCCATATTGGGATGATCAATAATGGTCTGCTAACTGAAAGATACTCGTGTTCTGCCGTCATGGTCTTACATTGGCACTGGTGCTGAGTTGACAGTCACCTGTTTCTGCACTCCAGTTCCAATCCAGTGGGTCACTGCCCTTTTGAAGCTGCCTGGATCACAGATCTGCTGCAAAGTAAGTCAGAACATTGACCACGGTTTTCACTGTGAGCAATTGAGGCCTGCCAGGCTATGCACCATCTGGTCTTTCTCCTGTTGCTATCCACAGTGTCTTTTTTTTTTTTTCCCCTCCTAATTGCAGATACATGGTATAGTCAGTTTTACCAGAGGCACCTTTACCAGAGGCATCCTCATTCAGTGTCCCCCTGAAGAGCTGACGTTTATTAAAATTAAAAAGAGTACTGCATTAATCCGTGTCTTGAATACCCTGGTAAGCAGTTCAAATGGGTTATCATCATCAGTGCTGGCCATTTCTGGTCTCAGTATTTGGAAGTCATCTTCCAGGACAAGCAATCACAACTGCCTTTCTGGGGATATCAACATTTATGTTGCTGTCAGCAGCTGTTTTGCTGTGGTTCATGCAGCCTTGCACCCCACATTTGCTTGCTGCATGCTCATCCACTGTATTCTTAGAGAGGTTAAAGCCCCATAGTGTTGCCGAAGACTGACTCAATAACAAGCTGGAGAATGAACAGCTGCTCATCTCAGTATCTCTACAAGTAGGGTGCAGGGTCCATCCACCTTGGTAGCTGTGGGAGGTCAGGGCAGGGACATCTGAAGGATTTTGTAGGTCCTGAGAAGAGTGTTGCTCTAGTACAGAAAATAGCAAAACTTTTAGATTATTGTGGTGTGCTGGTTTTGTCTGGGATAGAGTTCATTTTCTTCATAGTAACTAGTATGAGGCTATGTTTTGGATTTGTGCTGAAAATGGTGTTGATAATACAGAGATGTTTTTGTTATTGCTGAGCAGTGCTTACACAGGGTCAAGGCCTTTTCTGCCTCTCACCCCACCCCACCAGTGAGTAGGCTGGGGGTGCACAAGAAGTTCTGAGGGGACACAGCTGGGACCACTGACCCCAACTGGCCAAAAGGATATCCCATACCATATGACGTCATGCTCAGTTTATAAAGCTGGGGGAAGAAGGAGAAAGGCGGGGACATTCAGCGTGTTGATGTTTATCTTCCCAAGTAATGGTTACGCATGATGGAGCCCTGCTTTCCTGGAGCTGGCTGAACACCTGCCTGCTGATGGGAAGTAGTGAATGAATACCTTGTTTTGCTTTCCTTGCGTGCACAGCTTTTTTCTTCCCCTATTAAACTGTCTTAATCTCAACCCATGAGTTTTCTCACTTTTACTCTTCTGATTCTCTCCCCCATCCCACCAGGGGGGAGTGAGTGAGCAGCTGTGTGCTGCTTAGTTGCTGGCTGGGGTTAAACCATGACATGTGGCTATGTTTTGCTTTGTGAAATATGCTGTATATTTTAGCAAGAGACACCTTTATTTCACTAATTAAGAAGGATAACTTCTTGAGAACTTCCTAGGGAAGTTGCAAATCACATCTGAAAACTCTTTTTCTTGAAGTATATCAAACTCATACCCATCAGAGAGAAATAATTTAGTGTTATTTATATCACAGAGATGCATAAGTCATTTTAATCAGTTTCAGTTTTAAAAAAGGTCTAGTTCAATGTTGCAGTTTGTTACCATCATATTAAATAAAGCTTGTAAAACAATTTTAGTGATAAGAAATGTAGAATCTAGGTTGTCAGTCTTAATCCTTGAAGTTGGGCATAGAGAAGGATTCTTCTGTTTCTAGAAAGTAGTGTTTTAAGTGATTACATTCAGGAACTAAATTTTCTTTTTCTAAGTCACTGTAGTAAAAGCAGGCAATTTTTCTCTACTGCTCTGTTATTTCCATGGCATTCCTGCCTGAACTGTTTCTTATGCTTTGCTGCTTCTTAAACTATCAGTCAGTGGTAAGATAATAGGTAAATATGTGTCGACTTTGAACAGCAGTTTTACTATAAGATGCTTCAATTATGTTTAGGTAACTACTTCTTTGTTTCCCATGTTTCTCGTGTAAATGTCATCATAATTGGATTATGAAGTTTTTGCTTTGCCTTGAATGCAGTTTCTTTCAATTGCTTTCTCATCTTTTATTTCCAGCTTCAAAGATTTCACAGGGTTAACAACTTTATACAGGTCTGTATCTTTGTCTCTCATAGCCTTGCTTGTTTCTTTGGAACAGAAGAAGTTTTCCATCTGGAAAATAAAAGTACTATTTTTGTTTCTTGTGATTTAGCCACTTTGCTTTTAAGGATATGAGAGAAAAAACTTATAGACAGCGGTAACATATTTCATTAGACAACTGATTTAGTTGGAAAAAATAAACAAATTCCTGTCTTGTGTAAACTCAAAATATTTGTTTTATTCTTTTGAAGTAGGGTAGTAAACTACTGGGAAATCTTATTAGATAGGTATGAAGGAAACCCTTCAACAGTATTTTGGTTTTCTTGACATGCACATTGAACCAGCTGAGTAACTCAAAGTTCCTGGGTAACTTCTACTACACTGTGATTCTATGACCATATTCTCTCCATGGAGTACAAGACCTTGAATAAAAAGCTCATAACCACAAACATTCCTAGCAGAACTACTTTTTTTAATTGTTTGTTAATTCCAAATCAACATTGGGATCTTTTGTTGATTTTTTTATTTTCCATACAATATTGAAGTTTGGCAGAATTTTCATTTTCATAAACGTAGCTGGCTATATCCTTCACTCATTAAACAAGTTGTACAGATGATAAACCTGTTAGTGAAAATAGCAGTCACACAATGCAACAGACGGAACCTTTCTGTGGTGCTTGTGTAAGAAATCACCATTACAGAGTTCATGACAAAAGAAAGTTATTGTTAAATATCCTTGTTTTGCCCTTTAATGTCTGAACAAAACTGAATAGGTAAACTTACTAAAATTTCAGTCTTTAAATAGAAAGGTTAATGAAAAGTCAGTCCTTAAACAGAAAGGTTGATGAAATTTTACTTTTTTGGCTGGGATGTGATTCATTGTTACTAGAATGTCATAAAACATGGATCTACTGAAGGGCAAAAAAAGAACTCTTGAATAGTATTTTATTGTGATCTTAATTCTAATAGAATATTCTTAAGTCATCTTTTATCTACAGGTGGTATATTATCTATAATGTTTAATTTATTTGAAAGATTTTCTCTTGTAGGCATGTCTTACTGACTGGAATATGAAAAATTAGTTACACTTTGGTAGAGTTGACACTTTCTCCTTTTCTTCAGCTATTTTTGCTTTTCTGCTCTGCACGTCTATGTACATTTACTCATATGTAGAGATATGAAAGTAAAAGAACGACGGCAACAACAAAAACTTCAAGCAACAGTTGGCGCCTAGTGACAACATATTGACAATGAAGAAGGAGAGCTGAGTGTGTATGACTAATAGCTTTGGTTTGCAACAAGCCAGTTGTGCCATGGCCATGATTTGCTGCTGCTTGGCTGCCTTGAATCAGATGACTGTGAGCTCAGTGAATGAGTCTGAGAAAGCACATGGGTGCCTTCAGCACGTCTCATAACTGATGTGCTTTTGGCATTTTCATATGTTTTCTGCAGGCTACTTGCTCTTTTTGCCTTGCAGAGGCTTTGTTTTGATTTTAGTTAGCAGGATTTGTTGGTCTAGACCCTTGATAAATGTCATGAGGCCTGGGCACCTTGAAGAGTGTGGGCTCCAAATCTCTGAGCAACTTCAGCAAGGAAAGGTGCTGGCCTTACACTGCTGGGGTGCCTTCTCCCCACTTGTCCAGTTCAGAGAACTTCAGTTCAGTTTTTCAAGTGCTTGGACCTTGATTTTTCTCTTTCTTTCTTCTCCCTTCACACTGCCTCCCTTTCCTCCCCATGCTCAGTGAGCAAACTCCTCCCTGTCTTGCTGTATCAGTGGGCTTCAGCCCACTGGCCAGACCATTTTGGATTTCTACCGCATTTTTATTTGAGATATATTAATTTTCATATGAAAATGAAACTACGACAAATACTCCAACAGCTTTTATTAATGTGCATAAATAGATTTCAGGAGTTTTTCACAGGTGTATTGGCTCTCCTCATGTGGCGTCATGAGGAAACTTTTTCCATGTGAAGGTCTGGGAGCCTTTCTCTCTATCTCTCACTCTCAGCAAACACACTCCTCAAGAAATTTCTTCACAGGTGTTTCTCATGCTGTACCTAACATCAGTGACCATGGCTGTAGGAAAACATTAAATATTACAAACTTCAGGCATAAACCTTGGTGGTCTTTGTTCAGTATTGCCTTCATACTAAGAAGGGAACAGTAAGAAGGATAAGAAAGCTCGATATAGGTATACTTCTGAGAAGATATACCTGGCAGACATACAGAGGTGAGCAGCAGTCTTTGTGGGATCACAGCTTTGCAGTATCAAAACGTAAAGCTCTGTTAATCAGAAGAAAAATGGTAGCTACAAAAATTGTCTCCCTTGTTATATACCCTAGGCTTTACCCCTCTGAATTCACCCCATTATAACTTCCACGATTTCAGCTGAGATTGTTCAGATGAGCACTGCTGGATGAGAGAAGCAGCAGGGCTGTTGTCACCATATAGGGCTGTTTGAAGGGACCCTCTGTGAGCCTGGCTCCCGCTGACGCCTGGTACAACATATGGCTTTAAGTAGTGCACTTGTTTTCAATCTTCTAGAGCAACAGTTCCAGGTCAAGCTGACAATAACCACATTGTGTCCACCCCCACAATGAGTTTAAGTGGTGATTGAAACAATATCTCATCTCATTTCTATTTACCAGGTTAAAGGAAGTTTCTCTCTGGAACGCGCTTTCATCTATTTGCAGCAGGAAACAAATTTCTTTTAAAAATAAATCAAAAAAAGACTCTCAGGGCTGCCAACATAGGTCAGTGTAACATGATTCTAAAATACTTGGTTATTGCAAAGTTTTTCTGAGCACTTTATCTGAAAAATACTGCAAACCTCTGAAAAATAATTCACCTTCTCTAGCTAGTGTGTACAGACCTTCTTAACATAGTGAAGGTTTAACGATCTCTCTCCTCTTTCTGCCCTCCCCAAATACTTCAGTTAGGTATTTCAAAAAGCTTTTTTATAGCAACTGAGAATTTAAAGTAGTTATTTAAATGACCATTCTCACTAGAAACTATTAGATGTAAGTAGATGAAGCAATGATATAACCGTGCATTTTACTAAAATTTAGAGTTAAAATTTCAAACTTCAGATGATGTTACAGTACATAATTTAAGCTGCATGTCCCTGTGGAATAACAGCAAGAGGGAAAGGACTTGAACAGTGTGTGTTTTTTCTAGAAATGTTGTATAGAACATCAATGATTTGGCCCAATTCAGCCCTAGCTGTACTAAGTAGATTATTTTTTGACTATTCCTTAATGTAGACATTACGCTGCAACATAGATGGGAAAAGTGGTAATAATATAGTTTTATTCTTTGTTCAAGATAAGCACAAATGTTTTTTCTTCTAAAAAACATAGCATTCCCTATGCTTTGTATTAACTTGTAGGAGTTCACAGATATTTCTTTTGTATTTAAATCTAATATATATGTAAAGGTTCATATGGTTAAAGACCAGTTTCCCAACACACATGTCTATATCTGAAGACTTACTGTTAGAAAGCTGAATCACATCAGGAAAAAGAGAAGCTAGTGGGATGAACATGATCACAAGGAAAAAAAAAAAAAACACCAAACCAATAGATTTATCCCTGATTGTGTCTTTTGTTCTACATAAATGAAATTGAAATACCAGATAAATCTTTTTAAAATGTGCCATGTTTTAGTTTTGCTGCAAAATAATGGCAAAAGTTAGATTCTCTGCCAGCCTACAACTTACAGATACGTTTTTTCAGTGTTTCTTTGAATTAGTGTAACAGCCTGTCATTAGAACCATGTAAGAAATTTTCCATCTATAACAGAACTTGTAGAGTATGACTTTTTAAAGGGGAAATATTTTTTTTTCCCCAGGTCAAGCTTCTCTTCATTTTAAGTACATCAGAGATGAACATTAACCAATATAACTGGCAAAGTTCAGAGTAACAGCAAAACTCCAGAAAAAAAAAAAAAATTAATTTCCTAAGCAACTGACAACTAACTGTAGTGCACATGTATTTATCCTATATCTCTGTCACCCAGTTATCTTGTATCAGTAGGACAGATGCCCAGGAAAACAGCTACTTTTATATATATATATATATCACTGCATGTGTGCTTAGTACAGAACCCCATAGGTGTACGGCAAGGAAAGAAATAAACAAAAAAATCACTAACAAAAGAGTTCAACAAAGCTGCTTATAATCAGAAATGAGACAAAAAGTTATAAATCTATGTAGTCATATTTATTCTACTGTGTATCTTGCAACAATTACCAAAAATTATCTGTACATCCTTAGACTACATTCTTTGTTAGGTTTCATTTGTGTGGAGTAGTGTATAGTTGGATCAGCTTGCTAAGTGTGAAGTGTCTTCTGTTTAGGCCTAGATGGTCACAAAATGGAGATATTCCTTTAGAGACTGTGTGTCTGTCTTCAGTGCTGCTCTGTGCAGGTAGGGCAACATCAGTAGGTATCAGCAGCAAGAAGAGAGCACCTGGAAAAGTGATTGAGTGATCTACAAACTTAATTTTATTGACAGTTAATGAAAGTCAAGATGCTTCCACTTTACAATCTTCTACACAAGTATGCCACAATTCAAAATCACCCTAACACTCTGTAATATTAAAACAAACAAACAAACAAACAAAACCCAATTCATATGTTATGCAGACACAGAGGGCAGTAGAAACCAGAGGTGTGAACAGCCTCCTTAGGTGATTGAACATCAAGGAATTTGCCAACTGAATCTTCTTAAATGTTTACAGAAAGAAAAACAAGAAAATGTTCCCCTCTCACAGGTGTGCCTAGCTGATTAAAGCAGATTAAACTATACTTTGCTACATTATGATGCAAACTTACTAATACTAGTTAATTCCTGCAAGTAAAAATATCACTAAAATATTGAGTTACTAATGCACTTCTGTGTCTACTGTGGATGAAAGGAGGGCTTGGACAAATAAGCAGTATGTGATCACAGCATTACTTTTGGGAATGTCAGCTCTTTAGTAAATTTTTAAATTATACTTTTTAAATTTTCCCAGTTTATCTCTGAAGAAAATGTCCAATGCTCTGAGCTTCAAAACCTCAGCTGCAGCTACTCTGAATTTATTTCTTCATATCTGTGTTGCCTTAGTGTGTCTTTGAGAGAAACGACTTCTCAAGAGAAGCTCAAGACTGTATTTCAAAGGGGTGAAATTTATCTGGATATTCTGTAGTACCAGATTATTGTAAGGAGCTATACATACAGTCCCTTAGAAGCAAAGTTTTCCAGAGATCTAAGCAGAATGCTCGAACTGGAGCTGAAATTAAAAAGTCTTTGTACGTTTAACAGGATTATATATTTATATATATAATTTCAATATATATCCTATGCCATATGATGTCATGCTCAGGAATAAAAGCAGGGGGAAAGAGGGATGAAAGAGGGATGTTTGGAGTTATGGTGTTTGTCTTCCCAAGTAGCTGTTACATGTGATGAAGCCCTGCTTTCCTGGAAATGGCTGAACATCTACCTGCTAATGGGAAGTAGCGAATTAATTCCTTATTTTGTTTTGCTTGCTTTGCTTTACCTATTAAACTGTCTTTATCTTGATCCATGAGTTTTCTCACTTTTGCCTTTCTGATTCTCCTCCTCATCTCACTGAGGGGGAGTGAGCAAGAGGCTGTGTGGGGCTGAGCTGTGGGCAGAGGTCAACCCACCAAAGATGAAAACCCTTCCCTCATATTTCAGAAGTAGAAGGATATCCTTGGCTAGAAGATCATCATCTCAGGTAGAGAGGCAGAAGGACAAGGTGAATTGGAATGGATTGGATGGGCTCCAAAAGAAGCAGTGAGGCTGAGGGGAGATGTTCCCTGATAGAATAACTATCCCCCATTGAAAAGTAGGAATTTTTATTATTATTATTTCCTCTCCCCCACCATTAGACAGGTAGGGAACTGTGTATTAAAGGCAAGACAAGAACTTCTCTTCCTGTTCAAGGATAATGATGTGGTCCCTAAACCCTTGAGATGTCTTTGCTTCCGCTCTGTCCTTAAAGTCTGTACATCAGAGGGCTTTGACTGTACAAAGTTAGCTTCTTATTAGAACAGGAATTGAAACAAGGAGCTTTCAGAAATAAGAAAAATGGGGTATGAGAAAGAATAGAAACAAAGAAGCTTGTAAGCAAATCTCCCCTTTCCCTGCTACTTCTTTGCATGATGGGTTTCAGAAAACCCCACACAATATCTATGGGCCCACTGTGATTCTCATTGCTCCTTCTAGGCCCTCTCCCCTGTGCGATGTGCTCACCAACCCTTGTGGAACATGGCATTTTCTCTCCTTGCAGAAGTCTCCACCTTGTCTGCAGTGCAGCGAGATGGCAAGGAAAATAGGGCCTTGCTAACAAGCCACATCCTTTTAAGGGACTGTGCTGGTTTTGGCTGGGATAGACTTAATTTTCTTCATAGTAGCTGGTATGGGGCTACGTTTTGCATTTGTGCTGGAAGCAGTGTTGATAACACAGAGATGTTTTAGTTGTTGTTAAGTAGTGCTTATACTAAATGAAGGACTTTTCTGTTCCTCACCCCACCCCACCAGCGAGTAGGCTGGGTGTGCACAAGAAGCTGGGAGGGGACACAGCTGGGATAGCTGACCCCAGCTGACCAAAGGGATATCCCATACCATATGACCTCATGCTCAGCATATAAAGCTGGGGAAAGAAGGAGAAAGGCGGGGATATTAGGCATGGTGATGTTTGTCTTCCCAAATAACCATTACATGTGATGGAGCCCTGCTTTCCTGGAGATGGCTGAACACCTGCCTGCCGATGGGAAGTAGTGAATGAATTCCTTGTTTTGCTTTCCGTGCGTACGCAGCTTTTGCTTTCCCTATTAAACGGTCTTTGTCTCAACCAATGAGTTTTCTCACTTTTACTCTTCTGATTCTCTCCCCTATCCCACCAGGGGGGAATGAGCGAGTGGCTGTGTGGTGCTGAGTTTCTGGCTGGGGTTAAACATGACAGTCCTTTTTGGCACCCAAGGTGGGGCTCAAAGGGTTTGAGATAACAACAGGTTTGACTGGAATGTGCTAGATCGAATTTATAGCTGTTATTGCTGTTTAGTTATTAATGGGCAGCTTCTGTGCTTGCCATGGGGCTTGCTTGCCTTACTGTATATCAGAGACTAGTGCTCGTTAGTGACGGCTTTTTGCTTTCACTGCCTGCTGTACTGCTGTACTGCTTATCATCAGACTCTGCTGTGCCTGGGAACATTTTGATAACAGCAGTGGTGAAGCACCTGAGCTGGCAGATGGCCAGGACATCACTGCTGTTTCTGTGCTGTTGTACTGGACAGGCTGGAACTCCAGTATGGACTCAAGTCAAAGCGACTGTGACCTGTGGGTGAGTCCCCATGGGAGCAGGACACCCCTGAATCGTCTGTGGTCATGGATAAATCCACACCAGAGCAGGTACATTTGGAGGCATCTGTGACCATGGTTATGTCTGTGCCACAGCAGGTGTACCTCTGAAAGGATTGTGGCCCAAGGATAAGTGCACACACCAGCAGGTACACCTTGAAGCGTCAGTGGCTGTACATGAGGTCATGCTGGAGCACCTCAAAGCATGTGGCCATGGATAAGCCCACGAGAGAGCAGGTACACCCCTGGAGGGATTGCAGGTATGGGTAAGGCCATGCTGGAGCAGGTTTACCTCTGAAGGGACTGTGGCTGTGCGTAAGGCCATGCTGGAGCAGGTACTCCCCTAAGGGACTGCAGTCTGTGGACAAGTCCAAGTCAGAGCAGGGGCAAGGGGAGGAGTTCATTGCAATGTTAAACCCAATGGTCTGGCCCAAAGGGACCAGGGGTGGAGATTGTAAAGGATATACCTTTAAATTGTTGTAAACCATCATTTGAGTTGCATTATTATAGGAATTACTATAGCAGGAAACACCTGAACCAATGAAGGACAAGCCTTACAAGAAGCAGTGCAAGTGCAGGAGTGACCCAACCTGAGCTGGCTTTGGTGCCCAGTAACTCCACACAACACACCACCTCTCCTGTCCTGAGTGACCACCATAAGAGATGGAGCCCAAAGTCATGGACTAAATGAACTCAGTGGACATTTTGTGGACATTTGTGGACATTTTAAAGACATTTTACAGACATTTCACAGAGGTGGTCCACAGACTAAGTGAATGATATCTGTGTATTATATCAAATGATGGGAAGGGTGGTGGTGATTAATGATGATGTATTGGGTAGCATGGGTCCTGAGCGTGACGTAAATGGTATGGAATAAGGGCTGGAGAATGCGTTGGTTTTGTCTGGGATAGAGTTCATTTTCTTCATAGTAACTAGTATGGGGCTATGTTTTGGATTTGTGCTGGAAACAGTGTTGATAACACAGAGATGTTTTTGTTATTGCTGAGCAGTACTTACACAGCGTCAGAGCCTTTTCTCCTTCTCATACCACCTCACCAGCGAGTAGGTTGGGGGTGCACAAGGAGCTGGGAGAGGACACAGCTGGGACAGCTGACCCCAGTTGACCAAAAGGATACCCCATATCGTATGACATCATGCTCAGTATATAAAGCTAGGGGAAGAAGGAGAAAGGCGGGGATGTTCAGCGTGATGATGTTTATCTTCCCAAGTAATGGTTACGCATGATGGAGCCCTGCTTTCCTGGAGATGGCTGAACACCTGCCTGCCTATGGGAAGTAGTAAATGAATTCCATGTTTTGTTTTGCTTGCGTGTACAGCTTTTGCTTTCCCTATTAAATAGTCTTTGTCTCAGCCCATGAGTTTTCTCATTTTTAGCCTTCCGATTGTCTCCCCCATCCCCCCAGGGGGGAGTGAACGAGTGGCTGTGTCGTGCTTAGTTTCCAGCTGGGGTTAAACCACTACAGGGACTTGACTTAGGTTCTCATATATTAACTGTGAATATGTGACCTAAATACTTTTTATGAACTGTTGCAGAGAGTAATGACAGTATCCAGGAGCAAAAAGCAAAACACCTTTCCAGGTTTTCCAAGTCAGAGAAAATATGGGATAATTTCCACAAAACCTTATTGCACAGTACCTGAAGAAAGAGATTACAGAAAAAAAGACCTTTGGGAGGGAGCTCTTCTTTGTCTGTTTTCTTTTGCAGACAAGGGTCAGAAATAACACTTCTGGCTTTATTTCTGTAAAGGAAATCAAAACTAATGGGGTTAGTTCAGACTCACATCTAGCACATACTTTTTCTATGAGTGAATGAGAATCGCAAAGAAAGAGAAAGTTAAGGTACAAGCAAATTAAACTTAGCAGATCAGATTTCCATGGCATGAACTAGTCTCGTCAGTGTTCCTTCACATTACACTATAATATTACAAAAGGCTGGTAGACACTAAGAATTAGTATTATTAGAAAAGAAAAACACCTCCCAAGAGTAAGTAGTCACTTCTGTGAAACTTATCGCAAATGGAAGTCATCCTGTCAGATACTGTAATTAGATTTTAAGACACATTTGTTGTTATGTATGTAATGATAAAGCAAGTCTCACGCTTTAAGAATTGAGAAGGATTTTCTCTCCCATGCATTGCACTATATTACTGTTGCACTTGGATGCATTCGTTTCTGGGACGCAGCAGAGGAAATATATTGCTTAGAGAAAATGTAATGATGGATTCTGCTTTAGGCAGGTTATGGGATTTGCTGAGCCTGTTGTCTGATCAAGTACAGCAACTTCTATGTTTCAAACCCAGAACCAGGTTCCTGTAAGAGTGGTGTCTTTAATTTTTCCTCATATGTATTTGCTGCATGAAATTCTGCTTTAGGAGATTAAAATTTTGGAAGTAAAATTAGAGGTTAAACCAGTTGCCATGTCCTCTGTGTAAATACATTGAAAATGAAAAGTGAAACATTTAAAGGCAAAATGAAAATAGAACTTAAAATATTCAGGATATTCAGAATGATACACATATCTTTAAGGCTCTTCCAGGAGTTTTGACAAAAGATACAGACTTTATTACAAGAAAATATTAAAGCATTTGCAAGTAGTTATTTTTCCTCTGAAGATGGCTGGGTTCTTTTTAGAGGGCAGAAGGGGATTATCACTTTGGAAAAGATACTATCTTCTTACAAAAATCATATTGGAGAATATTTGACTCCCAAATTAAGCCAAGGAACTCTAAAAAATTTTTAGGTTTTTAATGTATGGCTTTGCTTATTATCAAAGCTACTGTCATGAATTTGTGTAATCTCTGAGGTCTTAACCCATAACAAGTGAAATAATAATAGCATCATTAGACCTTGATCAGGCTGTAGGAAGTGGGACCCTAGTTTCATAAATATGTATGCTGGCTGGAAGAAATGAAGATCTTTGTTTTCCATAGGTCAGTTTCTTTCTAGATAATGATCAGGTCTGAAATTAAAAACTTATCTTATCTTGGTCTTCTCCATCTTTCTCTAACTTTGAGAAGATGAATCTACATCCTCTTTCCCAGGGTTGTAGAGCCTGAGATAGCTGAGAAGTTGAAGTAATGTATTAAACTTCTACTCAGTCTGTTGATGACCATGTATTTTAATTGTCTTTGTACATTGCCACTGTGTTGTCTTGCTAGTAGTTTTTTTCTGGCTGGAAGTGTTTAGAAATTGCTGGTTTCCCCTCTCTGCTCGCAGTAAATCATTAAGTTTGCTGTAAATTTAACTTAAAGATGAAATTTCATATGAATTTAAGCATAGGTTGAGGTAATTTTTGAGGTGGTAGTGGTATGTTTTTAGGAGGAGGGGGGTGGTTTTGTGTGTATGTGTTTTGGTTTTGGTCATTTGCCAAACAAATGTTAATTTTTTTTCCTCTTTCCCATGTCAAGTTTGGCAGGCAAAATAAAGCACCGGCTGCTTATCTTTTTCTTCTTCCCTTTCTTTGTGTAGAGTTTGACCCTCTAAAGAACACCACAGAAATCATTCCATTAAGAGTAAGTATATCCTTAAGTTATCAATATTGTAGCTTAATATTTTTAAATAAAAGTAGATGAAGCTCTTACTAACTAAAAAGGATCTTTTTCCCACCTCAAAGCAGTTTTGTTTTTCTTATAACCGTGGTGACAATTCATGTTTTCTTAATGACCTCCTTTGACTTATTCATTGAGCCCTTACTGAACAAGCATTTTGGCACCTAAAGATTTCTAGGAGGAATTCAATATACTATAAGGACTTTCTTTACTCCGTCAGCATCATTGTCTCTTGCTGTCGTAAGAGTGGATAACGGCTATGGTTAATAAAATCACAATTAGCATTGATATGAACAGCGTATCAAAGTACATTTATACCTCAGTATGTAACTAGACCTTAATTTTCATGTCAGAAATATTCCATTCTGTGTTGTGAGTTATGACTTTCTTAGATATAGACATGTGGCCAAAATACAACATCCCTACTAGAAATGTAGAGGACAATACCACTACGGTTTAAAGAGAGCTGTCTCACTTTGCACTGGAATCAGCAAATTTCTGCTGTTACCACTGCTTATCTGAGAGGGAAGTAACCTCCATACTTGCAACATCATTTGTGTTTAAACAGTTTAAGAGTCCTCTAGGCCACATTGTTTTAAAGACTTTTGTGAAATCTTCCTTATCATTTTCTATGAAATTCTAAATTAAAAACAAATACAAAAACAAAATAACATCTCCAAAAATCCAATTTGTTTTCTTCTCACCGAATTTTGCATACTCAAGCTTAGGTGAACATTGTGTAGACAAGGAAGAAAAGTAATTAACATTTTAAAATCAAAATTTTAATTTCCCCTCTTGCTGTTTTTTTTCTAAAAAGATCAGCTTCCTTAATTATCTACAGTTTTGTCTTCTTCATTAGGTGTATAATCTTGTTCCCTTAAAATGAGAAAAAAGCAAAACACAAACTATTAGTGCTTAACATAAGATACTGCTTGGTTATTTATGTATCCTGAAGACTTATTGGATGGATGTTTTACTTGTATTTATATGTATTTCTTCTCCAGATTGGTGGAAAAGAGCACCTTTGTTAAAGTTTTGTAGAAAGCTGACAGCATTTCCACTGTTTTATGGAAATGTGTTTACTCTTCTAACGAGTATATTACAGGGAGCTCTGCATGAAGTTTTAAAGAGCAACGGGAATAGGGGTTGCCAAACCAGACTAAGAAAGTAGACATGATGAAAGCAACCATTTTAATAAGAGAGAAAACATGTTTTGGCAATGTCCTGTTGGAGTACTAGTGTTCTCAGAGGCACACTAATCTCTATACTTCAGATAGAGGAACTACAGTTTTCAAGTTTTCAGTCCCAATTTTTTCACCATAGATTTGAGGTGGTGGTGGTATATTTGTTTTCTGCACCAGTAATGTCTAGTGTGTTCCTGAGACCAACACTGCTATATTGCTGTTTTAGATGTATTATGTTAAGTATTACACACTGGGTACTCAGTATAAGAAAAGTACTACACTGAAAACAATGGAATTTATTATTTGGACCTGAAAAAAATGAGTATTTTGCTATAGACCATTGTTAAATGGCATGTTCATTTGTTTATTAATTCCAGTAAGCTATCTTGCAATAGTAAATGTCTTATTTTTGCTAAAACCTATGCAATATAATGTACCCAGCTGAATGGATTCATGACTTCAAATAGATGGTAAAAATGTCATGCAAGATTTGCTTATTTGTCAACCACTTATTAAATGTATTTACAATTGCACAGTAAATTCTATAAAATATACTAAAACTGAGTGATAGTATTTCCTATTTTATAGGAGACTTTGCCTTTAGTGACATTAGATTGATAGGCTACAAGAAAACTGCAGATGTCTTAAAACAGTCCCACTCCTATTCCAGACACATGTAGCACTACTGTCCGGAGTTATCATTCACCTTGATTACACTGGCATTAAATGGTTCATCTGTTCTAAATCTTCAGTAAAAATATATAGCTCTTTTACAGGATGCAACCAAAGGGGAAAGTAATCAGTATCAGAAATCCACAATGTTTAGTCCCTTGCTAATATCATATTAAAGTCATGGTGTATGTCATTCTGGAAGGGAAAAAAGAAAAAAGAAAAAAGAAAAAAGAAAAAAGAAAAAAGAAAAAAGAAAAAAGAAAAAAGAAAAAAGAAAAAAGAAAAAAGAAAAAAGAAAAAAGAAAAAAGAAAAAAGAAAAAAGAAAAAGGATCATTCTTTCTTTCAGATTTTACATTTTGGGTTGTAAAATAAACTTACCTTGTCCAAAATTCAAATTCTATCTGATAGCTTTGAGCAAACTGTAAATGCTGTCACATAGAGAAAGCAATATTCTTGTCTTCTCATAGGAAGTAGTAAAAATGACTTGCTGACTAGAGGCCATTTTTATATCTAAAATTAAATACATGTCAAATAGTAAATCAGATGTATAACATGATTGCAAGTTTCTTTTGCACATCTGTGCCCCTGCATATAGACATATATGTACATTAAATATGTGTATTTACACTACTGAAATATGAATAAGTGACTAGTGAACAATTTACATTTTGGTATACAAACCCAAGCCTCTGTTAATTTTCCTTTCTTGATGGATGCTTAGGACTCTCAAAGCTCTGTGGGCTCTTTCAAAATGTATCCACTGGAGAACCAGATTCCTGTTTGACATTACAAGAAGCATTTGGTACAATGACTTATGGTGATCACATGCACTTTTTAGCCACAAAGTCACTGCATAGGACAAAGCTATCAATCACTTGTGGTACAACGAAACACAACAGTTCTTCCAGAGCACAACTTGTGCCTCAGTCAGGTACTTGGCTTGGAGTGTGTTTCCTTCTAGGAATGTGGCTTGGTAGTTGGTAGCAACATAAAATGAGGGCATAAGATCAAGCAATGTTAATTACTTCAGAATATTTTTTTTTATGATTAAAGGATAACTGTGTATTAGTAGTTGTATCTATCTTTTTGAGTTAGAATTTACCTAGAAAAAGGGTTGTATGATCAACTCACTTTTATGATACTAACTTGCTGGCTGTCATTAAGGAGAAAAAAAATAAAATGGTTAGCAAGAATTTTTCTTTCTGGGAAGGTTATTTTAAAGCTCTTTTCCTCAGGGATATTTCTGTTTCATTTAATATACCTAAGTCTGGCTTATTAAAAACTTATTGTTCAATTTACTGATTCTTACATTATTAAAACACTTATTTAAAATAAGTGTGATATTGAAAATGTTACAGAAACTTTTTGGAGTGCCTTGTTTGAATAAGTTAGTACCTTGTCAGCAATTGTCTTTTTTAGGTGTAGTTTGGGGTCTTTTTTTGTGGGTTTTTTTAAATTATTGTTTGTTTGTTTGGTTGGTTGGTTTTTTGGTTTTGTTTTTAAGAGGTTTTTAATTAAATAAACAAAGTACAAGGATAGATAAAGAATATTAAATATGATTTCTGGACTGATCTCAACAAAACACTTAACGAGTTTATTTTTGCTTTTGGTAAATAAGGATACACAAAGCAAGAAATCAGAACAATACTCTGGCCACCAGCTCCACAAATCAATATGTGCTGAACATAAAACCTCAGGAAATAGGAAATCAAATGTTACCTTTTGCAGATTAACGTGGACATGTATTAATGCACCTACTCATTTGGAAACCAGCTCATATTTTATCTTATTAGGGTAATAGATAAAACTGGAGTACATATAGAATACTACCATGATTGATTGCTGTTAAAACTTTCTTGTTACTGTAGAGTACTGTTTCCCCAGTTTCCACTGAATTTCATAGGAATTGATGGATTATGTCAGCTTCCTAGCAATTTAGATTCAATGGGATTATGCTATTCAGATATGGTAAATGGATAAACTTGCTTGAGTGCTGTATTTATTTTCTATTTAAACACAGATCTGCGTAACACAATTTTTTCATGTGAGCTGAAGATTTCACACGAGCAGACATGTTCATTCTTCATATGAGCAGACTGCTTAGATCAGTTGTGAAGCTAAGCAGGACTGCAGATAGAGACTAAGAAGTGAATTATCTCCATTGCTGAACATCCAGCATAAGGACTTTGGGTAAAACATGGCTTTGCCCATATTGTCAGCTGGCCAGGAAGTCAGAAGCTGGAGCCTAAGAAAGCTGCTAATTTACTATAACCTCAATTCTTGCACATCACTGAGATAACTACAAAAACTGAAGCTCATGTTTTGAAAAACTTTCCTAAAATATGAAATTTCTGCAAAGGTAATCTTTAATAATTTTATGGTCATCTGAAAAGAGTCCTTGATGGAGGTCTACAGCAGAAGGCAGGTTTGATCTCCTGTCAGATGACATTTTTCCTCACAGAATATTTAACAAAAAGTCCCAATCATATTACTGAATTTTAAATTTAAGGCATTATGGTAAATTCTAAAATTCCTTCAAACTTGAAGAGAAGCAGATATTGACTTAGTAGTATGACAGTTTCTGTGTTGATTAGGAAGATTTTGTTATAGTATTTTACTCTATTTTTAGCCTTTCTTCCTAAGAAATCCAGACAAAAATTCAGATGCAGGCTTCCCCCCACATCCACATCTACTTGCCCCCATTTTACTGAAGGGAAATAAAAGCATTTGGAAAAGAATTGTATCTAACAGCTTAGCTATCTGTCTCCTCATCTAGAGGGTGAAATGGTGGTTTATTTTATTTTATTTCTTTTTTCATGTCAGAATGTTACAAGTATTTTTGCTACCTCAGGATTTAAGCATGTTCCTCATGCCCTCATGCAGTTCTGGTTATTATTGGGCTACTGCTTTCCAATTCTCCTAAGCAAAGTACTCTGAAGGCACACTTTGTTCTTGAATACACTAGGCATCTTGGGGAGAATCACTAAGGTCTCAGTTTGTAAGTCAGCAGACTTTCATCCTATTGCCTTGAAGTCACTCTTAACTCAAGGCTGGGTAAGGTAAAATGTTTATGAAAGATAGAGTTTAAAAAAAATAAAAGGAATCAAGTTATTAATCTACTTCCATTAAGTTTAAATCATAAAGACATCTTTTATGTTATCTACCTGATGTCCTGACCCCCATCATTCAGAGATTCTGTAATGTTGAAAACCATCTACCTCAGGATACATCTATTAGAGGAAAATCTTTTGCAGTGGAGCAGCTAGCTTTACCAGATAATTTCTTTTTTAAGTCTCCCCTTTTTGAAGTATTAATTCTTTCTCTTTTTTTTTCTTATCTAGGAGATATCAGAAATGTCTAGAATAATTAAAATAAGAATTATTTCCCTTTCAAAATGTCTCTTCATTAAACCACATGCTGTCTTTTGGCCAGGTAGTTAACACTTTTCATGAAGAAGAGCACATCTTTGGTACGTTTCAGTGTGAAAAAGTCCTCTGCATTGAACTTTTACTCTACATCAGCCTGTGCAATGATGGTGTGCTTGATTTAAAAAAAAAAAAAAAAAAATCATCTGGATGAGCTAAAGGTGTGAATTTCATTATTGGCTCCTTACTGATGTGGTTGTAAATGACCACATGGAGGTGAGAGAGGGGTCTTGGGATGACATATTTCTTTTTCTTGAGCTACTGGCCATAACACCATTGGAAGATCTGCTTGCAACTACAAAAGGATAAGGTAAAGCTTCACTTGAGAAAAGAGTTGCTTCTCTTTCCCACTCATTCCTTGACTTTCAGAGTGCTCTGGCAAACGAGAGCTCTGGTAAGTGCCCTTTTCAAACTGTGCAGGACATGGGTTCACTCACTGAGAAAAGAAATGAGACAAACATATTTTCTGTGTGTTACCCAGGAGAATCTGAGGATGAGGGAACTTGGCAGAGGCTTCAGCTGTACAGAAAAGGTAGGCAAACCTGAAAGCAAGGAAAGCAATGAGCCTGGAGGCTTCCAAAATGGGAGTTCGTAGGCTAAAATTCCTGAGTTTGTGATTGCCTGTTGGGGTCCCTTATTAAGAAAGGGTAACATCAGTGCTCTGAAACAGTATTGTGTGCTGCACAACAGCAGTCAACCATGTTTAATATTGGTCGAATGAATGGGTTGTACTTGCTAAAATAGAGAAGCTGTTCTACCTTGTGGCATTTTAAGAAGGTTTCTCAATATACATTTCTCTATATACAAACAATGTGAAACATCTTAACATTTACCAAAAAAAAAAAAGTCCTAGAAACAAGTCCTGCACAAGCATGTTGTATGTACAGCTGCCATTATAATTATACCTGAGTATGTGATTAAGAAACAGTGAATCCAAGCAGCAGCTCTGTGCAGGTAAATGGGAAGAAGAGGCTTCTTGAATGTGTTCAATACCTGTGTGCTTGCACTAAGCTGCTTCTTATATGATCAATTACATATGTTGACCTTAAATGTGTAGATGCGATATTTGTCCTTCATCAGCGTTTGAACATTAATGTTGTTAAAACCCGTAATTAGTCCTTTAGGAAAGTTTGCCTGATGTAATATGTGTGGCTGCATCCAGGAAGAAAAATAAAAGGTGAATTGTTCCAAATCTTGCTTCCACTTGGTTTGCTTTCATTTTATTGTTTTTCCAACAATTTATTCGTCTTTTTTTTCTTTTTTTTTCTTTTTTTTTTTTTTAAGTGAATGTACACAGATGAAGGGGGTGCTGCTTTCTCAGTATTCCACTGAGAAACAATTAATAATCTGTGGTTTGAATTAGTATTTTTGACATCAAACTTGAGAGTGGCAGGAGTCTAGGCATTTCTGTTGTGGAGAAATATAACATAAGTCATTAATTGCCAAAATTTTCAGAAATTAATATTAGAACCTGGAGGCCAAGTTCTCCATGATCCCTTTATGCCAAGCATGCTCAAACCCAAAGACAGAAATTACTTTTGATAGGATTTTCTCAGTGCTGAGGCTGTTCTTGTCTGTACTGAAGATAAAGTTCTCTTCTCCCTCGTGCTGTTAATTTCTTCTGATATAAAGTCAGCAAAAGGAGAGAGGAGGATTTGGTTGAGCATTTCAGAATAAGAGCCTTCAGGTAGATAAAATATGGGAAAGAAAAATTATTAGAAGAACAATATGAGAGGCAGGGACAAAGAAACATCTGAGTTGGGCAGAAATGTTGCACTACATAGAAAGACTGAGAACAGTCATTCCCTGGAGTTTTAGCCCTTGGTCTCCCATACATTGTCATGAAGATTATAACTAATAGCAATCTTCAGCTGCGATAGTACATGAGCTCAGAACTATACTTAGTGATTCAGAAAAGCTGCAGTTAGGGTTTATTGCACTAATTAGCCTCCTTCCCAGAATCTGGAAGAGAAGCAGCATTTTGTGGGTTTTGAAACTTTCTCACTTTCAACAAGAAACTTGCTCCCAAACTGCATATGCAATTCTCCCAGTGTTTATTTCTGCTTTTGGGAAGGGAAATGAAAAACTACGAATTCATTCCTAGGAAGGAAAGGAGAGAGAACAATCTTCCAGAAGACAACATGCAGCACAAGAATTTTTTACAGAGAGCTCTAGTGAGTAGAGCTTACAGTGCAACAACCAGTCTGTACACTGCAATTAGGAAAACGTCCTGCTAGAGGAAGAAAGGAAAATGGAAGAAATGTTACCAAGATTTAAAGATTTTATCATGTTAGCCTTCCTGCATGTAGAAAGTAGAGTTTCTTTCCTATTTCTTTCACATCTTCTTGCTTGAGTCATGTTAAAACCTGCTATGCTGGTTTTAACGGGAAGTCATAGAACAATTGGGTGAAAGACAGATTTTGTGCACAAACCAATTTACCATATTCCATATAACAGTAGGATAGTTTTATTGTCAGAAAACCCTCTAAAATAATCTGTCCTTAATTATATAATTAAAGCAGAAGTTGAGTCTCTTCAAATTAGTCTTTAATGAGATGGCACGAACAGCATATTCTTTCTGAAAATGTGTACCTTTTCCTTATGATCACCAGCTTTTGATATATTTCTAGGATTTCAACAAACTGAAGTCACTGAGAGAAGCAAATGAAGAAAAATTCAGAATTATTATGGTAATAGTCTCAGATTATTTCATTCATGTTGGTTATGATTTTCTCAACATGTCTATGCAGGTGTGGACTGATACAATTACATGTGAATTCACTTTTGTTAAACTCAGCTGTCTTATAAAAAAAAGGGGGAAGGACTGAAGTTTCTTTAGAGGAGCAATGTTCTGTGAGCAAAAATATAGGTGCTCTACTTCAGTGTTTTTCTATTCCTTTTTTTTTTCTTTCCCCCCCCCCCGTGAGGTCTCTATTACAAGAAAAAGAAAGGTGTTGCTTTATTCCTTTATTCATCTTGTAAATATTAACTCTGCATCCCTCAGAACTCTAAATCACTTGTAAGAATATTTATTAGGAAAAATGGGTGCTAATAAAAGCATTCAGAAAAACTTAGAGAATGTGAAGGAGACATTTAATTTCTTACAGACAGAGTCTGTTTTTTTCTATACAATAGTTGAACAAGTTTTTAATTTTTGCATTTTACAGCTGGGGGAAAAAAATCAGCATCTATCCCACTTTGTCTGAATACACATTACAAAGAGAAAGCTTGCCAGATAATGAAAAATATCTCTTTTTCAAAGTATTTACCGCAAATTGAAGATCTCCTAAGACATGAAATGAGTCAAATATGTGCTTAGTCCAGGCTTCTAAAATAGAAGTGGGGAAGGTGAAGTAAAAACCCTTCCAAATGGATTTTGTTAAGAAAATGTTCCACAAAGTGTAGGTGGTCTTACAGCGATGGGCTGAACAGATGGATAATATCACTCAAGCTCTGGTAAGGCACTGATTCTGAAAGCTGTATCTGTTTATCCAATAACTTGACTCTCTTCAAACCAGGTTAAAATGTCAGCATTAGTGCAGCCTGAAAGCAATCTATACTTTTATGCCTCGTGTCCAGGAGAATTGTGATGCCACAGACTTCAACAATCTTGCAAAATGTTTTCCTCCTGTTCCTCCCATGTCCAGACTGTAGTGGCACAGTGTTGAGTAGCATAGCATGAGCACCTGCCATTCTGTGTATTTGTGTTTAAAAGAGACTGGTAAACTTTTCATAAGACCTGCAAGTATTTTTACCACAGTATCTCTGATCAAGCCCTCTGACAGGACAGCTCTTCACTGGTCCCATTTGAAGTGTGTCAGTGCTACTTCAGATGGGCAGCGAAGGTGGTTCAGCTGCGTGAGTCCTCAGCACAGCCCCGCAGAATGCCTGCTTACCCCTCGGTGACACCTCTGACGGCTCAGAGCCATAGATCTGTCACCTATCAGTCCTTCACCCACTGAGTTTAGAAACTGAGTTCTTTTTTTAGCATAAGTAGGGACAAGCGTATCTGAAAACGTCTTGTCGCCAAGTTTAAATGAAGGTCGGCACACTCCTTTTCTAGGTCATTAATAGATGGGGTCTTGGAAACACTTTGTGCTGTCTCACAAAGACAGGATGTCTGCAGGGAGACTGAGAGGAGATTCATGTAATGACTTGCAGAGAAGCCTCTGCAGGAAAGAGATAATTCTTATATCTATTTTCTAACACAGAAGCCAAGGAAGTAAATGGTCTAAGTTTACTATGTGCTGAGCTAAGGGAAAGTTCAGAGCACGATGATAAAAGTGCTCTTGCGAAGTTTTCTTGAGAGTGCATGGTGCAGGTTCAAATTGAGAACTTACCTACACTTTTATGGCATAGGTTGTTCATACTAGTTCAGTTTTGTGCAAATGAGCAAGCAAGGGTGAATAATTCCAACAATTAGTACTGTAAGAGCACAAGATAAAGATGAGAATAATTTCTTGGTCTGCCATTTAATTCATTAAGTTGGGTCAATGAGATGTTAATGCTATGATTTTTAATAATATGCATTTTTGGTAGAGTGCACTCTTAGTGAACTTAAAATTCTCATTTGGATACTATTCAGACAGGTAGAGTATAAAACAGAACAAAAAGTCTCACTTTCTTATTCTTTGTGGCTATGCTAATGCATTTATGTACAGCAGTGACATTTTCTCAGATCACTAATACACTTTTTCCTTCATATGACACGTATTTGTGTCATGGCATACTGTTCTCATTTTCTGCCTTTATTGTGCTCTTCCGTGACAAACTGAGTTTGGGAATGGTCAAGAAATAGGGGTACATGGAGGACTTAGCAATTAAATAGTGCAGTGGGAGGAGAAGAAGAAGTGAAGATATAAAAGAGAGAAAATACTTTCTACCAGTCATGTCTTGAGTCTCAAAATTTCAATTCTCATAGTGTCTATTCCTTTAAAGCTTCACCTGGGAGACTTGTAATAGTATCTAGTGAATTTTTTTAAATTGCAATTTAATTTACTTTTGAAAAGAACTTTGTTCATTATGCAAGGATAAATTAAGCATCTGTTGATTGTTCTTCTCACTGACTCAATTAAATGTCATAAAGACATTTCATATCACTAAAACTAGGCATTTAAGCTAATAAATTTAAAGGCCAGATCCTGCTCCTGTTAGTGCAAATTCAGTGAGAAATTGACTCCATCCAGGTGTTTGTACCACATCCACTGCCAGAACATGGGCCCAGATCCACTGAAAAAATATTTGTGTTTTTTCTGATGGTGGAGAAGGATTAGAAACTTTATTTTATACAGCTGCAAAATGAAAACTGCTGTTATGACCAGCTGGTTGCCTAAGGCAAGCCCTGTCTGGTGATCTATTCAGCCTCACAGAGATTTGTATTATCTGATGTGAACCCCTTCCTGAAGGTTTCTAAGTAATTTTCTTTCATGATAATGATAGCAGGAGTTTCAACCATTTAATCAATAGCTCTGTGACTCTTAACACCCACCAAGGGTGCAGGTGGGCCAGATTCAAAGGCTGCCTGTCCAGCATGGATTCAGATTCATGTCTTCTGCCTAGCAAAACTACAGGGAATCGTGTGGTGGAGCAGCTCTCATTTCTTGCTTGAAGAACTGCCACTTTCAATAGATATTTAAATGTTTGTTAGACCAGAGGCAGACAGAGAGAGACCATGTTCTCACAGAGGAGAAAGTTGTTTTTACTTGGTGATTAGGAGGGGAGTGAACAGTGTTCCCATTTATTTTTCTAGTGACTTTTAAAATCTTCATTCCCTCCAGTCTTTCAGATCAGGTGGAAAAGGCCTGTCATATGTTCACATTTCCAGGGCTCGTTAGAAGTTAAATGAGGATTATGACATTCACAATTTCAAAATAGGAAATAGGTGGTATTTAGTCTAATCCTTTTTGAGAGTATAGCACCTGGGTAGAATTTTAGCTGTCAAAACATAACTCTGTCCATGTCCCCAGTGTTTCCAATTGTATCTAGGCAGCTTTTCAATAATCCCTTAAGTGAATACTATGAATTTGCTTTTTGGTGATACTTACCTGTCTATTGTCTGGGCTCTGGGCATTGATTTAAGCTGACCAGTAGTTACTTCCAGAAATACTTTAAATAGTTTGACTATTTTATAATGAATTCTTGTATGTCGTGGTTTGATTTGTCTGGAACTGCAGAAGCTAGCATTCCCTCTGCATTGGCAGTAACCAGTAAAATGCTTGACAGAAGCCTGGTGTAAAACAGCAGCGGTAAACTTTACCTTTTATTTTTTAGAAGGAATCATCATGCTTGTGTCCTGCCTTTCCTTAGGGAAACTCTGAACAAAATCTTTACACTGAGTCCAATTCTGAATTTAATTTTTGCTCAGGAGACATTAATTTGATTTGTGGCTTTTCTTCAATGGTAAAATGCATCTTAGATTGTTAAAGGTAGAGTACTGTAGCACTATAAGGTTTTTTTTTCCCCCTGATCTTAAAACAAAACAAAAGAAAAATCAAAACAAAGCAACATGTGCTTGTGTCGTCCCCCCCCCCCCCAATTCTACAAATACTAGTAATGAATACCTCTGCAATAGGTGTCAATGCCACCAGTTATGACAATCACTGAATGGAAATCTAGGTAGGAATGTGGGTACCTCCCTAAGCTTCCCTTTAAAATCTGAAGCATCCTTTAGATATCTTTTCTAATGTACAATTTTGGATATCCCTTTAAATTCGTATGTCAGAAAGACTTCCTTATGTATTAGTATACATGTTTAAAGATAAAGGGAAGCAACTCCAAACTAACACAGTCAACGGCATATTCAGCTAGTTTTCATTACAACTCGATTTCTTTTGTGATTAAAAAATCTAAAGCTGCCCATGAAAAAAAAAAAAAGTGTTTTGATTTCTGCTTTTAGTATTCTAAATGAGCAATGCCTTGCCAAAAATATTTAGTCACTGTGATGTGAGATGCTTAAACTTTTTGTCATTCTTTAGTCTGCCATTTTCCATGATCTTCCACAAATCTCATTTTCTTTCCTTTCTTCCCTTCATTATTCCTAGAGGGGAAAAAAAGAAGTGATGGCTGACTACTTGGTCTGATCAGTAGACCTCATTCTGAGAAATCTAGATATTTCATAGTTTTAGAGCACAGGAGATTTGCAATTTCTTCCATCCAGATAAACATCTTGCATGGTATGTTTTAGTTCCCAAGGGGATAAAGCATTTCTGGTATCTAGGAATCTCTACAATAAACCTTTCATTTTGGAAAAATCTAGAAACTGCTGTCAGCACTCACTTTATGGTCCAGTACTTCAATCTGTATTCTGTCTGTGCTCATGCATCATTCTCAGTGACTCCCGTGGGAATGTCATTGCAGCACGAGAGTTGAAGGAGAAAGCACTATGACTTAAGTCTAATATTCACTGAAGTTGGTCAGAAGCTTCATACTGACCTCGGAGTGCAGCACTAAGCAAAACCAGCTATCCTCCACTGCAGTGTTTGTATTTCATAAAACAAGGCCTTGTGTAAAAAAATAAATAAAGCACTGGTAATACCCACTCTGGTCTTGTACATTCATAATAGGCTTCATTTAAAAATTCATTTTTTATGATCGACTCAGCACTGCTTGACCAGTATATTTATGTAGTCTAATTGCACTTACTGTAATTTGAAAAACACAATTGTTATTGCTCAGTGTCTCTCCTGTGGCTGCAGTCCTGGTCCATGTTTTCTATAATTGGAAGCATCTGAAAGCCCACTAGAGTTCTATGCCATTCTCACTTCAATTGGCTGGCTTAAAAATCCATTGCCACTGCAATAGTATTTACCAGTTTTCAAACATTTTAGAGTTACTAGAACTGGTAAGGATGATAAATTTATTTTCCTTCCTTCTGATGTGTGTTAAATAATGAATATTGATTGTTATATACCTGTGTAAATCTTGAAAGCATTCACTCTGCTTGTTTTAATAACTGTCCCTGCACACATGAAAATGTACTTGCCGTGTATACACAGAGTGAATCTGCAAAGCCAAAGTGTCTTCTCATCACTGTTGGGAAAAGGACCATGCTGGCAGGAAAGCTTGTGTCAGTTCTTCTTCCATTTTGTCCATTTTTGCTGCACAAGATTAATCTCTCAAGTAGCCTTAGAGGGATTAATCTGTATACTGGCATTAAAGGTATGGGTGTTCGATTATATGATAGCACTGCACATGGTATATTGCACAATATAGGCAAACTTCAAATGAGAATAGATTCATGGCAGGAGAGGGCAATGTTTCCACTAGCAAAGCACTGGAGTACAGCAGCACTGTCTCCCTACACAGACAAAGCCAGGAGCAGGAGAGGACATTTAGCCCAGCAGCAGCAGCAAACTATTCCAGAGCAGGAGCAGCAGTGATGCAACTCTGTTTCTTTGTGACATATAGGAACAGCAGAACAGGAGTGTAAAATTAAGACTTTATCTGTCGTTTTAATTTTCATGATATGTGCACAGTTTAACAGATCTGTAAGCTATGGCTTGCAGATATGAATGAGAGGTCCTTGAGTTGAAAATTGCTTTTGTAAGCATTTTTTCCTCATGAGGAACTCTAGCTGCTATTTTCCAAAGGCCAGATAAACTGTCCAAGTTCCCTGTTGCTTATCTTGCTTATTGCCTCCATGTTTATTATTTGTTTTCTCATTTCCCTAAGCCTTGTGTCTTAGGGACTGAAGTCAGAGGGGAGGACTAAATACATGCAAGATTACTAAAGAAAAGGAAAAGGAAAAGGTGGTTTTGGGTTTTTTTTCGGTATCACCCTACTGTGATACCAAATTAGCTAGATGATGAGGTATATTTAAACAAATAATGTGATTTAAGAAGGAAGGAGCATATTCCTTCTTATTCTTCAGTATGACTACTGTCTGCTGCTTGGTCAAATTTGATTATTACTGTCCCAAGAGTGACTTGGAGATGTATTATTGTAGATGACCCTGATTTCTTTCCTGAAAAGAGGGATAGTGCCTTCTAACTCCATTGACCTTTTGTGCAAAAGAACATTCAGACTCAGTACCACTTCTAAGAAGAGCAGCAGCAGCAAAATTTCAATTGTCAGAACTTAATGCAGACTCTTTTTGAAAGACTCAAGTGCTGTTGCCATGCTGGTGTATATTTTTATTGTTACGCTGTTCATGAAGAATAAGTTCTTACACAAACAAGACAAGAACCAAGCTCCTTTATTTTATAACCTTATATATAAACGTATAATTATGTATAATTACAGAACACTTGTATAATTATACTTTTGTCTGAATATTTACAGATCTCATTCTATATTACCTCCTGAATGTATTTCATATTCTAGAAGCTTTCATTTTGCAACCTGTAGAATAGACAACTCATAAGCATGTAATAAAATGTAGTTTGTGTGAGCAGAATAAAAATGTTTGGTCTATACGTGAATGTATAATCATACACAGAGCACCATATACCAGGCACATGGCACCATGAGGTATGTTTAGATTTTAGATTGCCACAAACAATGTAAATTTATTACTACAGCTCAATTTATACAGAACTACCAAGTGATGGAGCATGAATGTGCACTGCAAGCTAACTTTCCAAACCTGAAATAAACTCCACTGAAGTGGGCACCAGTAACATTAAGTGTCTTTCAATAGTGGAACCTAAATGATTCTGAGATACCATGCACTCAGAGTAATTTTGTTCTTGGGTTTTTTTGCAGTCATCCAAAACTTTTTGTACAAATTTCTCAAAATAATTCATAAGCATTAGCTCATTTGTACAGCAAATATTACATTTTCCACTATTATTTACTTCTACAGAAGAATGCAAGGGAATACGACAAAATATATGTGACTTGCTCCAAGTTGCAATGAAATTATCTTACAAAATAGAGATGAAAACAGCTTGTTTATTACAGCTTTGACAATTATTGATACTAACCTGTTTTAGTTTGTTGTAGCATTTAGTGGATGAAGGAAGGGGCTGTAAGAGGTACATAATGAAAGCAATATTTTTTTATTACACCTTGTCATGGTTTAACCCCACTCAGCAACTAAGCACCACACAGCTGCTTGCTCAGCCTCCCCCCTCCTGGTGGGATGGGGGAGAGAATCAGAAAAGCACAAGTAAGAAAGCTCATGGGCTGAGATAAGAACAGTTTAATACTTGAAATATAATAATAATAATAATAATAATAATAATAATAATAATAATAATAATAGTAATGAAAAGGAAAATAATGAGAGAGAGAGAGAGGAACAAAACCCAGGGAAAAACAAACAAAAAAAGTGATGCAACTGCTCACCACCTGCCGACTGACATCCAGCCAGTCCCCGAGCAGTGATTGCTGCTCCCCGGCCAACTGCCCCCAGTTTATATACTGAGCATGACATCATATGGTATGGAATAGCCCTTTGGCCAGTTTGGATCAACTATCTTGGCTGTGCCCCTTCTCAGCTTCTTGTCCACCTGGCAGAGCATGGGAAGCTGAAAAGTCTTTGACTAGTGTAAACATCACTTAGCAACAATTAAAACATCAGTGTGTTATCAATATTATTCTCATACTAAAACCAAAACACAGCACTATACCAGCTCCTAGGAAGAAAATTAACTCTATCCCAGCCG